>NC_139951.1:15694923-16107423 GCF_963454915.1 Gymnoscopelus microlampas
GGCGATCAAATACATTCCTAAGGAGAAGGTGACCTACACAGAAGTGGTGAGTTGTTTTTAGTTGTTTGAAATGTTCACCAGTTCTTCACTCTATAATATAGTGTCTCTCCCCGTATTATGTGGGACAATACATTTACCTGAAACTGTCATGTCACTGTCATGGCCATTGTCAGCCAATGCACCATACAGTAAAATATACTTGTAGATAATTATGTAATAGTCTTTGTTACTGTGACTTCAGACTGTGAACGGGAACCTGCTCAGGATTCCCACAGAGGTGTTGCTGCAGAGACTGGTAGCTGGGACCTCGGTTGGTGAGTCTGCAGCCGTCAGCCTTCTGGACTGGGTTGACCTGGGTCAGCAGGTGGTCCTGGTCATGGAGAGACCCGTCCCCTCCATGGACCTGTTTGACTACGTCGTGGAAAGAGGAGGCAGCCTGCCAGAGCATGAGGCTAAGGTAAGAGGATGGAAGGATGGAAACAATTAGATACAAAAAACACTGTTTTTCTGTCTGTGTGTGTGTGTGTGTGTGTGTGTGTGTGTGTGTGTGTGTGTGTGTGTGTGTGTGTGTGTTACTATGTCCATTAAATAGATCAATATAGGTCATGACAGCAGTCCAACAGTCTCATAACATGTCTTTCTCCGTCATATCCCCTGTCTCTCTCTCTCAGACCATAATAGAGCAGCTAGTGGACGCACTGATAGAGTTCCATCAGAAAGGTGTTGTTCACAGGGACATCAAGCTGGAGAACATACTAGTGCAGACAGGCTCTCAGGGTCCAGTAGTCAGGGTCATAGACTTCGGCTGTAGCTGCTTCCACACAGATGAGGAATATACCGACATGGCTGGTACAATATTGTTTTGTCTTTTTCTTTTTTGTGTGGGCAACGTTCCCCATTATCTGCCAGTTATGGCAACACTTACATGTGTGTAATCTTGTCACTGCTGACCCCTACTGGTTGGTTGTTGGACTGGTTGGTCCCAGGGATGATCTAACACCTCCTCCTATACACATGGAACCGCCTGCCGCTTCTTTTCATGTGCCAGTGAGAAGCTTCACCGGGAGGACGTAGTGTGTGGTGGAACCACCCTATTCCTCACAGTTCAACATGCCTGCTGACAGGCATCCTTGATCAACCTGTAGGAGTTGCTAGTGCAGTGACTAAAAACACTGATTGGCTTCCCTCACACAATATTCTTGTTTGACCATTTGTGCCTCTGTTTGCTCTGGACATTGTATGGGCATAACATAAGGTTATGCGTTATGTTATGGCGTGTTTGTTAGTTCTCACTTGCTCTTACCCTTTCTTTCTCTCTGTGTGGATTCTAGGAACCTTGGATTACTTCCCTCCAGAGTTCTTTGGAGTTGGGCGCTACAGGGCAGTCCCCTACACCGTGTGGCAACTTGGATTGGTGATGTACACCATGTTGTTTGGATGCTTTCCTTTCAACTTGTTCGATGACGACACCCGCCAAGAGCCACAGATGAACCCTGAGCAGCTGTCCCAATGTAAGCCATACACACACTCAAGTACACAGCAAAATACTTCCTTTTATTTATTTTTACTTATCCTAACTTAAGCTTTAATGTCTTACTCTACCACGTGCTGTTTACATTTCTGACTCATAAAGTATTCAATAAAGTAAAATAAACTATGAATGATTGTACAAATGGACCCGCACTCTAACACATTTAGACTGCGTATGGATGTTTGCAAACATGCTTGCTTTCACACAGTCTCTTTGTCATTCTCTCTCACCCACAGTACACACACACACACACACACACACACACACACACACACACACACACACACACACACACACACACACACACACACACACACACACACACACACACACACACACACACACGCACACACACACACACACACACACACACACACACACACACACACACACCGTTTCACTAACTCTTAATTCTATCTTTTCAGGTGGCCAGGACTTTCTGAACCGCTGTCTCGTCAAAGATCCTGCATCCAGGGCGACATTACAGGACCTGTTGTACCACCCCTGGATAAATCTGGAATCATAGGGTTAGTAATAGGTAAGTAATATTGTTACATTTTTAAAAAAATAGTGAAAATACATATATTTTTTAAAGTGAACATTTTAACTCAAATCTTTGCTTCTGAGGGATTCTACATGTCTTCTAAATCCTTTGCTATAATATCAGTGGTTCTCAAACTGTTTTCATGTCAAGGACCCCCAAGATATGTATTTGTCCGTGGACCCCCAGAAGCAAATATTTGAGTTAAAAATGTATATATATTCAAAGATTTGATCTTTGCAACTTTATTTTTCAAAAATAGCCCAAAGAAATCTTAAAATGACACTGATGCGTTCCCCGTCTTAATGGATTAAGGGGTGGTGGTTGATAACTTTTTTTCAGTTTTTGATTGATTGATTGAATAATTTATTAGTCAGAAATGTAACCGAGGTACAGTCAGTCATTAAGCCTAAAAGGATAACACAAGAGATTGGTTGTTAAGGAAAAATACAACAAAACAAATGTCTGTCTATCTTATCTAATTCATTATGGGGCATCTATGTGGCAGAGTTAAGGTAAGTAGGGGAGGGTGATCTGATCTCTGTCTTGCTACAGGTTTGTTGGGCACCTGTGCAGCAGGAAGTGAATCTGGGAAGGTTTACATGTTCCTCTGCATGCATTAGCCCTCCCAGAGAAACTTCTCACTTTTTTCTGTTGGCCGACTACTTTATAGGCTTCTAACTTTAAATAACAAAAAAATGTACAAAAAAACTTCAAAAAACTACAAAACAAAAAACAAAAAAAACAAAAACAAAAATAGAATATATGTCTGTCTATCTATCGTATGTATGTTTACTGGTTTCTACTGACTGAACGTAGCTGCAGCCACTTGTTTTGTCTGTCCTCTGTGCTACTCAGCGGTAGGTTTCATCTTCACCAGTCAGTTGGCCTCGCGTCTGGCGGGCTAGCTTGAGCCGCCCTTCACCGTTGTGATCACTGGCCTTGGCGACTTGCGGGGCCAGGCTCTAGGTAGCGTCTTGCGCCTGAGTGTTTAGCGTCTGTCTGTCTGTCTGTCTGTCTGTCTGTCTATGGGGCGTCTGGGTGTGGTAGAGGTAAAACAAAAAAACTCTCCCACCACTGCAGCAGAAAGCTGGGTTCAACACCCAGCAGCAGAAGCGGTGCCTCCAGCTTGGCCTGGCGCTCCATCAAACACAATTGGCCGTGTTTACGGGTGGGAACTTAATCTGGTGATTGATCAAGTGACCGTTCTTTTTGCTGCACTATAGAAGCTACTGTGTGTATGGGAGGATGCACACAGTAGTTTATACCTCCCCAGCTGTGGAGGTGGTGGTGCCAGCAACGGGGACTGAAGGACACTTGGGGACAAATTGGGAATTGGCTATGACTAAATTGGGATCTCCTCTCATGGGTTGTCACCTTGACGTGGTAGAGGAGCTTGTGTTATCCCAGTGACCCAGAGAGCTAAGCTCCTGGCAGGTCCAACCATGCCGGACAGCTCGAAGGGTAGGGATCAGACTAAGGACAACCCCTAGTTAAAATATGTTACAGAAATCAGCACAAGAAACCAAAGCACTCCAGCAGACGTCCAAGGATTCACCAGCCACAACAACCGAAAGGAAGCCCCTTTGGGCATATAATGGAATCTTCTGGAGCCAAAAGAAACCTTCAGAGGTGGAGCCGGGTATGTAAGAACCAGAACCATTTATTAGAGTGTTACGCCACCTCCGTTCACTTCATCAGGCCAGGTCTTCTACATAGCCTTCTATTGGTGAATAGTGACAAAGCCCTGAACCGGAAGTTTAGGGAATGCACTGGAGTCTATGAGCGTTTGTCACTATTTCGAGTTACATGAACCATGTGACCGGCGCTGTGACTGGCGTAATTCTATAATAAATGGCCCTGGTAACAACTATTATATACACTGTTATGTGACTCATTATGCCAATGTTTCCTTAGTATTGTTGATGTGTTCAGAAGCTCTACTGTGAAGGAAACAGGTTTGTGAGCAGTGTTGCCATGTACTGTAAGCGACTTTGGGATAGTTTTTCTGTAAAGTCACTTGTAAATATTGGTGGTTACTGTTTTTTGGGCTTGTTTTTAAAGTGTAGTTTCTTATTTGGGCTTGCTGTCTAAAGTTGTTTAACCCATTAAGACTTTAACCATTATTTTATATTTTGGCTATTTAAAAAATAGCAGATATACAAGCTCATAGCGCGGCACAGCTCATCATACAGAGTATGATGAAATCTGAGGCTGTTTTCTCTCTCCCTGACTTTTGCAGTGGAGGATGGTGTGATGCTGATCAACCAGGCCATGAGGAACGTCAGTGTGCTGTCTTCTGCCAGGGTGCTGGCAGACACGGTGGTAGTCAGCGAGAAACAACTCGCCTTTCTCTATTTGATGACGCCATACAGCTTAAAGCTCAAATGGTACAGCTACTGTATATATCTTTATGAAGATATACATTACAGGTGACATTTAACCACTTAAACGCTGTATACTTTGTTGACCGGGGTCCCCCAGACATCTATACTTGGTCCCCTCCTTTTCTTCCTCTACATCAAATCTCTTTGCCAATAACCAATCTACAAGCTCACAACGCGTCATGTTGTGATCTTGTTGATTGGCTATTTTTGGCGAATGTTTGCAATTTTTGGCCGAATGTTAGCCTCTTATAAAATGCCCAGAATAGGGACACTAAGGTTCACGTTTAAGGGATTTAGCAGTGCAACTGTAGAATACACCTCAATTACTAGATCTGCTACATTACAAGTAACTAAAGGAGTACTAGACAACATTCAGCCACTAGATGTCACACTTGTACAAAACCTCTGTTACATGCTATTTGTTATTTCCCCAACACATAAGGCAGCATTAGTTGATATGCTTTTGCAGTTTATCGTGTATGTGCGCTGTTGATCCTGTTGGCCAGTGGGACCTTTGAGGGGGTTCCAGGGGGTCCCCAGCTAAATTATTGATAGTTAAGACCAAATATACCCACAGGACTGTAACTCTGAGTGTACAAATGGAACCATATATGGACGCCTACGGGTCCATTTGGTTCCATTTCTACAGTTTTAAGAGTCATGGGGGTCCGTGGGCTAATACATATCAAACTGGGGGTCCTTGAAATTAAAAAGTTTGAGAACCACTGCTGTTACATACAGTTACATGTACTTATTTTTCTATCAATGTGTATATGTGACAGTATTCACAGTGGGAAAAAAGTACAATAACAATAACCATACCCTAAGAATGTCATTAGAGGTCAGAGACCTTGTTACAGTACATATAATATTCCAAGTTTTGTTACGGTAGACCTGGCAGAGCGGCCATTGTGTGTCTCGTTGTAAATCCTCGAAGCAACTGGCACGAAGGACCTGCCAAGTCTCATGCAGTTCCACCCCGGGGAGGTGAATTTGTTATTTCCTCTCTTGCTCAGGTGCCCCACTATATCTAGGTGGAGGGGGTGGGAGGGATTCTCCATGATGGCATCCAGCTTCCTCGTTGTACGCACATACGCATACAGAATTAACATAATATTACACTTGTTTAACATCTGCAGGGCTCTTTTCACACAACAGACACTACTAACAAAAGTGTAATGTCTGGATCTATTGTACTTCATAAAATACTTCATCTTTCATTTGTCATGTCTATGCCACTCAGGAGAGCACCACCAGTTTCCGCGCCACCGAAGACTAAGACTTCAGCCCGGCTTTCCTGAGGAAGGGAGGCGAGTCCAAGAGTGAGTATCCATAAAGAATTTGATGTCCAATTTGATGGAATTATAGCAGTGGTTCTCAAACTTTTAATGTCAAGGATCCTCACATGAATATGTATTTGGCCACAGACCCCATCTGAAAATATTTGTGTACCTGGGACCCCCGTACAAGATTTGTGTTGTTAAAATGTTTCAAAAATATTCAAAATGTTTCACATCTTTTCAAGATTTCTTTTGAAAATAGTCAATCTACAAGTTTTTGTGACCTTGTAGATCAGCTATTTTCAAATAGCCAATGTATAGTGGTTGAACATCTTTCTATTCTATATTAACACATTTAGCTGTGGGTCCCCGTACCCCACTTTCAGAACCACTGAATTGAAGGTTCAACATAATGCTGCAAACGATCCTAGACTGACGCTGCTGTCCCACTCATCTCTGTAGGCTCAAAGTACTTCAGTACACCTGAAGAGAACCTGCTGATGCCCCAGTGTGATGTAAGCGCCCTGCGGTCCTCACGGAGCGGCGAGAGCCGCGAGACGCCCGACGGAGCCCAGGAGTTTGGACCTCTGGAAGCAGGATAAGAAAAAGGAGCAGAGCCAGGCAGATGTTGTCTCACTCTGGTGGGTCACGAACTCCGGGTGGATGTTATCATGCCCCGGGGACTTGCCTTGCCTAATGGTTGCCGATGGCCGCCCTAAGCTGATGTAAATTCTCCAGAGATGTCAGCAGCATCGACACTGGGTGCCCTAGAGAGGAGGGAAGATACCTTGTGCTGTGTAAAGCGGGCGAAGTTCTTGTCTGCACCTTGGAATTGGCTGTTCTTCAGGAGCTGGGCTGCAATGGCATCTGCTGTCACAGGGCACTTGGGGGGTGTTGTTCTCCTGCCAGTGAGCTGGTTGATAATCTTCCACGCCTTACGGCTAGACAGGGTGAAATTGATTGGTTTTCAAGTTTACATCTCTTTTAGGGTGCATCACTCTCAAACATTGTGGGCACCTCATTGTTAAATTGGCTATTCTTTGCAAAATGTAAAAATATAAAGAATTTGGAAAATAATCTGAAGTAATTAAGTAAGTATACATGATATGAACATGCTTGAACATTTAAGGCCCAATACTTCTACACTTGCAACAAATTGCTACAAAACCTCTGATCAGCCAGTCAGTAGGGGCATAAACAAGTAGTTGAAGGGTAAATTTAGGTCTCTTAATGGTGTACCATGCATGTTCAAATCCTGTATAGTTTACATTCAGGGTCCCCACGGTCATGAAATTCCTGGAAATATTTTGAAATAAAATTAAAAAAAAATCCAGTACTGGAAAAGGTTTGGAATTGATCAAACTTCATCAAAGGTCCTGGAATTTATCAAGGGTCCTGGACAAATATTTGGCTATGCATTGTTTTTGGCTATTGATTTTTTTTAATACAAAACCTTTTCATAAACATGTATAACATTACACGAAATATGTAACATAAGTAGTTTTTCGCCGAACAGGCTGTGTAACACCCCATCCGCACTGCCAGCGATGCGACGTGACGCGACGCGAGCGGGCGATGAAATCTCATTAAAATACATGTTTTTGAATGAGACCGTCCTGACCTACCGCAAGCGACAACGAACCGTGCAACGACGTCGTCCACCCCTCCTATTTTCGCTCGCAGGCTCTATTTGAGCGAGGTTTCGCGGCTGAGCCCCACCCCCAAACACTTTTTATTGTTTTTTATTTATTTATTTTGCTACACTGCCTATCTTTGGGCATTGTACATAGGAGTAAGAGACACATTATTGCGCTGAATGATTGTTATATAGGCCTGGAAATTGGGCTAAATATTCTGGAAAAGTTTTGGAAAGGTTTTGGAAATTCATTGCTAAAAATGTGTGGGGACCCTGTACATTACTTCAGATCATTTTCCAAGTTCTGTATTTTTTTCATTTACAAAAAAATAGCCGATTTAACATTGAGGTGACCACAAGGTTTAGGTGCCCAGTGCCCACTCTTACGTATACCGTTCGATTAACTGTTGCACGCCTCCAACAAAGTTCTATTGTCATGTGAATCAGTTCATTTTTAATCAATTTTGTTTATGTATATATTGTATATATATCAGTATTGGTGTACCCACCTGCTCCGCTGTGCTGCAGAACCTCAAATGTATGTGTAGGCTGTCAGATTCTGCAAACAGCATAATTAAAAAAAACAAAAAACATTATACATTATTACAAAGAAAACGTTATATCAAGATATTCTAACATTTTACTTTATGTTGCGTAAATGGCTAAAAGACAATAATCTTTCATCAATTCCTTAGCTAGAGTAAAAAGGAGTCTTATCTGCCTACTATGTTTAGGTACTGTAGCTTGTGTTTATGGGATAGGGTTTAAGGCTGGATTAAATTCAGAAAATGTGCTCAAAGTAAGTGATGTGTGATAAATGTAGTTTGCTGGTAATATACTGTACATCACAGGGTGTCCATTGTAGAGCAGCAGTGATGAACTTAGGTAATGGTGGGATCTGGCTCAGTCTGTTCTCCCCCCCTTCCAATGAATAGATAATTATGATCTCAGAGCCAGTTAAAGTTTACATCTGGTTTAGGGTGCATCACTCTCACATTTAGTGTGAGATTTTTGGATGCAAGTTCACTGTAGAGCTTTTTAGCACAAAGCCAAGCCAGCCCTTAGTTTTCCCTCTTAAGTCAAATGTGCCAGATTGTACAAGAAATGGTAACATCAAACTGTACAAGAGGTGACGTAAATGTTTTGTTTTCTTTCTTTCTGTGTGTATTGAAGACGTTGCTTCACTGTGGCCTCCTGACACTGTGTGTCAGTGTGGGACCATAGCGTGGGCCCCAAGTAATGCCTCTTCCATGGCATTGTGCTTAATGACACATGATCCAATAATCTGAACTATGTTCAGCTACCTGTAATGTATGTGCATGATTTGATTTGTGGTGTCGTGCATGTTAGTGCTTGATTTGACACAAAGTGTGTGTGTGTGTGTGTGTGTGTGTGTTTCTGTCTCATTGTGTTACTCCTGGCTTTAAATCGTGGCATCGTAGCAATTTTTTTTTTTTTTTTAAAGAGTGGAACAGAGTGGACCATTGGCGTGTAAGCCTGTGTATGATTTTGCATGTTATTTTATGAGGTGCAGTTTACGGAGCTAGTTCAGGCAACTCAGAGATTGGGCCATCCGACCAGGTGACTAAGTCACATGCTTTTTCTCCTGGTCGTTGGGTTATAAGTATTGCTCTGCCTATCTGTTCATTCTAGTTGCGCTCTTCTGCTGGGCTGACGTGCCGTCGCTGCTGCTGAGATCTTGCCGGATCTGCTGCCTTTGCTTGCTACGTATGCTGCTACCATGAATAGTCTCATCCCACCGCCTCCCCGGCATCCACCTGTAGGCTCCGTTTCTAGATCCCCATGGGGGTTTAATTCATTCCCTGTAAATGCTATTTGGCATGTAACATTCATTAGAATGTCATTCTTACAGGGAAATGAATGGATTCCGATGCCTGACGCCAAACTATGCTTCCTCATGCTTTCTATATCTATGCTCAAGCTTGCTTAATAAATATATATTCTAATCCAATCCAAATGTTGTCTGACTGAAATGTTGCTATGGACCATGTGTCCTTAATAAAGTTTGATTGATATATATATATTGTATATAGTCTTAAAATGTATTTTTGCCTGTCTCTTTATTAAATATATAACATTCTGGAGTCATAGTGAATTTATTCACATTAATTAATATCCCAACATAATATATAGATCTAAGGGACAAGCAGTCACTGTGCTATTATTTTAATAGAACTTCCACGCTTAACTTCTTGGCTAAAAACATCAAGTTATGATTCACTGTTCTACCACTAGTGAGGATGTTATGATATGAAGGTTTCAGCATAATAATCTACATTTATTACAGATTTCATTTAAGATGAAGACAATTTATATCTGATCTCTGGTAACCTTGACAAGCTCAGCATTGTATTTTCTGTTGTTTTGCTTCAATCACTCTCTGCTATAACCGTTTCCAAAATGACATCTGTTCTAATAGAGAACAGCCAGCTGGGACAACCATAATACTTCCTGTAAGATGCATGTACAAACACAAACAGGCAGGCGGGCAGGCAGGCAGGCAAAGCAATAGACAGGAAGATGGACAGCAGTAATTCTCAAAGTTTTTCACAGCAATGACCCCCAAATTAATATGTATTTGACCACGGACCACCATCTGAAAATATTTGGTGCCAGGGACCCCCATACAAGATTTGTGTTAACATTTTTCACAACACGTGGCAGTGTTTAGTTTAGTTTATTTCGGTCATCATTTAACCCAAAGCAGGGGTCTGCATAGAAGTCATTTTCTTCTGTCCATATGTACCTGTCTGTGTGATTTATCCTTTAGAAGTTCTGTTTGTAATGGTGTTGGTACGCTCTGAGTGATATTCCAGTACACTAACACATGAGTCAAAAGTCAGTGGACAGTTCCCTGGACTCTCCATCCATGTACTAAGAAGGGCAGACAGCAGTAGGCCTAGATAAAATTAATTAAAATAACACCACCAAAATGTCAAAATCATATCATGAGAGCTCAAACCTTGAACTATGGCAACATATATAATTCAATTCGTATAACTGCCATTGTGCCACTAGTAAGCACATAATCAAGTTTGGACCATTTATAATTATCTTCTACTGTTTTAGACATTTGTGAGTAGGTACATTAGCCTGTTGGTTTAATTGTGATTAGGATAGAGTGTGTACTCCATGATGATTGCATGGAATAAACAGTGTTTCTTGGCTCTCTCAACTCTCTATGAAATACAAAAAGAACTTCACATTATACCTACATCATTACAGCAATTCAGCTAGTATGGAAACACATGTGTCCCTTTTAAATTTAAAGCAGTAAGGACACGGCCCCACCGCACTTATATTTTACCTCTGGGGCGGAATATCCCAATGCTTAGCCAATGCAAATGCGTGGATTCTTGGAAGAAAATGTGCAAAACCATGAATCCACGCATTTGCATTGATAAAGCATTGGCAGATTCCGCCCCAGAGGTCAAATAAAAGTGCGGTGGGAGCGTGCCCTAACAATCTAAATCCTATTCATAATTATTGATAGATTACAGAGGACCTATTAACCACCAGTGGTGGAAAAAGTACTTGTTTACTTAAAAGTATCAATACTGCAATGAAGAAATACTCTTTTACAAGTAAAAGTCTGGGTATCAAAATTTACTTGAGTAAAAGTACAAAAGTATTGGCATCAAAATATACTTTAAGTAACAAAAGTAAAACTACTCATTATGTAGAATGTCCCATTTCACAATTTATCATATGTGTAAACATTTATTAAAAAATCTACAAGCTCACAAGAACCCGAAGACTTATACGACAAAGACTTATATCTTATATAGTACATGTGCACAGTAATAAGCAGGAACATATCTGTATAGTTTACATATGAATTGTCTCCAGATTTAAGAAAAAAGTACCAGTCACACATCAACAACTAGTGATGGCACAGATGACATCCTACTTGAGAGCATTTGATCTTTTGTTCTTTTACAAAAAATGTCTATAAAGCTTTCTGAAAATTCAACTCTCTTGTTGGGGGTCCATTAATGCTCAAGTGCATACAGGTGGCAAGGTGTTCCCCTTGTAGCCAGTTTCTGAGGTCAGTCTTCACCTGTGAATACAAATAATCAATCAAGATGGGTGGAAGTGGGTCTCATGGGGGTGAGAGTTAAAAAGAGTTCAAATATCCTACCCTGTTCAATGTTGATAAATCTCTTTCACAGTTGACACTGGAAAATGGGATGGTAAGACCAATGGCAGCCAGCTTTCTGAGTGATGGGTAGAGCTGCCCCCATTCACCCACCTCAGATGCCATGGCCTGCATCAGATGCTGCTGATCATGTCCTGAAAAAACATAATTCAACACACATTAATCTAGGCTAGAGAACTTCTGGAAAGGAATAGTACTCACAGAAATTTAATGATACCTTGAATGCCCCTGTGCTTTGCCATGTACTTTACTTCACACCACTAATCAGGAAAGATAACTCATACGGGATAAAAAAAAGAGGAAGTGATGGAACAAAGAAATAGTCTGATAATGGTCTTTGTTATTTTGTTTTCCAAGAGTAAAAAGTTACCAACGTTTCGGCACAAATGCCTTCTTCAGGGTATATGATAAACAAATTTCTACATTCCTCCATTCTTTCAAGAATCCCTGTGAGCCTCAGCCCTCAGGCAGTGCTACCTGTCAACCAGTAGGTGTCCTAACCAGACACCAGGGTCTCCATGTCTCCAGAGAGACCACCTCCAACCACTGCAGGTGGATGGAGTCCCAATCCTAGACCTTGGTGCATGTTTATCAAACCTTTTCATTTCAAGGACCCCCAGTTTGATGTGCATTAGGCCACAGACCCCCATTTGAAACAATTTTGTTTTATCTCTGGGACCCTAATCTACTCTGTAAAATCCTAAGTGCCCCCCCCCCCCTCTCCCTCTTTGTCTCTCGCACGTGCGCACACACACACACACACACACACACACACACACACACACACGAATGAACCCTAACTAACTGAATGACCCATTAACTATCCTCCAGCACCACCCTCATGCCAAACATTTCACACACACATATCATAATCTAACAGGTCGATTCTGACTTTGCTGGCTTTAGGGAGGTAATAAGACCATAACATGATTCTGATGAAGATTTTTAAACTCTCAGAGATAAATGAACACCAAAGACCTGAAGCGATTCTTAAAAATGTTTTCTAAATAAACAGTTTTTTGGAAAAAATAAAAAATAAATCTTTTCAAGATTTTTCAAAAATAGCAGATCTACAAGCTCATAGCGTGGCACTCTGTGCCGTACTATGAGCTTGTACATCAGCTATTTTTGAATAGCTAAAGAAATCTAACGTAACACAGATGCGTTCCAGGCCGATTCTACAAATGCAGTTGTTCTTTCAAGATTTTTCAAATGTTCAAAAATAGCAGATGTACAAGCTCGCAGCGCAGCACAAAGTGACGCGCTGTGAGCTTGTACATCTGCTATTTTTGAATAGCCAACGCAAAAAAAAATCTAAAATGACACAGATGCTTTCTCGGCATTAATGGCTATACAAAACGTATCGTTGCTGTCGAGCAGAAACCACTCCATATTTCAACTTTTAATTTTTTATTAATGCCCCACTTTGCCGTACAAGAGTGCAAAACTAGCCGATGTACAAGCTCACGACAAGCTTGTAGATCGAAGTGAATGTGGTTAAGTCTGACTGTGGGTTTTTATAAATATTGAATCAATGAAAGTATTAGTAAGAGCTTGTGACCAAATAATCACTACATTGTGTGTGTGTGTGTGTGTGTGTGTGTGTGTGTGTGTGTGTGTGTGTGTGTGTGTGTGTGTGTGTGTGTGTGTGTGTTGTGTGTGTGGGTGGACACGTGTGTGTGTCCAAACACACATCACAAATGTGGACACTTGAGTATATACGTAAATCACATTGTCACGTTGTTGTTCAGGTGATGGTTTGTTTTATTTTAATATTTTTCCCAGTTTGTGGATGGTTGAATAATTGACATTTAGTAATAAAACTGCATTGAGCAGAATGAGCACATGATCCACATTTTAAATGACCAGTAGGGATATTGTCTAAAAAGGTTCAGGGTCCTGGAGGGTTGTGTTCTGACCTGACCAGTATGGACCTGATGTTGGGTGCTCGTTTGTATACTACTTGTAAGGGGTTGGGGGGAAAAGGCTTGGAGAGTTGTCAAGAACTGATGCTGTGCCAGTGTTTAAGCAGTTGTTGTTGATTTCCTTACCCAGTGAGGAGTAAGTGAGGAAGCACTGGAGGAGAGCGTTACGATCAGTGGGTTTACAGATTGGTGGTTAGAATGTTGTTGTCCAAGAAGCTGATATCCTTAATCTCTGCAGTCACGGTGAAGTGGAGGTGTTCATTGCAGCTGTTGAGGTATTCATGGAACATGTGGAGGTCTTGCCGAGTGGCTGAGAAGATAAATATGGAAAAATATCATCTGTAAATCGTTCATAGAATTTGACATGCTTAAAAAAAATGTTCTGGGCACAATACCAAATGTGTTCTCAAATTTCCCCACATACAGGTATACATTAACTAACTGTGGGGCCATGTTGCTACTCATTGCACAGCCCACCCTCTGTACATAGGAGTCGCCTTTGAAAAGATAGTAGTTATTCTTTAGGACCAAAGTGGTCAGTTCCAAGATACGATTAGTGCTAGGATAAGCATCAGTTGAGCGTTGCCCCAGAACATATTCAATGGCTTCCAGACAGAGCCCCATGGTGGGGAATGTTGGTATATAGGCTCTACACATCAAAGGTTACTAACACAGGTATTTACTGGTCCGACATCCTTGAGTTTCTGGAGGAAGTCACCGGAGTCCCTTATGTACAGTAGGAAGCTAGTTCTGCGACACAGGGTTTGAGATGATGGTCTACAAAAGATGATATATTTTCTGTTAGACACCCAATGCAAGCAACAATAGGACGTCCTTTTTGGATTCTGTAGTGATTTGTGGATCTTTTGTGTTATCAAGATTGTGGTATCTTGTTTCATATCCATGAGTGCCTGTCGTTCAGCTTGTGTCATGACTCTGTAACACTACACCCACACTAAGCTGTTTTCAGTGCTTTCAAGTCTATTTCAAACATAAATATACTACATGAGTACGGTACCTTACAGACCAGATCACAGTAGACTGGAATCACTGGATCTGTACACTTTGTAGGCAATTCTTCTCAGCAATCTCTAGACCATTACGGTTCAAAGATAGCGGTAATCCTGAAGGTACCTCTGTGGTACCTCTGTGGTTCACACAGCTGTTCACTTGGAGCTTATCCAGACACTCCACTGAACCTGAAGTCATTCATTCAGACTTTTTCAAAAACGTACTCCCTCTATTTATGTGCGAGTGACTCTAGCCTAGGGAAAAAAATGTTATATTTTGCTGGCTTAAGTACTGATAAGTACCATGGACAGCATTGCTGTGTTTTGAAGGCAGTGAAAACCAGACCGATACATTTGATTGACTGGTGATAAAAACATAATGGAAGCAGGGGAGTAATAACAGATTACAGATACATTTTAATGACAAATATGTTCTGAATGTGCATACATGATGCAAAGATGGCTATTTTGTAACATCGTTACCTCATACAGTAGGTACCCACTGGCTGTTCTCGAGTTGATGCCATATCAACTAGGCTATAGATTTGACTTGTATACATTTTTCTGTGCTTTAAATTATGCCAATAATATACAACATTGGGATGCATGCGTTTCATACGTTCTAGGTCGAGTGGTTGTAGCTGCCTAGTGTGTGTGTGTGTGTGTGTGTGTGTGTGTGTGTGTGTGTGTGTGTGTGTGTGTGTGTGTGTGTGTGTGTGTGTGTGTGTGTCAAGCCCACGGAGTCAATAATAATGTACCTGTCCCTCTCCTGTGTCTTCCATCGCGGCTCCATCTTCTGCTGACTGTTCTTCGCCGTGGACTAGAAGACCGTCTCCATACGCTTCCGCTTGGCCAGGAAGGCCTTACTGATGTCAGCTACAGCACAGATACACAGCTTACAGTCATCTGAATTTGAAATATGGAAAACATGAGATGTGTGACACTGCAGAGGAAGGCAATACAGTAGTAATCACTCTTGTTGTTGTGATTGCTATTCATTCATCAAGTCATAAGAAAGCACTGAAACTATTTTGTAGGATGTGTGCGTGTGTGTGCAGAGAGGTGTGTGTGTGTGTGTGTGTGTGTGTGTGTGTGTGTGTGTGTGTGTGTTGTTTGTAAATGTCTGCAGTCACGTTGAAGTGGAGGTGTTCATTGCAGCTGTTGAGGTATTCATAGGTAGGTTTTGCAGAGTGCCTCAAAAGATGATTAAAAATATCATCTGTAAATCGTTCATAGAATTTGACTAGCACTTGACCATTCAAGTGCTTGAGAGTGAGAGACAGACAGACAGACAGACAAAGCGAATGTTTTTAAGGGAGTGAAAACGTGAAAAGACAGATACATTTGAAGTGTTACCTTTTTATTGACTGGTGATAAAAACGCAAGGGAGTAATAACAGATTACTGTAATCTTATTACTCCCCCTGCTTCCATTATGTTTACAGATACATTTTGTAACATCGGTACCCACTGGCTGTTCTCGAGTTCATGCCATATCAACTAGCCCATAGATTTGACTTGTATACATTTTCTGATGTCAGCTACGGCACAGATACCCAGCTTATAGTCATCTGAATTTGAAATATGGAAAACATGACATAAAACTAAACTTAAAATGGCCAGCTCTCCTTTCTGTGTTCTCAGGTACTCATCCATGGGGTTTCAATTTAAAAAGATAGACACATAATCTAATCAGACCCAAGACTCAATACGGTTTATAAAGAAGAAACTTTAAACCCCCCCCCCCACAATTTCAGGGACCAGTTGGTGAGATCATACACACCTGAACACACACACGCCGAAAATAGCCGATCTACAAACGTACAACTTGTTTTAATTGGTTAATATCCTGAATAAGTTATTACCTCCACCCCCAAACCCCTCCTTCGACAGTGATGTATCTGGTTATTTCCATACCAATACACAGTACAGTATTGAGTAAATCTACTTTACCTTCCTAGACTGCTCATGGAACACGAGCAACAGATAAAGATGGACAGTGTAGGCTTATGCCCAGGTAACTATTACATAACAAGGTTTCACCAAAGTTCAGGGTCAGTAATTCAGCATTTATCCAGACCTCATATTAAATATGGTGCACATAAGACCGCAATGTATGGATTTATGTCAGGAACAGACAGGACATTAGATGAAAACATATTTGAGAAGCATATGTATCGATGGCCTGCACAGCAGAGATGACTGACAAGCTTCATATGCAGTACAGAGTAGAGCTCATATCAAGGATGATACAGTAGGTCTTGCTGGTCTTACTGACATATGCATGAGAAAATACAAACACCTCAAGTGATATTGAAATCATTCACTGTCCTATCAATAGTGTAATCTAACAATACTGTGTATACACACTATTGTGTGTAACTGTGTATACAACGGTTTATGTGACTGCACAGCTTCTGGTTCAGCCTCTCTGCTGTTGAAAGCTACTGATGATGAGGGAGTCTAGGTTCAATGTTCGCGGTGGTCTGTATCGGTACTTTTACTTTACTTGAGTATTTTAGTTTTGAATACTCTATACTTGTACTCCACTACATCTCAGATGTTGTACTTTTGACCGTTTTAGTTACTTTGCAGGTTTAGAATATTAATACTAGAATATCATACCTAAATTATTTAGGTATGAGGTCAAGTGCAAGCCTGGCTCAGGGAGAGTCCCCTAGGCACTTTGGATCTTTAACATCATGTCCTGTGTTTTCTAAATCAAAATCTAACTGTGTCTGTCTCTCTCTCTGTGTGTGTGTGTGTGTGTGTGTGTGTCTGTCTCTCTCTGTGTGTGTGTGTGTGTGTGTGTGTGTGTGTGTCTGTCTCTCTCTGTGTGTGTGTGTGTCTCTGTGTGTGTGTGTGTGTGTGTGTGTGTGTGTGTGTGTGTGTGTGTGTGTGTGTGTGTGTGTGTGTGTGTGTGTGTGTGTGTGTGTGTGTGTGTGTGTGTGTGTGTGTGTGTGTGTGTGTGTGTGTGTGTGTCAGACCTGGGTGGTCTCCGCCTCAATCTTAAACAGCAGATCATTCCTGTTGGCGATGTCGTTACTCAGATGCTGTGATTCACTCATTCGTTCTGCAGCTTCTTTTGCCTACACACAAACAGAAAGACACACACACACTAAAATATATGCATTCTATATAATATATACATGTAAATATATACATTCTACTGTTATGTTTAATGTCAACATCATGCATTGTAGGTAGTGGTAGTAGGTAGGTAGGTATGTATGTATAGGTAGGTAGGTACAGTAGGACAGCTACTACTCATAAGTCTCTGTTTTCCAAGTCCTTCAGGGGTTTAGATGACAAGTCTTTACTTTTGGCTTTTTGAGTTGCCATGCTCCATATAATCATTGCATTAGGATTAAATAACTTAATAACACAAAGTATAATTAAATACTGACAAATAGAACACAAGACAATACACCACACCAGGGATCTTCAACAGGGGGGCCGGGACCCCTAGGGGGTCCTCAGAGTTACTTGCTACAAGGGGCCACCAAATCTTTGTGTGATAGGATTAACCACTTGAACCCTAGCATCCCCATTCTGAGGGGAACATTAGCCAAAAATAGCAGATCTACAAACTCACAACCAGTTATTTTACGCAAAATGGTTTGGTGTGTGTAGAGGGAAAAAGGAGCAAACCAAGTACTAAGTCAAAGTTGAGGGGGTAAGTGGTTAAATGTCTGAAATAAGTTGAGGGGTTAAGTGGTTAAATGTCTGAAATAAACAAAAAGCATTAATTCACACAACACTGATAGTCAATGAAGCCATCTATGAAATCTATGAAAAAGTTTAATCTGCAACACAATTTTATACAATATGTAGTGGGGGACTGGGGGTCCCTGCTTCATCTGTCTCAGTCTCAGCTAAGGGGTCCTTGGCCTGAACAACGTTGAAGACCCCTGCACTACACTACCCAGAAAACACCACCGCACAACAACAACAGAAAATAGACTCTAGTCTAGTCACTAGACTAGAGCATCATAACAAAGCAGACAACATAACACTTAGTTTGCTAGATTCACTGGCGGATAATGATCATGAACTTTATGAAGCAAAACATCTTCAAAAATAACAAAAGTAGCCGATCTCCAAGCTCACGCGTCATGTCACGACGTGTTGTGTGCTTTCATGATGAAGTTCGTCATTCGACTAAGTATAAA
Source organism: Gymnoscopelus microlampas (assembly GCF_963454915.1). Classification (NCBI taxonomy): domain Eukaryota; kingdom Metazoa; phylum Chordata; class Actinopteri; order Myctophiformes; family Myctophidae; genus Gymnoscopelus; species Gymnoscopelus microlampas. The sequence goes on from NC_139951.1 coordinate 15,713,585, forward strand.
TGAAACAAGTTTTAAGTAATAGATGAATTATGGCTCATAATTCAGTCAAATCTTAAACATAACTTGTCTTGCGTTGAAGAAGCTTACCGAACCGATCGAGACAGACCTGTGCTTCTAGAGCACCATCAGTGGTGGAAAAGGTACTTCATGTTTTACTGTACCAAAAGTAGAAAGTACTCATTATGCAGAATGTCCCGTTTCACGCGTTTTCAAATGTATACAAATCTTTTGAAAATAGCTGATCTACAAGCATGTGTGAGCTTGTAGATCTGCTATTTTCAAATGGCCGAAATATATAGGGCTGAAGTGGTTAATGTATATTTTGTAATAATAATACAAATCTACAAAGTAAATAGTAACTCAAGTTTTCAAATACATGTAGTAGAGTTGACATATTTGTAGTATTTCAAAGCAGTCACATAGCCACATTGATGTGGCCGATTCTGTCGGAAGTTCCCAATGGGCAGTAGTGAATGTAAACAGGAAGTAAACGAGGGTGAAAAAATGGCGTTCGGCCACAGACGGCATTAAAACACTTCTTTATTGAAAGATATGGATTATTACATTAAACTACTACCCCGTAGAAGTAGTTAACATTTGGGGATTTGAGCTAAGCACCTTTATTTTCAATTTGTACACGTTTGGAGTACTTTGCGGGGCATAGTGCAGAAAGTCCAGGTCTCCATGGGGCGTGAACCCTACAACTCTCGTAGATTGAAAACGTCAGAATCATAAATACGTCTACGAGAGTATGTATACTACAGCTACGCTACGCCACCACAACATGTTGGGCCTATGTATCTTTACAACCATTTCACACGACTCCGTTGACACCGTGGAACATAACCTTTACTTGTAGGAAAGGCATACAAATGAGTGCTTAACGTTAGTGTGTTCAGTAGCGGGCGACAATGCTGGAAATATACTTTTCAGTGAAATGACGACGGATAATGCAAGTAAATTGGTCGAATAAAAGTTAAACTATTAACTTACCGGAGGAGGTTGGCGTCCTGGATCCATGGAAAGTTGTTTCGGCGCCTCGAGCTACTTGTTCAGAGTGTTTGTCCCCCAGTGAATGAACAGTGGGGGACAAATATGACTTCCAACTGCGCGCTTAAGGCACATAGCAGCATAGCACGTTTCATTGAAAACGTCACATCCGGTCTAGCTCCAATGGCGCATGGCCACCATCTACTGGAGGCACTCGATACTGCTCCCAAAATAGTCAAATTAAATGAGACTCTTGAAATAATATCCAAACAAATTTTGTTTCGATTTGGACATGCAAACAGTACATGGAAGTACAATCATAGGTCCTCTAAACTGGATCGCTCATAAAAGCACAGTGGCTTATTTAGTCTCAAAATTATACACACACACACACACACACACACATCCGTGGACATTAACAGAGCATTTACTTTTATACTTTCTAAAGTTGACTTAAAAATGTTGATATTTGAGTTATAAATCTAATAAGATATGAGACTGAACACCAACATCAAAATTACTCACAGCTACATTTGCGTTTATAATGTCTTAAGTTGACACAAATGTTGATTGAGTTGTACATTTAGAGACAAATACAAATGAGGGTATTTTATTTTTTACTATTTTTTACGAATCATATGATAAACAGTGAGGTAAAAGAGTCTCCTAATTACTCACAGAAATCGGTGGAGTGACAAATAAATCTCCTAAAATGTTTAAGTTGACACAAATGTTAGTACACCAGTTTTAATGTTCATATATGGATTACAGATTTGAGTTACTTTACTGGAGTATTTCCTAATGTCAGTACTTTTACTTCTACTCCACTACATCTCAGAGGCAAATACTGTACTTTTACTCCACTACAATTATTTGAAAACTTCAGTTACATGTTACCTTCTAGATTTGTATCATTATTTTATTATCATTACAAACCATACATTACCAATTCAATCCCATTTAAATTTAAACATTTAAACACAGACGCATTGTGAGCATGTAGATCTGCGAATTTCAATGACACATTTTAAAACTTTGTGAAATGGGGCATTCTGCATAATGAGTACTTGAACTTCGTACTTGTACTTAACTTTTAAGTACATTTTGATACCAATACGTTTGTACTTTTACTTAAGTAAATTTTGAATTCCGAACTTTTACTTGTAACAGACTTTGCATTTCCTACATTGCAGTATTGATACATTTACTTAAGTAAAACGTGTGAGTACTACTTCCATCATTGCAGGAAACAATCATTTAACTCAGGCACTATCGCGGTCTGCCAGGCCTAGTATAATACCAACAGAGAATGGGGTCCTACGCTCTCTCTTTCCTTCGTGCCGGCCATCTTAGTTGTCACAGGTAAGATGTGGCCCGTATTAACATATTTTCTCACCTTATTTTACCATAATATTCGAACCCAAATGCACCGATAAAACACTTCAATGATAGCACTTCTCCTCGACTCCTCTTAGTGGCGTAATAAAATAATAATAAAACCTCTCGGCCGCTCGAAAAGAGTCACAATCTGGAGCTCCACATGTGGGCCTAGCATCGCTAGGCCCACATGTGGAACCAACACGATGCGGCTAGGCTAGGCTAGCTAGCTAACCCAAGTCAAGACAACACAAGCTACGTTTATATCTGACAACCTCATATTTAAACACTCTGACTATGAGTCGATTCTGCACCCATGAATTAAAGTTCTTAGTCGCCACAACTGATTTCAGTCTTTTGGATTCCATGAAGCCAGCATGTCTTCCATGGAAGCATGTTGCAGCGAAAATAGCTGATCTACAAGCTTCTCAATGCGTCTGCGAGAGCTTGTAGATCGGCTATTTTCCGTTAACAAGCCTAGATGGTCTATTTTCGGTTAATATTTTTCAAAGATTGGAGCATTTGAATTTGTCAAACTAGCAAAAATGTTTAGAAGTGTTTTCCATAATGGTCTCGGATATGTCATAAAAGCAAAGGTTAAAGCTCTGTGGTGGTAGAACAGCAGGAATAATATTACTAAAAAGATGAATTTTACATATTGTGTTAATTGTTTAGGAAACTCTAGTGTGAGGAGGGCTCCTTTCACACTGTTTCACAAATCACATAATAAGACTTGGCCATACACGTACTTTCAGTTGTGAGATTTTATTTTGCTTTTATCCATGTGCACTGATTATTGTCTATGATGTCGTTAATGTTATTACCTTATGTGTCATTATTTATTGCGGCTGATGAAGAGTCCCAATGTATGAAGGTTCAGCCGGCAGGCTAAGCCTGGGAGATTTAAAACCGTATGATGCGCATTAAAAGATTCAGTTCCAAACCAATGCTCGTTTTAAATGCTTAACTTTAAAGTTCAGTGTCACCAATTATTACAATTTACAATTAAATAATGTGATAAATATGTGCCAAGAAATCGAATATATTAAACGGTGAGCAATAATACAAATGCGGTCAACAAAATATAGCTCTCCCAGCTCACCCTACCTCCATGGTCAAACCAGCCTTAGAGTGAGCAGGTGAGAGCCATTACTTTGTATACACTGGTGCCACCCATAGCGACACTCCCACCACCAAGGTGCCAATGAGGTGCCTACATCAGTCACATACCAATAACCCACTTTAGTGCACATTTGCTCCTACATTTATTATCATTGTAAGCAACGTACATTTGTCATTATTACTGCCAACGCCACCACCGAATGGCCTTATTTCATTACATTATTGTGATTGGTGGCTATATTTTTGTCCCATTAGTGTATTCGATTAGATTGACCTACATTTTGATGTTGGACTACTAGAAGGCATATGGACAATCTTTTCAATGAATAGAATACACACAGGACCCCAATGGAAACAAGTCATAGGCTTTTCTTGGGGTTTCCTTTAGCATCCTTTTGTATGAATCCCCCCCCCCCCCCCTGCAAACTGTTCACTCAATCATGTGAAATGACCTGGCATGTCTTCTTCCTCAGTGATCAGGCATCATGACTAACACCAGAGGCAAGAGGAGGGGGACCCGGTACATGTTCGCAAGGAAGTTCCGCAAACATGGTGAGTCTTCTTTAACTACTAAAAAAAATATCATGGTTGTAAAGGTTTCACATAACATCGGGTAGTAACTAAGGTTAAATATCTCTTACAGGCCCAATTCCTCTGTCCACATACATGACCATCTACAAGAGGGGTGATGTCGTTGACATTAAGGTAAGACTGACTGTGCAATAGCAGTGATGTTAGTTTTTATGTAATGGGTCCTGGGATATATGGGTGGTCATTAGAAAAGTCCCATCTGACTGTACTTGATGACATTAAAGTAATTAATATTGTAGGGCAGCTTGGGTTACATACCCAGAGTCGCTTGTGGCTAGTGCAATGGCAATGAGTCTGTTAAAACGTAACTACCAGAAATCTATGCATTTCACTGTTATTTCTGACTATTTGATGAACATGATGTATATCATGCTCGAGTAAATAAAACCCCAATTACATTCTTGATGAGTTCTACTACAGTCCTTCATTATGTTTGATATTCATCAAAACATAACACCATATATTTCTAAGTCATCTAACTTCAAGTCAAAACCTATTGTACAAACGTGATATGCAATGTTCTATAATGTTCACGAAAAACCTTGAATGTCAAGCAAACTTCAGTGCTGCTGTAAACAGAGTTTGGTAAGCCGCCTGCTACATAAAGGTCTTTCAGATGATAATACATTTTAATTAATGACGCACCAAGTAATGTTGAATCATGTTGAACGAGAGGTGAGCAGGCAGGGGGTGAGATGCAGGCAACAGGCGGAGCGATCCCATTCATGATCGTCTCATGCAACTTGGCACACGCTCATGAGTTGAATTGTCTTGAACTTTGTTTATGTGACGTCCAGGGAACAGGAGGTTTAATGGTTAAGCACGGATAGTTAGTTTACTGCTGCGTCCTTTCTGACTATTACCAGAGACGCAGACAGATATAACATCCCCTGTATAGTGTATATATATCTGACTTGGAAAATTATGATGTGCTTATTTATTTTACTTGTAGGCTCTATGTTGAGCTCAAGATTGTAGAAGAGATTAAATGGGTACACTGACATTTTGTCATTTTGTGACTCTCCAGGGCAACGGTACCATTCAAAAGGGGATGCCTCACAAGTGCTACCACGGCAAAACAGGACGTGTTTACAATGTAACCCAACATGCTCTGGGTGTCATTGTCACCAAGCGGATCAAGTAAGTAGAACATTTCTAAAGATTTCTGTGTTGTGAATTGGTGCTTGCATATAGCTGACATTTGGATTAGAACCCCCATCTTCACTTTCCGCAAGGGCTGTCTATGTCCTCCAGTGGTCATTCTTGTGGGGCAGAGCAGCTGTCCTAACTGATGTTGGAACTGGGGTTGAAATGAGGATACACTTAGAGAGACAATACTTACAAAACTGCAATAATAAGCATACGACTTATAATCCTGAGTTAAAACCACTTGTGTAATTGAGTTGATGTTCTTGATGGATTGATAATGTAGGAAATGATTCAATGCATTATGAAGTCTATCAATTTCACTAGGATTCAGTTTGATTAAATGATATGATCAATTTCAAAACAGACTTGCATAAATAAGAAAGAAAATCACAAATGATACTGTGTAACTAGTTTACTCTATATTAGTGTATTTTAGATTCCCACAAAACGTTAAACCAAGCTCTATATTTTCAGCACATTTATTTTCAGGAAATGCCATTCCATTAAATTTCATTTTTTTACTACAAAAATAATTGACCATAATCAATAACATCCCACATCGATACAGTTGAACTGCCATGTACCCGATGATCAAATAATTTACAAAGTTCTCTATTTTTCTGCTTGTGGGATTTTGTGAGCTGATTTCATTTCTCCATCCTGCAGGGGCAAGATCCTGGCCAAGAGGATTAATGTGCGCATTGAGCATGTGAGCATGCGATGGCGTCTGAACAGACGCAAACACAGACGCAAACGCATTCCCCCCCCACCCCCCCCCCCCCCACCCCCGCATTCCCCCTCCCCCCCCCCCCCCCCCCCCACCCCCCAACCCCCGCAACGTCAGAAAATGGAGAAAATGGAGAATTGACAATGCTACCGGCACAACAGTGTTGCCTCAGGTAGGAAGGAATGCCAGGATGTTATTTGGTTTAGCCTTTGTTCTGCAAGTAGCACAGGAGATGTATCTCTCATTCTCACTGGAAGGATGGAAGACATTGGCCCCGATTCTCTCTAATTATTTTGATCTTACCGGCATTTAAGACAATATTTTGCATGAAGAAAATTGTCTTTAATGCCGGTAAGATCAAAATATGGTAGTAAATTACTTAGTGAATCGGGAAACTAGAATACTTTTGTCACCATGAACTTCATTAACGTGGAGCTACATTTCTACCTTCTATTAATCTGTCTTTGAGCACATGCCAAAAAAGGTGAGGGAGTTGAATGATGTTTTTTGGGGAAAAGCGATGTTGGAGATTAGGGCTGTCAATGAATATTCCATATTCTAACCTATAGTCTAATATGAAAAATAACCGACAGTTTGAATGTGAAAATTAAAGGTTTGAAATAAAAATAATAATCTGCATACAGAATTATTGCGACACTCGGGCCCCTGTAACCTTGCACAGCAGCTGCCCTAGATGGAACACACAGCCATCTGTCAGACACCGCAAGCTACAGCTTCAAGTTGCACCCCTCCGTTGCTGTCCACAGTCGCAGACTGAATCAGGGATTATTAAATGAGGCTACAGATTTAGATAGAAAGTAGAATCATTCATATTTGATCTCAAGGGAACCTGTTTGTCAGCACCAATCACAGCGTAAAAATGGAGAGGTCTGCGGTCCTCAATTTGATATACTGTAGTGTAGCACTTTTGTAAAGTATTGATAATGCTAGCAGATGTCTTGCATTTGCTCTACATGAATGCTGATATAACGAAGTGTTGAATATGTTTTTGTTAGTTCTGGTAATCTAATCTGTCATGGGGTTAACTTGGTTCATCGCCTTAAAGAGACAACAGGTTTGCAATTTAAGGACCCCGTGAGTCTGCACTCGATGATATTTATGACATCACTGGTTGGTATCTTTATTCTTGTGTTTAATCACGCTCTCCCCATCTTTTCCACAGCCCCCGCCCCCATCTGCAGCCCCCCGCACCCATCTGCCCCCGAATCGTAAGGTAAGGTAAACTTTATTGTCCCGAAGGAAATTTGGTTTGGGCTTTAACCCCAGCTGCAGCCACACATAAAACAATGACAAGACAAATACAAATACAAAATACAAACACAAAAATACAATACACAAGTGCACAGATAGTGATCGGTCTCCTCTTAACGGCCAATGCAGAGCCTCATTTAGCATTTTAGTTGCCACAGGAACAAACGATTTTTTGAATCGTACATAATTCCATTTAGGTTCCTTATACCTTCTCCCAGAGGGCAACATTACAAACTGTCCATGTAGAACATGTGTAGCATCACTGACTATTTTCTGAGCCTGTCTTAGCGTGGCCTGCTCGTAAATAGACGGCAGAGAGGGGAGTTGTCTTACTCTTATAATATTCCCTGCAGTCTGCACCAATCGGAGCAATTTGGACCTCAGTTGCACTGAGAGATTGCCGAACCAAACTGTGATGCCAAATCTGACCAGACTTTCCAAGACCGCTTGGTAGAACACTAACATAAACCTTTGGTCAACACCATGAACCCTGAGACGGCGGAGGAAATGCAGTCTTTGCTGTACTTTACTACAGAGACTGTCCACATGTGTATTCCACGTTAGCGAGTTGTCAATGCTAATGCCCAAGTATTTATATGAGGAGACCTGTGACATGGTCGAGTCATGAATGACCACAGGCCTGTGGTCACCGATACTCCTAGGGTCGAACACCATCTCCTGTGTCTTCCTCACATTGAGAACAAGGTGGTTGTCATCGCACCATGCTACAAACCTCTGAACCTCTGAAAAATAGTTATCTAAATCTCTATCCTTACCCAGTAGGGATAAGATGGCAGTGTCGTCCGAGAATTTAATGATGTAATTATTCGGGTTACTGCTTCTGCACTCATTTGTGTATAAGGTGAAAAGGACAGGTGAGCTGACGCAGCCCTGCGGTGCTCCAGTACTCAAGGTTCTGGGCTCTGACATGGTACCATTCACACTGACCCTTTGTGTACGTTCAGTTAAAAAAGAATAATACCACCTGATAATAAGGGGGTGGACATTAAGGTGCCTCTTAATTAAGAGATGTGGCTGTATTGTATTAAACGCTGAACTGAAATCTACCAGAAGAAGGCGTGCATAAGCAGTGTTCTTTCCTAAGTTATTTTCTAAGTGTTTCAAAAGAAAATAATCCAAGGCCAGAACTGCATCCTCTATGCCTCTGTTACTCCTGTAAGCAAACTGAAAGGTGTCCAATGAACAATCAACCGCTGCCTTCAGTAAACTGATAATGATTTTCTCAAAACACTTCATAATCACTGAGGTCAAAGCGACTGGGCGATAGTCATTATTTTCCTTGCAGCATGTTTTTTTGGGAACAGGGATTATAATAGAGTCTTTCCAGGTGGACGGAACAGTACATGAGTCCAGTGACTTTTGGTAGATGGGACACCAAGCCTCTGCAAGTTCCCGACTGCATGAGTGCAGCAGCCGGCCACATATTCCATCTGGACCTGAGGCCTTTCGGGGACATGTGTGTGCAAACATCTTCTGGACTTCATGTAGATCCACAGTAATTCCCAGATCACTGTGTGTGGGTACAGACTCAAGGGCAGCTATTTTCTCCTGCAGGAAATCGGCTGTTTCAAACCTTGCATAAAAGTTGTTTAGTTCATTGGCCTTTTCCTTTTCATTAGAAACACTAAGGCCCTTCTTTGCTGGAGCCATGTTGGTCATGGCCTTCATAGATTCCCACATTTTTTTGGAATTAGAAGAGGAGCAGTATGACTCAAACTTCTCCTTCTCTTTCCGTTTAGCATCCCCCATTTTTTTATTGATCTCTTTCTGGATATTCCTCATAGTTACCAAATCACCACTTTTAAACGCTCTTTGTTTCTTAACCAGGCACTCTTTAATTTCCCTTGAGATGTAGGGTTTATTATTAGGGTACATGGTTATTGTTTTTTTTGTCAACACGTTATCTTTACAGAATTTAATGTATTCTGTCATCGTATCTGTAGCCTCCTCCAAGTCTAGGCTGTGGAAAAGGCTCCAGTCAGTCCAACAAAAGCAACCTTTGAGCGTTTCTATGCTGTCATTGTTCCACACATGAATAGTGTTAACTTGTGGTTTACTGCTTTTAAGCAGTGACTTATACGTGGGAATCAAGTGGACAACATTGTGATCTGAAATGGTAAATGGTCTGTTTGTCATTTGACATCACTGGTTGGTATCTTTATTCTTGTGTTTAATCACGCTCTCCCCATCTTTTCCACAGCCCCCGCCCCCATCTGCAGCCCCCCGCACCCATCTGCCCCCGAAGCGTAAGGTAAGGTAAACTTTATTGTCCCGAAGGAAATTTGGTTTGGGCTTTAACCCCAGCTGCAGCCACACATAAAACAATGACAAGACACATACAAATACAAAATACAAACACAAAAATACAATACACAAGGGCACAGATAGTGATCGGCCTCCTCTTAACGGCCAATGCAGAGCCTCATTTAGCATTTTAGTTGCCACAGGAACAAACGATTTTTTGAATCGTACATAATTACGACCAATTTTTTTATTGATCTCTTTCTGGATATTCCTCATAGTTACCAAATCACCACTTTTAAACGCTCTTTGTTTCTTAACCAGGCACTCTTTAATTTCCCTTGAGATGTAGGGTTTATTATTAGGGTACATGGTTATTGTTTTTTTTGTCAACACGTTATCTTTACAGAATTTAATGTATTCTGTCATCGTATCTGTAGCCTCCTCAACATTGTGATCTGAAATGGTAAATGGTCTGTTTGTCATATGACATCACTGGTTGGTATCTTTATTCTTGTGTTTAATCACGCTCTCCCCATCTTTTCCACAGCGCGGGGAGCCCCGTGCGGCCCACACGGTCAGCACAAAGAACAACATGCCGCAGCTACTGGAGCCCTTTGCCTTCCAGTTCCTGGCTTAAACTGCTGATTGGCCAACATCTTGCGAACGGCAGCCAAACAACAAACCAACTCAACTCGTATATTGACAGCTGACAGCTCCAGCTCGTTAAGCTGAGGGTTGACAGTTTGGTGTTCTTCCGCTTGTTGAGGAGGACCTATAGGTTGCCAGTTTGGTGTGTAGTAGATCCGCTTGTTGAGGATCAAGGTTGCCAGTTTGGTGTGTGATTGGCTCGTTGAGGATTTTGGTTGCCAAGTTAATTAAAATAAAAATGCAGTGAAACTTGTCCCCTTCTTTCTTTCATTGTCTCTGCCCCCTCTCCCAGCTCTGCAATAAAATTGACCATATACTTGATTGATTGGTGATCTGATCTTAGTTAGTGGCGTTTCATCAGTCATCATAAGAGTGCAATTAACCTGGATGAAATGTCTTTGTTTCATGGCCAGTGTTGTTCACCCTTTCAAATGAAGTACAGTTATTGGTTTGCCCTCTTGTTGTTAGTGGCCAAGGCTACAGTGCCAATCACATTCCCATACATCTTAGACTACACTTAGAGGGAACTATTTAAGTAAACCACCCTTAAATCACCCCTGACTGTAACATGACAAACAATTAGAAGAATGTCCACTGTAATACCATGTGGATTGAAGTAGGTGTGTGACTATGTGATGTTTCTGACTGATCCTTGTTTTTTATTGTTTGATCAATATTCATGTGTGTATGAATGGGGGGAAAAAAACTATTTTCTTACTGACCAAGACCCTGGTAAAGCTAGTTCTACAAATACATATTCCAATATACACTCACTCCATCACTCATTGGGTGTCATTTGTCTATATGAACACAAATACTTTGTAAAGATTCCATAACACTTTTTGAATAGTCTCTCCTCAAAACATCTAGGCATTAGTTGATTGCATAATTGTTGTATTGGCAAAATAGTTGAACCAGTTATAATCTGTCAAGCATGTTTTCTCCATACATTTCTATTTGACATTTTGTCCCCATCCCCAGCATCATTATGTTGTTGTGTTGATTGATAATAGTGCTGTGGTCCATCACAAAGTTTTCAGCAGGGACTATGAGACGATGGAAAGAAAAGTCATAACATTAGACAACACACTCATATTTTCCAGTGGTGTAAAGTAACTAAGTACATTTACTCAAGTACTGTACCTAAGTAAAATCATGAGGTATTTTTTACTTTACTGGAGTATTTCCAATATTCAGAACTTACTTCCACTACAATTATTTGAAAACTTTAGTTACTAGTTACTTTGTAGATTTGGAATGTGCCGAGATGCGATGCATTCATGTGAGCTTGTAGATCTGCTATTTTCAAAAGATTTATTTTAAGATTTTTTTTTTTATTATTTAACATTTCTTTTACAGTGAGTCATTAAGGACAGACTCACTAACTGACACGTCATTAATTACCAAAGCCAATGCAATGTCATAACACTCGAGACTTTCACCTGGCACTTAGTTGACACTACTAGCCCTGATACATGACTGTCATTATATGACAGACATGGATGAGCTTCATAGTGTTTTCTTTTTCTCCCTTTTTGGCCCCTACATCTACATAAACGTTCAGATGTCAAATAGTGCTTACCGATCTTGACCTTGGATGTTACAATTATGTACGTTCCCTCAGAAGTACCCGTATGCTCCGTATTGTTCAATAAAAAGCATTTTAATCCGATCGTGGCCAATTTCTCACAGAGTTATAACGTATCAGAGTGCAATACACCTCCCAACCGATAGAGTCATGTCGTTAAAAGCGTGGAGAAAATACAGATAAAATGGCAACCGATAGGATTAAAGTCCTTTTTATTGAACAATACGGAAGATACGGGTAATTCTGAGGGCCCGTACATAATTGTAACATCCCTGGCCATGGGGTAAGCACTTTATATTTGAAATCTGAACGTTTATGTAGATGTACGGACCAAAAAGGGAGAAAGTGCAAACACCAGGTTGAAGTTCATCCATGACGGTCCCGTCTTGTGAATGTGATCCATGGCTCACTGTGGGATATGTTTTACTTACACAAAATAAGCGAAGTTAGCGAACCTCGACTTGTTTTAAGTTTGACCTCGTCTCTTTACCTTATTTTTTTATGCACCAGCTTTATTCTTCGACATTTAATTGGCAAACATCTTGCGAACGGCAGCCAAACAACAAACCAACTCAACTCGTATATTGACAGCTGACAGCTCCAGCTCGTTAAGCTGAGGGTTGACAGTTTGGTGTTCTTCCGCTTGTTGAGGAGGACCTATAGGTTGCCAGTTTGGTGTGTAGTAGATCCGCTTGTTGAGGATCAAGGTTGCCAGTTTGGTGTGTGATTGGCTCGTTGAGGATTTTGGTTGCCAGTTTCGTGTCCAGTGGCTCATGCCATGATAGGGAGTATTTGACCTCTGATACATGCAGACACAAGCTTCAGCTTGATGTATTTAAACTAGGCGACTGTAACTGTATTACACCGCCTATTATGCTACTGTCCAATTGTTATTATTCTCTTCAGTTGATTATCTTTTTTTTTTAAATTACTATAATTAAATCTTTATCCAGTATTACTATTTACAGTAAAATCATGGCCTGGCAAAAGGCTGATAAAAACTGATAAAAACAACACAATATAATAAATCACAAAACACAGAGAAAGAATACAATCCCATACATACAATAGAACAGAAAATGTGTTTATTTGTAGAGCAACAAATAAATGTTCTTCAATACACCTTTTAACATTTAATCTCACATCCTCGATGTTCATTCCCACAGACTACAGTACCATGGGAACTACAGGATGAAGATCTTTGAGCGCTCCGAGTTCAGAGGCCAGAACATGGAGGTCAACGAGGACTGTCCAGATCTGCATGAGATGTTCCACACCCGCGACATCTCCTCCGTCAACGTCATGGAGGGCTACTGGATCCTCCACGAGCACCCCAACTACCGGGGCCGTCAGTACTTCCTGCGCCCCGGCGAGTACAGGAGATACAGCGAGTGGGGAAGCACCAGCCCCACCTTCGGCTCCCTGAGACACGTCACCGAGCAAAACTGATGACCCTGTCCTTTACATCGCTCCAGTTATATACTTCGCCGTAGGTCCGACTGTCATCTTTGTCGCGGCCCGTGCAACGAAGTATTAACCTTTACCCTCATAACACCCCTACTGTTAATCCCCTCCTCCCCCCCCCAGTCCCGTTCCCCTCTAATGCCGGTGTTGTCTCATTGTGGTCATGATACTGTGGTGTCCAAACCTGAAATCAACTCATTAAATGTGTTGATTTCAGGCCACAGTAAAAAAAAAATGTTTTACTGTAGGCTAATGACTGGGGATTTGGCATGTCTGTCTGTTGGGGTTTTTGGGTTGCTTTGCATTGCTGGGTGAAGTTGACACCCCCTCAGTGCTTGAGCAAAATACTGATAGTGATACAGTGTTGATAACTCTTGCTTTGGTTGTCCCAGAGCAGAACGGTGTACAATCCCAAACCTCATGTCCTATTGGAATTCCAATAAATTAAAACTTGATGAAAGTGAACTATAAAAAGGGCCTTTGTCGTTTTCTTTTTCCACTGAAGTTGTCAAATGTGAAGGCCTTTCTCACTTTGGTGTGGTGACGGGGCGTTGGATCTGTTCCATCTGGACACTGAGTCAGACTCAGAAGCGTATTCAGAACCACCAGGGCCCTAACAAGACCAATAGTTGCTGCAGTCTGCCATGACATGGTCATCCCCCCATCCACAAAGCAGAATTATCAAGGAAACAGAAGCTTGTTCTTTGAAGCTAGATATTAAAGAACAAAAAAATAGAAGGCTATCTGAGGATGGGCATGTAGGAGTCTTTATGAGATCACATGGCAGCAAGCAGGCGCTTTGGGTCTATGAAAGAAGCCTATATTAGACCCACATCACAGGGCGAAAGCTGACTCAAAGAGTTGAAGTCAAAGTGGCCTGGTACTAGCCCGGAGCATCAAGCTCTCTCAGAACAAAAAAACAAAACCCAGTCCTCATCCCTGCTCATGCATATTTCATCAGCCCAGGATACTTAGCTCTTTCAGAAACAAATATCAATTATTGAAATTGTTAATTAGACGGTGCGTAATTGGCGAAGATATCCATGAATAACATGCCATGAGCTACATGGCAGTCAATTTTGAGAGATTTCAGGAATCGGTTCCACAGCATGCAGGTTCCACTCTGTCAACTACCGATTCCTCTCTATGTGAAGAAAAGAAATGGTTACATGTAAGAGGTGGTGAGGCCTCACAGCCACAGGAGATTAACCTCTTAACACAAAGGGCCACCAATAATGGAATACATGAAGATATGTAAAGGGTGTACTGTATTGTGTTGAACATTCACATCATGAGGTCTCGTACAGTCATCTGAAGTAAGCTGGCGAGGGTGAGCTCTCGAGACACAGAACACAAGTTTTATGTCAGATTATCAAGCAACCTCCTCGCAATGGAACGATAGGATTCAGGTTAGAGATCTTTGCCATCCTTGCTTTGATGCACAACTTTGCACTTGCAACACAGAAACGCTTGCACCACCACCAGTGCACGTTGAATGTTGGATGCACGTGCCAAGTAAGTACTGGTGGGAGAGGGTGGTCTTAATGGAATTTAAATATAATGGTTGGAAGGGAGAACATTTTATTCTTATGTTCTTTAAAATTCGAAACACTTTCAAGTTCAAATCAATTGCAAGATTGGGCAAAACTCCAGCTGACTTATTGGTTTTTCTTACTCCGATTAAAGCCATAACCAGTTTTTGCATTACATAAAAAAAAATCAGACTACTGCCTTACAATTAAGATTGTACAATTGGCATGCACGTAAACACACTCAGTGTGACTGGCCTCAGTGGGAATGCTATCAATTCAGTGTTCAGATCACCAAATAATGGATCATATGGACCGGTAACTGAGTAAACTCACTTAAAGCTGCAATCAACGTATTATAATAAATAAAATGTTATTCTAACCAATCTGTATGGTAGAGTGTGCTAATACAACATAACTAGCACATCTGCAGTAGTGTGAGGTGGTCTCCCCTGCTCTTAGACCCTGGTGTCACGTAGGACACCTACTGATTGACAAGTAGCGCTGCCTGAAGACCATGAGTCCAATGTCTCCCCTGGCCAAGCGGGATTCCCTCTTGGCTGAGTAGTAGTAGACGTTTGGGTTCCCGCATAGGAGTTGCAGTTACCTCTCCACTGGGAGAGGATATAAAACGTACAGTACAAGCTGTAACTTCAAAGAAAAATTAAACACAATTTCAGGACTGATGACTCTGAGCGAGATGTAGTTTACATCGAAGTGTCAGTCACTTCTGTCCTAGCGCCTTCATTAATAAAAGAGAGCTTAAATATCTGAGCTGCTCAAGTGTCATCTTCTCTGCAATTTCAGCCTGTCCCTGCCTATTACACACATCTCAAATCAAATGAGGAGTGGGGTGGCATCAGTTGTTGTGACTCTGTGATAGGTAGGCTCAAGGGAGCTCAATGGTCTGCCAAGGGGGCGCAACCTGTAGATAGCAGCATTTACCCTTTAAGCCTGTATTTGTGGTTTTATATCTTGTTGGAAACGTCATGATTAGGAATGACATGTTTTACCATAAAGGCACAATACTGTATGTTTACAGCAAAAATAAACCATCATTTAGTGTTTCATTAATCTTTTCAAGTACCATAAGCTGAGGTAGAATTTCAGTAAAAGGTAAACTCGTGAAAGGTCCTGAGGAGTTTCAAAGGCGTGACCGGCCGGGTGCGTGAAGGGGACAGGGGAGCGGGTATTTGGTTGCATTTCTAAGGTAGAAACAGGGGTGTGCTGAGCATCTCTATTCCCATTTTGTTGCACGACAACAGTGAATAGTTTCATCATCAGCCCTTTTCAGGAATTTCACAAATACTATATTGATAATATATTGTTTAGGGGCATCTCATCTTGTGTATCTGTACAGCAGGTCTTATGTGTCTGTGCAGTAGGTCTTGTGTGGGATGTAGTTGTGTCTTTCTGTCTGTTTCTTTCATGGTCTAGCTCCCTGGGGTCCGGGGACCACCAGGGGTCCTTGAGGGGGTTCCAGGGGGTCCCCAGCTGAATGATAGAATAGTTAGGAACCAACTTGACTTTTACAGGTCTGTAAAATGTACAGACCATTCCAAGAATGTACAAACGGAACCAAAGGGGTCCATTTGGTTCCAATTGTACACTCTCAAGAGTTGAATTAACACTGAGGATTTTACACTGTAGATTCGGGTCCCAGAGATACAAATCGTGTCAAATGGGGGCCTACAGTAATACATATAAAACCAGGGGTCCTTGAAATTAACACGGTTGAGAATCACTGCTGGTCTCGTTGTTGTCCCTTTGCCCGGCCAGGGGTGACCGGCAGGTCCTCGTGCAGGTATTTCATGGTGCCGTGTTCTGAGAAGTCGGCCGCCGTGTGGCCGTCACCTCTCAGCACCCACTTGGTGGTCAGCAGGCCCTCCAGGCCCACGGGACCCCGGGCGTGGATACGAGCCGTACTGATGCCTACCTCCGCTCCTGAAGAGACAGAGAGAAACAGAGACGTACATGATTACAAAGTCTTTTTGTTTGAGATTCTTCATATTTATTCTTCATGAAACTAGGACAAGGACATGTATGGGTGATTGTGCAGACTTGTTTACACACATCAACCCCTGGTCCCTGATGAATAGTCTCTCTCAGTCACGACGAGTCTCCCTTGAGTTCATCTATCAGTGAGAAGTAGGAAATGAATCTCCGGTACACCCTACCCCACCATTAAATATAGCAAGACTTATCCATCTGAACGCATTTCTCAATCCCTTGCTCTTAAGTGGTATCAGTGGCATCAATGACAGAGGTGCTACTTGCTCCCGTGGGGACTCCTCACAGAAATGTCTGTGGAGGATTAATTGGTATAGGGGGTAAAAATAATTGGCTACTAAATTGGCACTATAAGTGGTATCAATGCGGACATGCTGAAAGGTGGGAGTGAAGGGGTGAATCATCCACTTCGCCGTGGGCCACATTCAATCACGGTGGACAGTCACATGAAAGCTCAAAACTGGAAGTGGCTGACAGTGAGACCACGGACAAAGAGTGGGCTCTTTGGGATTCCTCCATGGTGAGGTCGAGTTAACCTCCAGTTGTGGACTGAGGTTGAGCTGAAATACCCCAAGCTCTACAAGCTCTATGAGCTTGTGGATCTCCTATTTTTGAAAAATGGAGACAACATTTTTAACTAAAATCTTAGCTTCTGGAGGTCCCTGGAACAAATGTGTTTACAAGTGTTTGCTTTAAAAAATATATATTCAAAGATTTGCACACATTTTCAAGATTTCTCAAAAATAGCAGATCTACAAGCTCATAGCGCAGCACTCAGTGCTGCGTTATGAGCTTGTATATCTGATATTTTTGAATAGCCAAAGACATCTAAAATTGCACAGATACGTTCCTGGATTGAATGGGTTATGAGTGGAATGGAGGTGATTATTTTGAGACTGGGGAGGAGAAGTAGGAGGTTTAGGGACAGAAAATCAAACATGAGGTTTTAGGAGGTAAGCAGATGGTTATGTAATAAATGGGACAGTCATGGGACAATGTATACTGTAAGTGGTGTGCTACAGTGTGCCTGCTCAGGGTAAGAAAGGAATAAAATATCATGCATTCCTATTACCTCCAAAGTTATGTCTGTCTGTGAGCAACATATATTCAAAAGTAATGGCCGGATTGCCATAAAATTTGCTGTGCACATTCACGCTCCCGAGAGGAAGAACCGTCAGGCCAAAGTTTCAATTGAGCAAACTGGGGAGATTTCTACGCCTTACCGGTGGTCTGCACTGTACTGAGAGCATTCATGTGGTTTCAGATGAGTAAGCCGGGAGAGGGAAGGTGACAGAGACACAGGAGAGGGGCACAAAGTTGGCATTTACTGTACAAATTCACTCACTTTTTCTTGTTTAGACCCTATTTTTTAAAATAAAAAAGCTTTAACATGAGGGATTTCATTGAAAGTTCTCCAGAACAGTATACGAGCTAACCATTTGAAACCTAGCGTCCCTATGGGGGGCGAACATTCGGCGAAAATAGCCGATCTACAAGCTCACAACAACACGTTGCATACATTACGTACCCAGTCCAAAGCGGTAGCCGTCTGCAAAGCGGGAACTGGCGTTCCAGAAGACACAGGCACTGTCCAACTGCTGGAGGAACTGCTCCGCTGTGTCCTCTGAGAGACAGACACAACTCAGCAAATAAACCTACAGCAATCTTCACATCTCCCCAACCTGTACTGCAGGGGTCTTCAACGTTTTCTTCTGGCCAAGGACCCCTTAGCTGAGAGAAGCAGGGACCCCCACTACATATTGGATTCATGTTAAATGTGTGTTTACTGACATTTAACGACTTAAACCCTCAATACTTTGTGAACTTGACCTTAGGCTCTGTACTTGGTCTGCTCTTTTTTCAAACCAAACCTCTTTGCCGAAAATAGACGATCTACAAGCTCACAACTTGTTGTGAGCTTGTAGATCGGCTATTTTCGGCTAATGTGGATGCGACGGCTCAAGTGGTTAATGTAAAAATACATGCAGTATCTTTGAGGAACCGCTAGTGATTTGTCTGATTATAGGTATTCTAACTCAGAGGGAGTCCTTCATCTTCACAAAATAGATGCTCACAAGAAATCAGTTCTTATTTTTCTTCTCTACAAGAAGGCAATGCCCTAACCATTCAGATCTACAAGGATGTTTAACATGTTACCAGCATGGAAGAGCAGTTATGTGTATTTGGTCAAAACCTGAACATTTTATATCAGTTGATGATTAAGACCTGAGGCCGCTTCTAAAAAAAATCGAAATCCTAACAGTTTTTCGGAAAAAAATATAAACATTTAATTTTCACGATTTTTCAAAAATAGCAGATCTACAAGCTCACAGCGCGTCACTCGGTGCCGCGCTATGAGCTTGTAGATCTGCTGTTTTTGAATAGCCAAAGAAATCTAAAGTGACACAGATGCGTTCCAGGTCTTAATGGGTTAAAACCTAGATTGAAGGACTGTTGACCTCAGAACGCACTTGTTTTTAGGTTGCACTTTGCTCAGAGTCCCTGTATCAGGATGGTCTTTTATAAGAACACCTTTATTAACAACTAAGATGTCTGTTCTTTAAAGTTCTTTTATGGAATTATTTCTGCACTGTTTAATCCATTGATGTGTGTTTTATGTTGATTTGCGTTTTATGTTGTTGTATTTAGTGAACTTCTTGGCCAGGGCTCACTTAAAATTAATAATGATGTAGTGTAAATCTCTTTTTTGATTTCTCTTGTTAAATACAGGATAAAGGATACAAAAAACACACTACATTCTGTGGTCACTAGATGGCAGTAAAAAACAGCTAGTCTCTGCCAATGGAGCAGAGCTAGTTATTTTTTCCCCTGCCAATTTCACACTTTGTTCGCTCGGGTTTTGTTGCATCTCAGATGCTTGCATTAAGTATCTGAGTGAGCTGCAGAGACACCTTTATTCTTTTCTTAGATCAGTGTTTCTTTACAGCCCCCCTTCCAACAGAGTGCCCACCCCCACCCTGGGTTTGGTGTAAAAAATCATATCCTCTCGCTGGCGAGAGTACATTTCTGCCAGAGAATATTTTGCATTGCATTCTGACATGTTTGGGCTGTTTTTTTGTGCCCAGAGAATCTTTAAACGCATTAGCTCTGGTGTCGTAAATAGCAGATTTACAAGCTCACAACGTGTCGCATTGCCAATGCGTTGTGAGCTTGTAGACCTACTATTTTGGAATAGCAGTATAATTAAGTATATAATAGCATAACATAGACCCTTACGGATCCATTTGGTTTACAGTATATTACAGTGTATTACAGTTTATGGCTTTCACAGTGCTTCATCAT
This sequence comes from Gymnoscopelus microlampas, assembly GCF_963454915.1. Classification (NCBI taxonomy): domain Eukaryota; kingdom Metazoa; phylum Chordata; class Actinopteri; order Myctophiformes; family Myctophidae; genus Gymnoscopelus; species Gymnoscopelus microlampas. The sequence goes on from NC_139951.1 coordinate 15,733,620, forward strand.
TTACTCTTCAAGTATGCATGCAGAGTCTTCTGTTCCCAGGTCCAGAACGTTTCTGCAGCAAACCCCACAACGAGTATCGGTTATCTCCTACGCCTCTCTACGTGCCGGGGAATACCCTGGACGCTGTCCAAAATCATTTCTGTCTGTTAACGAGTCGCCGGGGACACTAGAAAATTAGATACGCTTTTGAACCCGACCCTGAGCGTTGACGGCGACTGGGCTTCAGTACAGTATGTCTGCTCTCCATTTTAAACAAGCCCTGTCCCCGCCGATGGAGTCACACTGGGAGCCAGTGCACTTATCCTGACGATGCTCTGTCACTAATCATTACCGACTGTGACAGAATGTATGACAGAGTGAGAGAGAGAGACAGAGAGAGAGAGTTTGAAATGGAAGTGGAAGGTGACGGTGAGAAATATCAGAGACACAGAGGTTAATCACTTTCAACCTGGTGTGCCAATTTTAGGCAAAACTTTACAAACTTCACACTGCTGCCGACCACTCTAATCTCAAATTGAACTGCTGCTTAATGATCAAGTCAGCATTCCTGAAAATCCATTTGGCACAAAAGGTACAGTGAACAAACACATCTGCCTCATTGCACATGGAGAGACATGAGACACCATAATCCATCTCAACTATACATATTTTAGGGACATTAGGAGTAAAATTATTATCGGCTATTGAGGCTGATATGCTGGCCCGATGCAAAACACATTTTTGAGATTCATCCTTTGCGCCTCTAGTTCAGTTGCTGCAGGGAACACCATGCACTTTAATAATTTAATGCAATTACAATCTTTTTTAAATGCCTGAAAGATATGTTATGAAACATAGGTGTATTTAAATGCAGTTTTGTGTCATGGTAATTTTTTTAACATAATTCTTTTAATTCACTGTAATTAAATATTGGTGCAATCCGAATATTGGTGCAATATTTAACTACGAGCCCTATTTTACTTAATGTGACCTTCCCTTGTACTATACAGGGCAACGGAGCGCATACTGTATGTGTGAATATTCAAGTCAGGCAATGGTGGGTCTCGGGGGTCCCAATTTAATGGTTTTGGCTGCAAACTGACAATGAGCCAGAAAATCACAACTAGAGCTGCACAATATTCTATGTCTATATCCAGAGAGTGGTTTGCATGAGGCGTAATCATGGTCTTATTGTCCCATCGACATTTTGCAATATCAAAAGAAACACCACACAGCACTAGCAGCGCACAAGCCACCCTATCTTACCATCTTCCGTGACGATGACATCGGTGTGGGAGCTGCCGTACTTGTGGATATGGTCGATGGCCTCCTGCATGCTGTCCACCACCTCCATGCAACACTCCAGGTCTCCGTACTCCGTCCGCAGGGACTTGGCTTCTGACGGGCTGAACGTCAGGTAGGAGGCGAACCGCGGCCCGGCGTGGATCTTCACCTGGTCACACCGAAACACAGAGTGTGGAAATATGATTACTATCTGTGCGAAATAATTATTAAGTATAACCAGTTCAGGCACTTTAGTTCTTATCATGAACTAACCTTGCATGTGATTTTTTCCACCTCAGTCAGAGTATTACAATGTTTTCGAAAGATCTATTATATACAATATTTCCCTGGAATTTGAGTTGTTGCATCTAGTAAGTAAATGCAAAGTTACATATTTTCAAAAGGATAGCCCATTTCTATTGGGCAGTCCATCTCTATTTAATGTTTTTTTCCCCTCCTATATTAGGCTGATAGCTGTAAAATAGAGTAGGATCCAGCACAGATGAATCCAAAGAGAGAATATTCTGACAGACACCCTGATCATCACTAGACGGTCTCTGGGCACACATTTACTGTATAAACAATGTAACCACTTGAACCCTAGCGGCCCTATTCTGCAGCAAAGAGGTTTGGTAATAGAGGGAAATACTAGAGAACCTAATATAAAGCCCTGGGGGTTAATAAGGCACAGCACACTGATTTGTTCAGTACATGTGTTTATGTATGAATGTATGAATGCATGTGTGTGTGTGTGTGTGTGTGTGTGTGTGTGTGTGTGTGTGTGTGTGTGTGTGTGTGTGTGTGTGTGTGTGTGTGTGTGTGTGTGTGTGTGTGTGTGTGTGTGTGTGTGTGTGTGTGTGTGTGTGTGTGTGTGTGTGTGTGTGTGTGTATTACCCTTTCAGTTCGCAGCATATCAATGATTTGGTCGAACAGAGGGGTCCTGAGGATGTCTCTGTGAATCAGCAGGGTTTCCATGGCATTACAGGCAGCCGGGTAGTCACACTTGGAGTCTCTGACTGAAGGCAGAACATGTCAGTCAATCACGGTCTCATTCACCATTGGTGGTAACTGTGTATTACCACCAATCCTAACGCAAGCTTTCTGTAGTGATTGCACGGAAGTCCCTGCAATTTGGAAACAACTGCAATGAAATGCATTCCACTCTAAAACAAGTAACTGTGGGTATCTGGGAAGGTAACCAACTTCAACTGCTGGTAAAAAAGGAACAGAAATAGCTTAGTAGACAATGTGTACACTTGCTTCTGTAACTAACTGGTTCAGAATTCAAGGAATGTAGAAAATAAATGTATAAATGTGGATCGCATTCAGGACGATGCAATTCATTTTTTCTATATTTATTTTACATTCTAGGGCGGAAGAACGCAGGCCCCTCTGGTTAGTACTTATAGTTCAGTATCCATTATCATGAAGTACTTGGAGGCATATGTCATATTGATGACATCAGGGTTCTCCTTGTATGGGCAAAGAAGTAAGACAAACACACAGACGGATGAAGAGATTTGTGGATTAATAGATAGTTCTGGACAACAGCTGATCTCACTGACTTAATATATAGATTGTGATTGTAGAGAGACAGGAAACCGTGGGACAAATGCGAGACATGACAGAAGTCGGATTCAAACTCACACCACGCTACACAACATACTATTACTGACCAATCTTGATGACTTTGTCCACGCTGGCATCGCTGTTGATGTAGACGTGGCAGATCCCCTCGCTGTGGCCGAGGACGGGCACGCCCTTGGCTGCCCGCTGGATGTCCCTCACCAGCTGGGACGAGCCGCGTGGGATGATCAGGTCGATCATCTTGTCAAGACGACACAGGTCCTCCACCTCCTCCCGAGTGCTCACCTTACGCACCAAAACATACACACACAGCACAGAAAAGACAAAGATGAGGAAATTGCAGAGCAGAAAAAGGGAATGTCTGTATTAATATTTATTTCCTTATTTTCGTATATTGTTGCTATTGGGCAGAAACCTTACATCTCCATATTAAAGATCCATTGGAATCCAACTTAGTTCTTTTTTTTTCTCTTCATTTCCTTAAATGTAACGGTTTTGGGCGTACAAGGTTTCTGCCTGACAGCAATGTGACTTCTTTAAAACACGCAATCTCGGTTTTGCACGTATATTCCTGCAGTACATTAAGTTTAAATTATAATCAGGTCTCGTTTTGATTTGTTTGACTTTTATCCTACTGCTTTTTGTCTTGTTCTTTGGAGCCTACTGGGGGGGGGGTTGTATGTGTGTTTTATTAAGGTTTCGAGGCCTATCAGGCTTCGAAGCCTTATTGCATTCCTTGGCTTTCACTGTTCTTCCGCCGTTTTTGCCAGTTCTGACCGCGTGGTCACTTTTTATGAAATTTGGCAATATGGTAGAGGGCTATGCCAAACGGCGAAAACCCAAAACTCACAACCATTGGTCAAAGGGTGGCGCTGTAGCACTCAATTGAAATATGCCAACTTTGAACAGGTACAACTCATGCCCTGTTTGACCTACAGCCATGAAACTTCGATGCACACATGCGTCTCCTCATGCCTAACAACTTTCACTGTTTGACTTTTGACCTCTGACCTTTAGATCTCCCACCATTTCGAATTCTATGAAAAGCAGTAAAAAGCAGTAAAAAAGACTCTCCTCCTGGGATTTTTGAGCAATCTGTACGAAACTGTCTACACATGAACTTTGGACCAATGCCGACAGACGTGAGCAAGCGGATTTTCCATAAGTGAAAACGTTAAGCTTATATAAGCCAATGAAAATTGCAGTTTTATGACAATTATTCATCTGCCCCTAACACATACATGCAGACTCACATTTGTTTGACACTTTGCAATATTGTAGAGGGTCATTCCAAGTATCACTGAAACCAATCTTACTCCAATTGGTCAAAGGGGGGCGCTATAGCAATTTTTTGAAAATGCAAACTTTAAACAGGCAAAAGTCATGCCTCGTTTGGCCGACAGCCGTTAAACCTGCTTACACATGTGCCTTGACTCATGAGGAACACATGTATCACTTTGACCAGTAAGCTCTGCCCTTAGATTGTCTGCAATTTTGAGCAGTTTGAAAAACATTTAAATCCAGGATTTCTGAGCAATTTGCGTGAAACTGTATCAAATAAATGTGTGAGGCCCTTTTTCACAGGTTCAGGTGTGTTGGTTCAATAGCTTGATCGCTTAATCATCTGCCTTGAAACCACAGGGTTGCCGGTTTGAATCCCACCTCATGTAGACTTCATTATAATTGCATTGCACACAACATGACTGTATCAATGAATACATGTGCAATTGTTAAAGATGACGAGAAATGCATAATTGAAAGTAGTTATTTTCAATGTATGATGTACTTCATTCGCCCTTTTGTTTTGTTTTGTTGGATTCTCCTTTCTCGCTGTCAGATGCTGTGGATTCAGTAGCTCCACCAGTAGAGTGTGAGCCTCATGTGCCGAAGGTCCCTGGTTCAAATCCCACTCATTACAGTTTACATTTAAATTGCATTGTACAAAACATGACCCTGTTAATTCAGACATGTGCAATTTTTAAACAATAACATGAAATGCTTTTTTGAGAGTAGTTGTTTTTTATGTATGACATACTTTCTTGTGAAAATAGCCGATCTACAATCTCACAACTTTTCAGATAGCAACGCGTTGTGAGCTTGTAGGTCGACTATTTTCACTAGTTTCCATTCCGAAATATATTGAGCAGTTTGAAAAACATTTAAACCAAGGATTTCTGAGCAATTTGCGTGAAACTGTGTCAAATAAATGTGTGAGGCCTTTTTTCACAGGTTCAGGTGTGTTGGTTCAATAGCTTGATCGCTTAATCATCTCATGTAGACTTCATTATAATTGCATTGCACACAACATGACTGTATCAATGAATGCATGTGCAATTGTTAAAGATAACGAGAAATGCATACTTGAAAGTAGTTATTTTCAATGTATGATGTACTTCATTCGCCCTTTTGTTTTGTTTTGTTGGATTCTCCTTTCTCACTGTCTGATGCTGTGGATTCAATAGCTCGACCAGTAAAGTGTGAGCCTCATGTGCCAAAGGTCCCTGGTTCAAATCCCACTCATTACAGTTTACATTTAAATTGCATTGTACAAAACATGACCCTGTTAATTCAGATATGTGCAACTTTTAAACAACATGAAATGCTTTTTTGAGACTAGTTGTTTTTGGGGCGGTGTAGCCGCCCCCTATAAGTGAGTTTTGGACACTGACCAATCCTGCACCGTGATTGGCCAATAGTCTACAACGCATTGTATACCCCTAACCCTTTCATTGTTAATGCAATGTTAACTAGAAAAAGTGCTCCTCGGAGCACAAGTCTCCGCCAGCAGACTTGTGTTGGGAATGTTGGGAATGTTCTAATTCTTATGTTCTAATTCTTACAAAAAATAGAACATGTTACTGTGTCATAGTAACATGACACAAGTGTCCTATCCGTCTGTATAACTGTCCTATCCGTCCTGTCTGTATAAGTGTCCTATCCGTCCTGTCTGTATAAGTGTCCTATCCGTCCTGTCTGTTTAAGTGTCCTATCCGTCCTGTCTATGTAAGTGTCCTATCCGTCCTGTCTGTGTAAGTGTCCTATCTGTCCTGTCTGTGTAAGTGTCCTATCCAATTGTTACAGTATCCGCCATTTCTCAGCCATTTCGTGATTATTCCTGTCTTACCTCACTTTGAAAGAGGCTAAGACTCTTTCAAAATGACACATGTATTTATAGGCCGATATACTGTACGTCACTAGCCAATCAGATCACACTATTTCACCGTATTGTCACGTGTCACGTGAGGCTTGACCAATGTTAGCTTGACATGTGGAAAGTGAAAACAATGTCTCCTGGCGGAGACAATGACACATGTGCAGCCCTATGAATAGCAGTATGGACTTAAAAAAATGTCATTTATCCTTTTTTTAAGTGAGTCATGTTGTGATGACGACACACCGCCCACTTCTCACTGGGTGTGATTTTTTATTGTTAATATTACATCATTATATATAATATTTATATTGAGATTATTGCTGCACATTATTTATTTATTTTGCTGTTGAAAGTTACATTTGTGCTTATGGTGTGTGATATACAATCTAATCTAAGCTTACCATAAACACAATCATTGTTTAGTTTATCACTGTATAACATCAGTACAAGGTCTGGGAAGGAGGGGGGGCTCAGAGCTCCATATCAGCTTTTGTGTTTGTTTTTTATTTTTTTTGTCTTTTATTTATTAATTGTTTAACTGCCAGAGTAAAGGTGTATTAGTGTCACTCCAGAGAAAACAAGTGTTTTTACCTACCTTTGCAAAATCATGGAATATTTTCTGTGATCGTTGTCCGCACGTGCATCTCGGGAGTCTCGAAATTTTGTATGGAGTCTGTTTAATGTGCCTTGTTTTGACCATAAAGCAAGAGGAGATATAGGCATTTTCCCATAGGAAATAAACAGGAAGTAAACGAGACGTTTTTCTTTTTACTTTCGGGTCAGTATCTGGCAGTGAAAGCATCAGTCATAACGTAGCCAACAGCGCCATCTGGTGGAAAATGAAAACGTCCAACTCGTCTATGGCACTGTGGACGAAGTACTGTCAGACAAATTTGTTCGTCCATGGCAATCAAAGAGTTAATGAGTAAAATAATAGAAGAGGATTCCTTTCAAAAGAGGGGATAAGTAATAAACAGCAACAATTGTGAGTAAACAGAATAACAGAGCCTTAAAATACAATTATTTCCCCAATCCCCAGGTTCAATAGCATTACTTTTTCATTAATCTTGACTTGATTGAGTTGATTCGCTCAGAGCTCCAGATCCAGTTTTCATTTTTTTGTTTTTTTCCCGTGTTTTTCTTTTGTATTTTTGGGTTTGTTTTTCTTTAGCTGCTGTGTAAGGAGCCATTAGTCTGCTCTGAAGGAATGCTTCCTCATTGGGTTCACGACCCAAGAAGTTCTTCAGCATCTCATAGGCGTCCTTAGAACCACCAGGCTTCAGGATGCAGTTTCTATAGTCCAAACCCACCTTAGGGTTCATGATTCCTTCCTGTTTGAAACGGGTGTAGAACATGTCCAGGGAGAACACCTCACTCCACAGGTAGCGATAGTCGTAGTCATAGTTTGTCGGGGGGCCAAATATAGCTTGATAACTAGCGACTCCTAGAATCTCCTGCCTAAGCCTGGCATATTCCTTAGCTGGGTTCAAACTATGTGTAGTGTGAAGAGCCTGGTCATATTTAGCCATGACTATATCTTGACCCAGGTTGTGTACTGTGAAGCGAGACTTGATGAGTTTGTCCAACAGGTCGTCAGGAATCGGAGCTCCTGTCTTGTAGTGTTTGGATATTCTCTGTAGTGGTTCCTTCTCCCAAGCCCAGTTCTCCAACATCTGGGATGGAACCTCGACAAAGTCATACTCCACGTTGAATGCATTGAAAATTGCGTAGTCAGCCTGAGCACAGAGGAAGTGCATAACATGACCAAACTCATGGAAGTACGTTGTCACATCGCTATGCTGCAGGAGGGAAGGGACGTCAGCCGTGGGTCTGTTAAAGTTGGTCACCAAGGCAGCAACAGCAAACTGTCTGCTCCCATCAGGCAGCAGACAGCTGACCTGCAGGGGGGAGCAAAATGGAGCAAAGACCTTTTCCTGTCTGGTGAACAGGTCCAAGTAGAACTGTCCGACTATCTGTCCAGAGGAGCTGTCGGTGACACGGTACAGAGTGACATCAGGATGCCATGCGGAGGCGGCGTGTACCAGGCTGAACGACAGGCCCAGCAGGTCCTGGCAGATGTCCAGCAGACCCTGGGTCACAACCTTCACTGGAAAATACTGCTTTAAGTATTTGGGAAGGCTCACACGATGTGGTGTTTTGTGTAGCAGTAGCGGCTTCAGCTTATGGGCCAGCTCCTTCAGGAAGATGGAGACCGTATTGGCAGACTTTACCATGTTTGTCTGCAGGGCAAAGTCAGCATGGGTTTTGATGCCCAGCATTGCACTCTTCTGAGTGCGTAACTTCCCCAACTCCTTCTGGTTGGAAGTTTTCTTTAACTTGTTATTAATGCCTTTTATCTTGTTTTGTTTCTCTTTGGGGAGATGCAGTCCTCTTCTTCTTGCCTCCATGTTTGTCTCCATATATGTCTCTATATATGCCTCTGTAGTAAGACTGTCTGCATCCACCTCCATATGCTTCATCTTGTCTTGTATGTCTCTGATACTTTCCCCAATTAGTCTCTCCATGTATCGCTTATCCTCTGTGGTAAGACTGTCTTCTTCCACCTTCATCCCCAGAGCTACTATCCTCTGGTAGACGTCTTTTCTCATGCTCATGTCCTCGTCAAACTCGGACAGCTTCATATATGCATCTGTGCTGGCGGTCCTCACCTCTTGACTGGGGGCCACACACATAGGGAAGATCAGCATGTTTTCCTGGACAGTGTACTCTGCGTCCACGTTGGCCAGGGCCTTCAGGGTGTTGTCAAAGGTGACACTATCCAGGTCAAGGGAACCCACTGCATCGTACACCTTCCTGGTCTTGGCAATGAGCTCGTCAGACATCTGTTGGAACTGTTCAGGGCTTAGATCCCAGTGCAGGCGGTTCTCATTGCAAGCGCGAGGAGGGCTGCTGAAAACCACCTCTGAAAAACACACTGCCATGTTAGTGGAAATCAATCGTATTGTTGTTTGAGCTCTCTGTGAGTGACAAGTTGGATGTCGCAGACCTTTGGAGGGTTGCTGTGCCTATGCTGTCACGGTCAGCTATGATGGTGAACTTTAGCTGATCGTCATATCTTGAGTTTTTCCCCTCTTATACAATTTTACTGTGACGTTGCCATATGATATAGATGTCCAATGTCCATAGATAGAGCATATGTCCATATTTGGGCACAGCAGTGGAAGACGTCCATATTTTGAAAGTGCATAGATTACCTTCATGCCATATTCCCGCATACCGCCATTGTTGGGCAATCTTACAATAAATGCAATGAATCTCTGTATGTGCGTCTGTAATCCACGTATCTTGAGAGCCGTTCCACCCGTTTAGGGCCACAGCCACTATGATTCTTTTTTTGTTTGTTTTTAATAGTAATAAAGCAACACCGCCGGCAAGCAACACTGGCGTACGACAAAATATAAATCAGACCAGTGTAAATCGGCTGCAGTACAGTAGTACTGTATATTATATAATTATTATATAATAAGAATGCACGATTCTGACATTTTGCCCGATATCCGATTTTTGGGGCGGTGTAACCGCCCCCTATAAGTGAGTTTTGGACACTGACCAATCCTGCACCGTGATTGGCCAATAGTCTACAACGCAGTCTACACCCCTAACCCTTCCAGTCAATGCAAATCTATACTTTTGTAAAGTCAGCCAATCACATTACAGCTAGTGTCATCACCACTAGCTGTAATGTGATTGGCTGACTTTGCAAATTCAGGACTGTGATTGGCTAGCGAAACACATGACACATGTGCAGCCCTATGAATAGCAGTATGGACTTAAAAAAAAGTAATTTATCCTTTTTTTTAAGTGAGTCATGTTGTGATGACCATACACCGCCCACTTCACACTGGGTGTGATTTTTGGGGCGGTGTAGCCGCCCCCTATAAGTGAGTTTTGGACACCGACCAAAAGATTTGTATACCCCCTAACCCTTCCATTGTTAATGCAAATCGATACTTTTGCAAAGTCAGCCAATCACATTAGAGCTAGTGTCATCACCACTAACTGTAATGTGATTGGCTGACTTTGCAAATTCAGGACTGTGATTGGCTAGCGAAACACATGACACATGTGCAGCCCTATGAATAGCAGCAGTTTTAAAGTGAGTCATGTTGTGATGACCACACACCGCCCACTTCACACTGGGTGTGATTTTTTATGTACAACATACTTTCTTGTGAAAATAGCCAATCTACAATCTCACAACACATTGTCAGCTTGTAGATCAACCATTTTCACTAGTTTCCATTCCAAGAACACAAAACAAAACTTTATTGCTAAATATTTGTCAACCAGTAATCTAGAGTAGTTAGCAAAACAGAGGCTTGGTCCATAGCGGACTGAAAAACCTATAGATATCAACAGACACCATCAGGGAGGCCATATTTCTAGCTCAATAAGAAGAGAGGCAGCCTGTGAATCCATAGGTCGCTGGTTTGATCCCTGTCCCCAACAATGCATTGAGGTGATCATTATTTGGAATTCTTACTTTGTTACAAATTACAAACATCTCTCTCTCTCTCTCTCTCTCTCTCTCTCTCTCTCTCTCTACCACAAACTCTCTCTCATAATGAACGTTTCAAAATCTGCAACCTTTAGAAGTCCAGGCCATCAGGGATAAAGGAATATGCTCACTGATGCACAATATAGAAACAAATACAGCCTGTAGGCTTAGCTTCTATACAGCTGCACAATCTGGTGCCAATTTTAAACAAGCACATTCGGTGCACGATAGTGGTGCCATATACTGTAATGCACCAAGAGCAACTGGTACAAATTAGCATGACAGTCACAGAAATGCCATATTTTTGGTTCCCTGACACGCTTCATTAAAAAATGTACACCTAACAGTCTAACACCTCATTCACGTTAATCTTAAATACATGTAGTCTAGTTTACGGTCTTCTGCACTTTGTTACAGACTGAAATTCCAATATTTTCATTTTAATTTCCAGTTTTCTTAGCATGTCACCGAACCTTTCGCCTAGAGGGCCCTTGAACTGCAAAACAGCCCCATTCTATGTTTTGCAGCCCTTTAGCTCAACAACAATGACACATTTTCAACTGTTAATGTCACTCTTTATTCCAGACTACCTGTGGCAGGCAGTCTGGTCTGGCTTCGAAGATGACCAGCAGAACGCCGATCGGCACGGTGATCTGCTCCAGCTCCAGGTTGTGGGCCACCGTGGTTCTGCGCAGCACCCTGGCCACGCTTTCCTGGGCCGCCACAGCTATCTGACGCAGGCCGATGGACAGGCTGTTGAGTTTGGCCACTGTCAGGCTCTAACGCTTCATCATGGCTGACGACAGCTGGCCTAAGGGAGAGGGGACAACGGGCTTGATGTGAAAGTGTTTGTTTTTGTTTTAGATTTGTTTTATTCGATTTTCAAAATATATTTACCAGGGGGAGTCAAATACAACCACTTCTTTTTTTTTGTTATCAATTGTTTTTATTATCATATCAACAATACAATCATGTTTGTATGGATACATTTTTTTCTCAACAAAAACAAGATACAAAAACATACACAAAAACAACAAAGAAGGTTAATTCAAATACTAATAAAAATAACGATAATAAAAATAAAACCCACCCACCCCTCCCCGGACCAACATCTCTAAATGCAAGGGCCAAACACTGCCTATACCTGTGCAAGGTCACAACACTGTGTACAACATTTAAACCAAGCCTTTGATCTGCGAAGTTAGACCATATATCAATGTTCCTCTCACTTGGTCCATGTAACCTCGCCGTTGACAGTTCTAAATATACAATATCTAAAAATGTTAAAGCCCATTGGCGGAATGTTAGAGTATGAGGAGGTTTCCACCTCGTAGCTACCATTTTTTTTGCTGCTGTTAAGCCAGCAAAGAAGATGCGCTTGCGTGTGCAGTTTAGGTGTAGCCGGGACACATCATTTAAGATAAATACAGATGGACAAGGTGTGATATCAGTTCCCAAAAGTAATGACAATTTAGCTGCAACCATAATCCAAAAAGAGGAAACATTTGGACATTCCCAAACCATGTGAAAAAAGGTACCAATAACATTTGGAGTACAAAATGTGCAGTTGGGGCTATTTAACATCCTCATAGCACATAATCTACGGGGAGTCAAATATGTTCGGTGAACAAAATTTAAATGAATCTGTTGATGATCTGGATTCCTAGAAGACAGCAATATATTAGACCAAACCGTGTCCCAATCGAAATCAGGATCCAAATTCACTATATCATTCCTCCATAAGGTATCCACAGCTAGGGACCCATAATTAGATTCTGATAAAAATGCATACAATGCGGAAACAAGGCCTCTTGATCTACTAACTTGAGTCTATGTAAAGGGTGCATTGTAAGGGAAGTCTGCCATGGAACTCCATACGTCCTCATGGCTGTTCTCAGTTGTAAATAAAAGAAAAACTAGTAAAAGTGCTCCTCGGAGCACAAGTCTCCGCCAGCAGACTTGTGTTGGGAATGTTGGGAATGTTCTACTTCTAGGAATGTTCTGCTTCTTATGTTCTAATTCTAACAAAAAATAGAACATGTTACTGTGTCATAGTAACATGACACAAGTGTCCTATCCGTCCTGTCTATGTAAGTGTCCTATCCGTCCTGTCTGTGTAAGTGTCCTATCCGTCCTGTCTGTGTAAGTGTCCTATCCCTCCTGTCTGTATAAGTGTCCTATCCGTCCTGTCTGTGTAAGTGTCATATCCCTCCTGTCTATATAAGTGTCCTATCTGTCCTATCTGTCCAATTATGTATCCTATATAATTGTTACAGTATCCACCATTTCTCAGCCATTTCGTGATGGTTTCTGTCTTACCTCTTATACAGACAGGACGAATCTGGCTTATGACTCTTTCAAAGTGACACATGTATTTATAGGTCGCTATCCCTCCTGTCTATGTAAGTGTCCTATCCATCCTGTCTGGGTAAGTGTCCTCTTCCGTCCTGTCTGTGTAAGTGTCCTATCCCTCCTGTCTGTATAAGTGTCCTATCCGTCCTGTCTATGTAAGTGTCCTATCCGTCCTGTCTGTGTAAGTGTCCTATCCGTCCTGTCTGTGTAAGTGTCCTATCCCTCCTGTCTGTATAAGTGTCCTATCCGTCCTGTCTGTGTAAGTGTCATATCCCTCCTGTCTATATAAGTGTCCTATCTGTCCTATCTGTCCAATTATGTATCCTATATAATTGTTACAGTATCCACCATTTCTCAGCCATTTTGTGATGGTTTCTGTCTTACCTCACTTTGAAAGTGGCAAAGACACTTTCAAAGTGACGCCATGTATTAATAGGCCGCTATGCGTCACTAGCCAATCAGATCACAGTATTTCACCGTATTGTCACGTGTCTCCCACTCGGTCACCGTATGGACCGACTGGGAGTGAGCGAGTGGCCGGATTTTCGGTATTGGAATCTGGCTTATGACTCTTTCAAAGTGACACATGTATTTATAGGTCGCTATCCCTCCTGTCTATGTAAGTGTCCTATCCATCCTGTCTGGGTAAGTGTCCTCTTCCGTCCTGTCTGTGTAAGTGTCCTATCCCTCCTGTCTATGTAAGTGTCCTATCCGTCCTGTCTGTGTAAGTGTCCTATCCGTCCTGTCTGTGTAAGTGTCCTATCCGTCCTGTCTGTATAAGTGTCCTATCCGTCCTGTCTGTGTAAGTGTCATATCCCTCCTGTCTCTATAAGTGTCCTATCTGTCCTATCTGTCCAATTATGTATTCCTATATAATTATTAATAATAGTTACAGTATCCACCATTTCTCAGCCATTTCGTGATGGTTTCTGTCTTACCTCCATCACTTTGAAAGTGGCAAAGACACTTTCAAAGTGACGCCATGTATTTATAGGCCGCTATGCGTCACTAGCCAATCAGATCACAGTATTTCACCGTATTGTCACGTGTCACGTGAGGCTTCACCAATCGGTGTGTCATATTTAGAAAGTGAAAACAATAGTCTCCTGGCGGAGACTAATGAGGTACCTGGCAAATTAAATGTGTCACATAAATTCTGAAATGAACGCAAACCATTCTCATCAAATAGATCACCCAATGTATGAATCCCCTTGGAACTCCACCTAGGAAAGTGAATGGGACGTCCCTCCAACAAAAGGCCTTGATTATTAAACACTGGGGAAAGTAGATTCCATTTCAAATCAATCTTGCACGTTTTTTTCTGCTGCCCTCCATACTGCTACCAGCTGAGATTATTGGCCCAAAGCGAACTTTGCATTGATTAGTAGTTATATTTGAATAAATAAGATATCTCAACCCAATAGGATGTACCAAACTCTCCTCAAGCTCTCGCCACGAGACTGTAGTTGCCGAGTCAAACCATTTTAAAAGGGGACGAAGGGTGAAAGCCCAATAATATAATTTGAAATTGGGCAATGAAAGGCCGCCATCAGCCCTGGCTCGCTGCAATAAGGAAAGTTTAAGACGTGGACGTTTCCCATTCCATACAAATTTAGATACAGCTGAGCGAAGCTTAGTCCAGTACTGTGATGGCGGTGGCAATGGAAGCATAGAACTTACAAAATTAACCCTAGGGAAATACAACCACTTCTTGAGAAGACAAACAAAAAGGATTGAACCGCACAGCAGAATATATTTAAAAAATCACACCCAGTGTGAAGTGGGCGGTGTGTGGTCATCACAACATGACTCACTTTAAAAAAATCACACCCAGTGTGAAGTGGGCGGTGTGTGGTCATCACAACATGATTAAGCCTTTGTGATATATTCTTTGATTTCACAGCACCAGTTCTAGGAAGACTTTCCTTTTCCTTCTTCATATCGGTTCTTTCTTTCCTCATTTCAAACATAGTAATATTTTCTTCCATCTTCTTATCTTCAATGTGTGTTTCTTCTCTGTCCTTTGACCTCATGATTTTCATTGTATCATTTTCTTCTGTTCTCATTTCAGCTAAAGCAATTTTTGGATTCTTCTTTACGTCTCCCACGAAGCTTCGTCTCTTCCATTGTTGGATTATATAGGCCACTGTATTTTTAGAAATCTTAAATACAGCTGAAATTTCTCTGGAACCTTGACCAGATCTGTGCTTTGTCACAATTCTGTGTTTAAGCTCTTGTGATATACACTTGGGTCTCACAAGGCCAGTTCTAGGAAGACTTGCCATTGTCTTTGTTTCGGTTTTTACTTTCCTCATTTTAACCATAGTGATTTTGCGATTCTTTTTCACTGATCTCATGAAATACGCAACATCTCAGTTATACTACTCTCACATCAAAATGGTTTTAGATTAGCCAATCACAGGATGTGAAATTGGAGCACTATGTCACTGTTGTGACACCCAAGTAGGTGGTGTGTGGTCATCACGACATGACTCACTTTAAAAAAAGGATAAATGACTTTTTTTAAAGTCCTTACTGCTATTCATAGGGCTGCACATGTGTCATGTGTTTCGCTAGCCAATCACAGTCCTGAATTTGCAAAGTCAGCCAATCACATTACAGTTAGTGGTGATGACACTAGCTGTAATGTGATTGGCTGATATGAAAAAAATCGATTTGCATTAACAATGGAAGGGTTAGGGGGTACACACATTTTTTGGTCGGTGTCCAAAACTCACTTATAGGGGGCGGGTACACCGCCCCAAAAAGGAGAGAAAATAAGGCTGTCAGAGACATAATCGAAATATAAATTAAAGAAAAAATAAAGTACAATAGCTGTCATTTAGCTGTGCGATCCCCGCCCACAATCCCCTAGTAGGTTGTCTGGAGCAAAACAAACTGTGATGTCAAGAAGGTTCCCCAAGTATTAAAGATGTCTTTTTCTTTCTCAGAACCAATAATTGAAAACCGCAACATCTCTAGCCTAAGACAGGACATTATGTCACAAAGCCACAGGGCCCAGCGTGGGCGGGGCAGCATCCTTCCACCGCAAAGCAAAGGCAAGTGTGGATGTTTCTTCTTTTAAATAAGTGTAAAAAAAGCTCTACATTCCCAAATAAATGTGTGGTATCCGCCCGTCCCATCAGAGGCACCAGACCAGTTAGTGGTATGCTGGGTGTGCACACGCGGTACCTGTGCTGACGGCCAGGTCCATGTCCAGCTTGTTGGTGGCCAGAATCTCCTCCTTCTTCTCAATCAGCAGCTCTGCTAGTTGACAGATGATCTCACTCCTCTGGCAACAACACACACAAACACAAACGCACGAACAAACACGCACACGCAGTAATGCTTTTTATTTTATTAATACTAATTTGTTTATTATTAGATTCTTGGTTTACTTATGTATTACTTTATTATAAGATTACTATTTCTATGCATTTGATGTATTATCTTGTGTTGTCCTTGGTTACTGTAAATCGCTCTGGATTAAGAGCGTCTGCTAAATGCCCAATTAAATTGTAATACTAGTTGCAGTCGGCCTGGTAGTTACACAGTTCAACCACCAGGCGTCACCGTTTCCACAGAAATCCAACTTACAGTAGACGTGGCAGACTGGCCAGTGACTGGCTAGTAGCTCTGTTATAGTATCCAGCGCTTTGTTTGTGAGAGAGAGAAAGAGAGAGAGAGAGAGAGAGAGAGAGAGAGAGAGAGAGAGAGAGAGAGAGAGAGAGAGAGAGAGAGATCACAACGCACACTCACAGTTACAGTATGTGTCCATGTATGTGTGTCTTGTTTCGTCGCTGTTGGGTGGAAACACTCTTGCATGATGAACTAGGGCTTTAAATTATGAAAAAAAACTAACACATTTGAAACTTGGACATACAAGGTTTCTGCCCGACATCGACTATATACAAGTTGCATGTTACAGAAAATCCAAATGAGTCTAGCTACCTGTTCGGGCTGCAGGGATGCCAGGGTTCTGCCGGAGTGCCGGGCCATGTCTGCCTGCTGCTCTACAGTGGGGCCTATGGGGGGTGAGGAGGAGTGGGGGTCAGATTGAGAGGATACACAACAACTGTATTGTTGTTGGAATATTGTACTATATTTATGCACTTTATATATTGTATATGTACGGTAATTTCCAGTGCACAAAAGAGCTAAAAGTGCGTGTGCGTGCGTGCGTGTATTACCATACTTGTGAGAGCCAAATGTTCTCACAAGTATAGTAGAATTTAAGAAATTGACAATGTGAGGACAATTTTCCTGGTACTCTGGTAAATTATTAATAATTACATTCAGGTTGGGGTTATAGGCTATATAGACAGGCCTATTAGACATTTAGATGTTAGGTTTAGGGTTTGGGGTTGGAGTTATGCCTGTTCTATACTTAGTTGTGCGTCATTGCCGTGAATTGAAAATAGCAGATCTACAATTGTAAAAAATGGCCTGAATAAAATCTGCATCCCAAAATGTGTGTGCGTGCGTGCATAACCGCGATATAGGAAAAGGAAAGTCCCCAGGACTTTTTTGTGTTATCCTTTTAGCCTTAATGTCTGGCTGTACCTCGTGCTGTTTACATTTCTGTCTAATAAAGTATTCAATCAATCAATCAATGAGCTCAATAGCGGGTTTGACGTCAGAGAAGAAGGTTCCCACCTTCTTGCCCTCCACGATGTCTGTGATGACGTGTCCTGTCACCTTGGGGTTGGTGCCGTTGGCAATGACCACCGACGTACCGCCCTGCAACGCCCAGAGGTCAGACTTTACCTGCGCACGCACACACACACACACACACACACACACACACACACACACACACACACACACACACACACACACACACACACACACACACACACACACACACACACACACACACACACACACACACACACACACACACACACACACACACACACACACACACACACACACACAGAGCATAATGTTTACCATGAGGGCTAAAGAGATCAGGGAGGCTGGCGTGACTATCCACACATTATAAGAGGCGAGATTTATTTTAACTACAGCTAAATAAAACGTATACTTTGAATAAAACCATCACATTGGTAGACAAATAGAAGGTTTATAAAGCAATATAGCTTCCAGTTACATCAAGTAACTGAAGTTATACACCAAGTTCGGAATATGACTCAGGAAATAGGGCTGGCACTGTGCTATCATTCTGGATTCTTAGTGTATTTTCCAATGTAAACTGCCCCTATCCATGCAAAACCCTCGATGGCCTGTCTCGTATGCCGAGTTCTTCCTTCAAACGCCCAGACAAATCATTTGGCAATGATTGAATTGACTTCAGGGTCATGCACAGCAGGATAAAGGAGGCCACTAGTTAGGCGAAGGCATTCCACTGGCTGTATTACTTTTGTGAATTGGACCACGGATGTACCTTGGCCTCCATGCCTCCGATCCCGACCCTGGACTTTGTACCGTACGTAATGGACTGCTGGTCTCCCGGGTAGAAGATATCGATAAGCTTAGCGTCGTCCGTTCCTGGAGGCCGGTTGTACAGTCCTACAAGTCACAGACAAATCATTATGAAATAGAGTAACTGTTCATTAGCGCTGCTCCAGCTTAATGGGTTAAAATATTTGGTGTGACTGAGGAGGCGGTGCTGCACTTCTACAGAGCAACTATGTATGGAGAGGTAGGTGTCCTCACCGTCGGAACCACATCCAGGTATTAGATCCATTCTGCAGGCTTGGATTCAGGCGCTGGAGATGACGGAGGAAGCTGCTACAGCTAGGATTTATTGATCAGATTAGTGACTGGGCAGGTCATGCATTCAGAACACAGAACAGTTTGGAGGCAGTATGAATGGAAATTTGTCTCTCAGACAGGGAGACAGAATAGAGCTTTTTAACAAAACAAAAATCACTTAAAGCAGCTTTAATGTAAACTTCCTTTATCATGGAGATAACGACGTCTATTTCAACTCTATTATGCAGCTTTTGTTGGTTACCTTCGCCTGTTTCTACCTACACTATACACTATGCCACACATGGGCAACTTACACCCTGGGAGCCGGACTCGGCCCTTTGACCATCTCAAGAAACCTGTCCTCAAAGAAGAACTAAATGACATACATACCTGCATTCCATATTCCATCTGTATGTACTCAAATGTTAAATGTTTATAATGTAACAGTAAAACATTTTGCCATGGATGCATATTTATAACATAATGCAATGGGCCCCATTATGCATGGCGTCTTATGCATTATGGCTAATCTTATTAGACATTTTGTATTATTTTTAAAAACGTTTTAAAATGGTGAAAATAGACGATCTACAGCGACACGCTTTGAACTTGTAGATCGGCTATTTTTAAATGTTTTTCAAAATAAAAAAATGCCTTAAGATGCCGCGCAAAATATTGATTATGTTTGATAATGTGAGTGATACAGTACAGCTGATTTTGTTTTTAAATAAATAGTTGACCCTATTGTAAAGTAACTACAACCATAACAATAATACTTAGTCTTACTATGTAACCTTTTTCATGAATAAAATGTTATTTTGCCCAACCTGTATGATAGTATGTTAATACAATATAACTTATACAATTGGAGTTGTATTTTTCTCTCTGCTTTTCTATTGAGACATTGAGATTGTGTCAAAAGTCATGTCTCACCTAGAAACGGGATCTGACACACATTTTGACCTGATAGTTAAGATTCAATTTATTCCCAGAGCAAGCAGGCTTAATAGTAGAAATGTCAGCACTTGCGCAGGGAACCGGGTTCAAATCCAGGGTAGAAGTGGAAAGTTACATACTGTGCTGCTTTAATGTAACTCTAAATGGGGTTATTATATGAGTCAGATGATTGTTGCTGATGTGTACAGTAATGTGTCAAAGTGAAGGTTTGAACTATGATTCAGTTATACACATTTTCAATCACAAGCACCATCGTCTCATGCTGTAGACTGCTGTAAACATTACTTGATTTGCTAACTTTGCTGTTATCTCATTTTGAAATGACTCAATAATGTGTGCATTATGTCATGTTTGCTTTCTGTGCTTCTTTGAGAATAAAAAACATACATTGATTGTAGTTCCAAAATTCTGGGCCAATCCGGACCATTATAGTATTACCTTACCTTATTAAATGAGGCTACAGAATTAGATATAAAGTAGAATCATTCTTATTTGATCTCAAGGGAGCCTGTTTGTCATATGACATCACTGGTTGGTATCTTTATTCTTGTGTTTAATCACGCTCTCCCCATCTTTTCCACAGCGCGGGGAGCCCCGTGCGGCCCACACGGTCAGCACGAAGAACAATATGCCCCAGCTACTGGAGCCCTTTCGCTTCGAGTTAATGGCTTAAACTGCTGGCTGGCCTTAATTAAAATAAAAATGCAGTGAAACTTGTCCCCTTCTTTCTTTCATTGTCTCTGCCCCCTCTCCAGCTCTGCAATAAAATTGACCATATACTTGATTGATTGGTGATCTGATCTTAGTTAGTGGCGTTTCATCAGTCATCATAAGAGTGCAATTAACCTGGATGAAATGTCTTTTTTTCATGGTCAGTGTTGTTCACCCTTTCAAATGAAGTACAGTTATTGGTTTGCCCTCTTGTTGTTAGTGGCCAAGGCTACAGTGCCAATCACATTCCCATACATCTTAGACTACACTTAGAGGGAACTATTTAAGTAAACCACCCTTAAATCACCCCTGACTGTAACATGACAAACAATTAGAAGAATGTCCACTGTAATACCATGTGGATTGAAGTAGGTGTGTGACTATGTGATGTTTCTGACTGATCCTTGTTTTTTATTGTTTGATCAATATTCATGTGTGTATGAATGGGGGGGAAAAAACTATTTTCTTACTGACCAAGACCCTGGTAAAGCTAGTTCTACAAATACATATTCCAATATACACTCACTCCATCACTCATTGAGTGTCATTTGTCTATATGAACACAAATACTTTGTAAAGATTCCATAACACTTTTTGAATAGTCTCTCCTCAAAACATCTAGGCATTAGTTGATTGCATAATTGTTGTATTGGCAAAATAGTTGAACCAGTTATAATCTGTCAAGCATGTTTTCTCTATACATTTCTATTTGACATTTTGTCCTGTATTGATGATTAATCTGGACTTTCACTAATGAAGAGGAAACATGTGATGCTTTAGATTAACAAATGCTGAAAAAAGTTTTCTAAAATACATGTTAAGTTCTACCTAAGGGGTGTTTCCTACTTACATTTATAATTTGTTTCTCCTTTGTGGTATGCAGTGCTGTAAATCAGTCTTTCTTTTCTGTATCACAACGACATGGTCTATCAGATGTCAACAAATGACAATAAAAGGCTAAATGTGAATCCTGTCCATTTCTTGCAATCTATCTCCCACATACAGTAATGTGTAACTTTGTACTGTTCACATTGCTATCTGACATACAGAAACACTGCAGCCTTGTGC
Organism: Gymnoscopelus microlampas; assembly: GCF_963454915.1. Classification (NCBI taxonomy): domain Eukaryota; kingdom Metazoa; phylum Chordata; class Actinopteri; order Myctophiformes; family Myctophidae; genus Gymnoscopelus; species Gymnoscopelus microlampas. The sequence goes on from NC_139951.1 coordinate 15,754,949, forward strand.
ATTTTTGTCAGTCATAAAAAAAATTACAATGATGTATAGAATAATAATAATTTAATGATTTAGGATTTTAGAAAACAATCTCTAGTCCCTGATAACATTGTCAATGACATTGAGGTGTTGGATAGTTATGAGTACCGAATTACTGACAAGCATTAGTTTAATAATAATAATAATAATACAGATGTAATCTGCTAGAAGGTGCAATGTGTCAGAAAACTAAAAACAAAAAGAACAAAATGACCTGTGCGCCATCATAGTTGAAGATGCCCACCAGGCTTGTTGACACAGCGGCCCAGGGCCTTTCTGGACAGAGCAAAGACGAACGGCACGCCCTGCTCCCGACACGTGTTAATGATGTGGTGGAGGGTCTCGTCCAGACCGCATGCAACAAACAACAAAAATGACCGCAATAATCCTAAAACGGGAGCGAAAAAAAAAAAAAAAAAAAAAAAAAAAAAATCTGGCCCAGCGGCCCACCGGGCATTTGCCCGGTACGCCAAATGGCCAATCAGCCGCTGACGGTGATCCCCTCATTACACACACAGGAGTCTCATAGGAATCGGGGGGAAAAAATCAGATTGCGGTAATCCGTTCCATAATTGCAGCCAGTTGAAAATAGCATGTTTCACCAAAAATACATAGTAAAAAAATAGATACAGCATTTTAAAGTAATAAGTTAACCAGGAAGTGGATAGGAGTCTAGATCTTCGAAAAATGATATCTCCTGAGTAAAAAAAAGTGTAGATCTACGTTTTTGGCAGGGAATGTGTTAAGGTTCCCAACATCGTCTGGGACCGGAGGGCTGTTTCCGTCCCCTTGTCTGCTCCCCCATGAAGGGGTGGGCGTCTCTGCCACTATGATGTCATGGTGGGGAGGGCCGTGTCATGCGGCATGGGCATGACTGCGGGCTCTGCTACAGGCTGCTCCTGTGCCGTCTCTTGTGAGCGGAGCGCAGACTGCAGCGGTTCCGCAGTAGGGACGGGGCCCAGGCTCGGCTCCGCGCTAGCTGGTATAGCTGTGCTTAGCGCAGGGTCGGTATTCTCCTCGGCATGATCTTGTAGTAGCTCTGTGGGCTCGTCGGCCAGGCAGTTGCTGCTGACTGGTGACTGTTGACTGCTGCCTCTGCCACTGCGTGATGGCAGCGTCCGTGATGGGGTGGACTCGTTCGTGATTGCCTTTGGAGATCATTGTCCAATCAGGGCCCAGTATTCAAATATGGGAGACTGTAATTGGTAGTTGGTTGTAGGTCTAACCAATTGCGTTGAGAGCCATTGTTTTGATCCCGCCCCCTTGGAAAAAAAAACGTCCTCATAGAAGAACCAGACTCATATCCACGCAATGATATAGTCTGGCTACGCGAGGCTAACTCCAAGGGGTGATCGCCTTAGCCTCAACCTCAGCTGCAAGCCCAATGAGTTCGCTGTCGGGCTCCGCAGCCTGATGTCTAGTGGGGGCGATATCCTCACGCCACCGACGGTTCCGTTCCTGCTGCTCTGGTTCCAGAGTGCCGTCAAAATATGATTTGATTTCATAAGCCTCACACAACTTGGTGATCAGCTGGTGGACACATTTTGGCTACATTTAAAGATATATATTTTTATGTTGATTTGGACAGATTTGGGGTCGCTGTCATTCAAATTCCCAGGCTGATTTGTGTTCACAGGCTGCCCCTGTGCAACACAAGTTCTCATAGCTCTTACCCACATTGCCCCCCATGTCTTTTCATACAAATGTGCAACGTTCCTCCTGGTGGAGTTTTGAGTGCACCTATCTAGTTTTATTGAATGCCAAACAAGCAGCCGTAGCTTAGTGGGTGGAATGGCTGTCTGGAGGTCACCGGTTTGCTTCCCGGTTTGCTTACGTCTACATGTCGAAGACACTTAACCCCTAACAGCTCCCCCCCGAGCGCTCATGAAGACCATCTGAGCAGCCATCAGCTGAATGAAGCTGAAACTGAATTTCCCCTGTGAGATCCATGGCTGCAACGGACAGTGACTGCTGGACGGACTCTGACTTTTTATTTAACTGAAACTGATTTAACTGAAACTGATTTAACTGAAACTAATCCCTCGTGGGATTAACAAAGGTCTCCCCCTCCCTCCCCTCTCTGTTCCCACAGAAGCTTTTCCCTTTTCCAGGCCTTCTCTCTCTCAGAGAGCAAACTCTCAAACTCCTGATCCCACTCTCTGCCGCCGACCCTTTGAGCAAACTCTCAAAATCCTTCTCCCATTCTCTGCCGCTTTCCTCTCTCTCTCTAGTTTGGCAAGGGGTGATTCAAGGGGTGATTCGATAGTCTTCTCTCTTAGAAAATCCATCTTTTCTCTTCTTGAGGCTTGACGCCAAATGTTAAATATTGGTTTTATCCGTTTTTGAAAATCCATGGCTGCAACGGACATTGACTGCTGGGCGGAATCTAACATTTTATCTGATTCGACAGTCTTCTCTATTCTTGAGTCTCGACTCAAAATGTTAAATTCTTTTAACCGTTTTTGAAGATCCATGGTTGCAACGGACAGTGGCTGCTGGACAGTCTTCTCTCTTCTTGACAGTGACTGCTGGACAATCTTCTCTCTTCTTGAGGCTCGACTCAAAATGTTAAATAGTGGGTTTAACCGTTTTTGAAGATCCATGGCTGCAACGGACAGTGACTGCTGGACGGACTCTGACATTATATCTGATTCGACAGTCTTCTCTCTTCTTGAGTCTCGACTCAAAATGATAAATTCATTTAACCGTTTTTGAAGATCCATGGCTGCAACGGACAGTGACTGCTGGACGGACTCTGACTTTTTATCTAACTGAAACTGAATTTCCCTCGTGGGATTAACAAAGGTCTCCCCCTCTCGACTCAAAATGATAAATTCATTTAACTGTTTTTGAAGATCCATGGCTGCAACGGACAGTGACTGCTGGACGGAATCTAACATTTTATCTGATTCGACAGTCTTCTCTCTTCTTGAGTCTCGACTCAAAATGTTAAATTCATTTAACCGTTTTTGAAGATCCATGGCTGCAACGGACAGTGGCTGCTGGACAGTCTTCTCTCTTCTTGACAGTGACTGCTGGCCAATCTTCTCGCCTAAACTCAAATGGTTAAATATTGGGTTTAACTTATTTTGAAAATCCATGGCTGCAACGGACAGTGACTGCTGGACGGACTCTGACATTATATCTGATTCGACAGTCTTCTCTCTTCTTGAGTCTCGACTCAAAATGATAAATTCATTTAAATATTTTTGAAGACCCATGGCTGCAACGGACAGTGACTGCTGGACAAACTCTGGACGCACTTTATCTAACTGTCGCTCGGCACACCACACTGTGTCTCGCAGCTGTGCTTTTATGAGGGGAATATGATGTTGTATGATCCTAAGACGACGTCACGCTGGCGTCGTGCCCATAATCGGCATAGTGCCGTGCCGTCATCGTCACCTTGGCAACATAAACACTTGAGCTGGATTAAAAACGTGTTGTGGGCTTTTAGATCTGCTATTTGTTTTTAAAAAGGCGGAAAAAGGAAGGAAACTACTCACATCGGCTGCATAATTGCTGAGACAAAAAATTCTAATAGTGGCTGATATATCGGCTAAATCGATATATTGGTCTGACCCCAGAACCAAGTGACATAATTTATTAGTAGCAGCAACAAAGACATACATCATAAATGTATTTTTAAAATAGATTTGTGTCTTTTAAAAAACATTACAAAATCGTGATCTTATTTTGAAGGCAACCGGAAACCTTATTTCTGCTAGCTCGAAAACCGGATGTCCTATTTCTGCTTACGGAACGGAGCTCCATGTGTGTCCGTCCGGCGTTCTCATCCGGCGTAGAAAGTGAAGACGTTTCACCCACATATATAGAAACCTAGATACCTCATTGGCCTCTGCAGTTCATTGGAGCGACGTGCTTGGTATGGCCGCCATATTTCCGGGGGGCACGGGCACTGGCCAATCACAGCGCGTTGACTACTGGCCAATCACAGCGCGTCTTTTCCAGGACTTGTCAGAATCTAGTTGTCCCGCCCCCACCTGCCTCTCATTGGCCTACTGAACGCCCCCTTCTGTGACATACGTGGAAATTTCCAGCTGCCCCCCAGAAGCGGAAGTGCGTCCGCCATACACGCGCTTTAGAGCCAGAGGAGGCGTCTACCTTTATATGTCTATGGTTTCACCCCTATACTAAACTACATTACCCATCAAGCACCTGGAAGCAAGTAGCAATGTGTAATGTAATGCAGTTTGAGAACCCCTGATGTGTTGTGTCCAGTTGATGAACAAGGTGGTGTTTGTGGTGAGTTTGTAGTCTAAACTACATTACCCATCAAGCACCTGGGCAGGTAGTAACAGCAATGTGTAATGTGTTGTTTACTTTCCAGTGAGTCCGGTGGGGAACAATGGGAAGTTCATCCTGGGATACAAGGCCATGCTGATGAAAGTGGAGCTGCTGTACCATCTAGCCTACGTCCTGACCTCCACCCTGGGACTGTGTGTCCCCAAGCTATTCTACATTGATTGATTGATTGAAATTTTTATTAGGCAAAAGAATGTAAAACAACACAGTTACATTTATAATGCTTTTGTCTAAAAGGTCCGGCCCAAAAAGTCCTTGCGGGCTTGTTTCCGTTGGGGTCCTTGAATTAATTTCATAGACATATATAGTAGCAACCAAACAGTTCAAAAATCAACATAAGAATACAGAGGAAAAAAGATATACCATTATGTACAAAAAAGGCATGAGAAAATAAAAAATTATATACAAAAAACATTAGAAAATAAAATAAAAAGTATGTACAAAAAAAAGGGGGAGGGGGGGGTCGTCTGTCTACAGGGAAACTGGTACTAGCTCCTCTTTCGGCCTCCAGAAAGATGAGTTTTTAGGGCTGTTTTGAATGAGCCCAGCGAACTGCATTTTTTGAGGGATGGGGTTATACTATTCCATTCCTTGGTGGCTGTGCTATAGAAGGAGAATTTGCCCATGTTTGTTTTATGGGTGGGTGTTACCAGATTGTTGTTTACGCTCCCTCTAGTTTTGTGACTGTGGGTGTCACTAACTTTTTCGAGGTACTTATACAGATATGCGGGTATAGGGGGCATTTCGGGCAAATCTGCATTTACAATTTTGAAGACCAGTCCCATTTCTAGTTGTATAACCCTGTCTTCCACCCTGAGCCAGCCTAGGCTGGCAAAGTGAGTGGGAGAGAGGTGGGTCATGGGCCCCAGTCCGAGAAGTAGTCGAATCAGTTTGTTTTGGGAGGTTTGAAGCTTAGTCTTCAGTGACACTGAGGTGTTGGAGTACCAAGAGGAGCTAGCATAGTCAAAAAGGGGCTGAATCAGGGCCCCTGAGAGGGTCAGTGCCTGAGGGTTGACAAAAGAGGAAACTCTGCCCATAAATCTGGTTCTCTGGTTTACTCCTTTGAACACCTTTGTTGCCATGCTTTCACCTGTCAGGTGTTTATCAAGAATACATCCCAAATAGGTAATCTCTTCTTTGCTAGTGATGATTGTGTCATTGACTTTGACCTTAAATCATTTACCTTCATTTTACTGAGGGAATGTTTGGTCCCAAATAGGATGGATTCAGTTTTCCCAAGGTGTAGTGACAGTTTGTTATCGGTAAGCCAGGTACGAATTTTTGAGAGTTCAGAGCTGAGAGCTTCCTCGACTTGCAACTTGTCCTCACCCGAGATCAGGAGTGCCGAGTCATCAGCGAACAGGAACAGTTTGCAGTTACAGGTAGCATTCATGTCGTTAATGTATAGAAGAAACAGTAACAGCCCTAGAATGCTGCCTTGAGGAACCCCGCAGCTCACCGGGAGGGATGAGGACATGGTTCCGTTGATGTCAACCACTTGTTCTCTACCCTTCAAGTAAGATCTCATCCAATTTAGTAATGTGCAATCAAAACCAATCGCCTTCAGCTTATCAAGTAGAATTTCGTGGTTTACAGTGTCAAACGCCTTTTGGAGGTCCAGCATGACCATGCCGCAGTATTTGCCCGAGTCTACCTCACGTTTGATGTAATCGGTCAAATACAGTAGGCATGTGTCAGTGGAGTGGGATGTTCCGAAGCCCAATTGGAATTCAAACAACAGTTTACGCTCGCTGAGGTAGCTGTTATAATGTCCACCTTGCCATTTCCAAACATGGATCTCAGCTCAGACATTTTGTTTGAGTTTTTAAGACTTTTAACATTCAAGTGAACAATGTGAGTACCTCTAGTTGAAAAAATGGCGTCCATGTCTTCAGTTGAGTAGTAACCATTTTCCCTTTCAGCCTCTGGGGGGTCGGTGGGGGGAGGAGGAGGTGTGGGTGGGGGAGGGGGGGACTTTGTGATGTCCGCGGGGGAGCTGTGGATGTGATTTGAGGCAGCATATCCTTCCTTGGACCTGCCTCGGGGGAGGGGAGGTGGGGGTGGTGGATGTGGGGGAGGGGTGATGTGGGGAAACCCTTGAGTCGACCTCGACCAAATTCCCCCAAGGACTGTTGGGAAACTCGGGGAGAAAAAAATGTCTGAACAACGACTGATACCCTGCCTCAGATAGCACCGGGTAACTGCTGGCCCTAAATCCCAATTCATACTCCATCCGAAGTTGAACAGAACTTTGTTCGGACAGGGTAGGCTATAACTACTGTACAGATCGACGTCATTGTCTCTCAGATCTGCCTACCTCCATGATGGATTGCCCACAGCATGTCGGAACCACATCCAGGTATTAGATCCATTCTGCAGGCTTGGATTCAGGCGCTGGAGATGGCGGAGGAAGCTGCTACAGCTAGGATTTATTGATCAGATTAGTGACTGGGCAGGTCATGCATTCAGAACACAGAACAGTTTGGAGGCAGTATGAATGGACATTTGTCTCTCAGACAGGGAGACAGAATAGAGCTTTTTAACAAAACAAATATCACTTAAAGCAGCTTTAATGTAAACTTCCTTTATCCTACTATAATTCTAGTAACCTCTGTAGTGGTGCGTGAGTGAAGCTACCCGGTTCTCCTCAGTGGCTGGACCAATTGCTCTGATTTTGCACACAGCCATTGACCATTACCATCTGAACTTAACTGTGAAGCCCGTTTTTCAATTTCATCAAATCTCAGCTTCTTATTAGCGTTTACGTGTCAAACAATGTCGCCTCCCGGGTTGCCAGATCATGTGCGCATATCCCCCCACGGATGCGTCGACCGGGTATGGTCTAGTGGAGATAACTACGTCTATTTAAGTCTATTATGCAGCTTTTGTTGGTTACCTTCGCCTGTTTCTACCTACACTATACACTATGCCACACATGGGCAACTTACACCCTGGGAGCCGGACTCGGCCCTTTGACCATCTCAAGAAACCTGTCCTCAAAGAAGAACTAAATGACATACATACCTGCATTCCATATTCCATCTGTATGTACTCAAATGTTAAATGTTTATAATGTAACAGTGAAACATTTTGCCATGGATGCATATTTATAACATAATGCAATGGGCCCCATTATGCACGGCGTCTTATGCATTATGGCTAATCTTATTAGACATTTTGTATTATTTTGAAAAACTTTTTAAAATGGTGAAAATAGACGATCTACAGCGACACGCTTTGAACTTGTAGATCGGCTATTTTTAAATGTGTTTCAAAATAAAAAAATGCCTTAAGATTGATTGATTGATTGAATTGATTGATTGAAATTTTTATTAGGCAAAATAATGTAAAACAACAGTTACATTTATAATGCTTTTGTCTAAAAGGTCCGGCCAAAAAAGTCCTTGCGGGCTTGTTTCCATTGGGGTCCTTGAATTAATTTCATAGACATATATAGTAGCAACCAAACAGTTCAAAAATCAACATAAGAATACAGAGGGAAAAAAAATACCATTATGTACAAAAATGCTGCGCAAAATATTGATTATGTTTGATAATGTGAGTGATACAGTACAGCTGATTTTGTTTTTAAATAAATAGTTGACCCTATTGTAAAGTAACTACAACCATAACAATAATACTTAGTCTTACTATGTAACCTTTTTCATGAATAAAATGTTATTTTGCCCAACCTGTATGATACTATGTTAATACAATATAACTTATACAATTGGAGTTGTATTTTTCTCTCTGCTTTTCTATTGAGACATTGAGATTGTGTCAAAAGTCATGTCTCACCTAGACACGGGATCTGACACACATTTTGACCTGATAGTTAAGATTCAATTTATTCCCAGAGCAAGCAGGCTTAATAGTAGAAATGTCAGCACTTGCACAGGAAACCGGGTTCAAATCCAGGGTAGAAGAGGAAAGTTACATACTGTGCTGCTTTAATGTAACTCTAAATGGGGTTATTATATGAGTCAGATGATTGTTGCTGATGTGTACAGTAATGTGTCAAAGTGAAGGTTTGAACTATGATTCAGTTATACACATTTTCAATCACAAGCACCATCGTCTCATGCTGTAGACTGCTGTAAACATTACTTGATTTGCTAACTTTGCTGTTATCTCATTTTGAAATGACTCAATAATGTGTGCATTATGTCATGTTTGCTTTCTGTGCTTCTTTGAGAATAAAAAACATACATTGATTGTAGTTCCATATTGTATTTTATTCACATTTATTTTTCTTGTTTCACGTTGCCAATTTGTGGAGACAGTTGTTTTGTCCTTAATTGATTAGAATGACCTACCTCCACATTAATGGTCAAAAACCTCTAACCCCACTTGAGCTGTATTTGGGTAAAATGGTGATACTATAAGGACACATTCAAATATCTGACAATGTATAGTCACCATAGCAACTTTGATGAGGCAGTATTGTGTTGTTCTAAATACATTTATTTTTTCATTTCCTGAAAAAAAAAGAAGATTCTCAGTATAATTTTCATGATAGTCTTTGTAATTATGTGGATATGAGTAGTGGTACTGTAGCTTTGTGAGTACAGTAGTAATAATGAAACGGTAATGAGAATGATATTAATACGGTATTAATTATGATTGCACATTTTGTCAGTCGTTTGTATTTTATATCATTTCGCTTTCCTTGGGTTTTGTTGTGTTACAAAGCACACTGAAATGCATTTCTCATTATTTGACACAGACACCAATTACTGTCTCAAAGGTACTGCTATAAAAACTGGTCAAACATTGGCCAAATTGTGAAATAATATAAGAAAGAGGCAACATTTTTGAAAATAGCTGATCTACAAGTCTCATTGTGAGCATGTAGATAATATCACAGGGTTAGTGTCCTGTGTTTTATGATGTGTATAGATTTGTATTAATATCCCAATTTGGTTGTTAGCAGAATATAAATTAAGAGGAAAATTGTGGGGATAATGTCTATGAAGTGTTTATTTACAGAGAGAGCTGATAAGCCTCTCCCACCCTATATCATTCCTTAAAAATGCCAGATACAAAGCTATATACAAAAACTAAACTAAACGTCACTCTCATGGACAGTCACTGAGCACTGGTGGTTGCTCTTCTAAATTCAGCGAGAGTGTCACATCTGTCATTGACAGATATGCAGTGGTGTAAAGTAACTAAGAACATTTACTTAAGTACTGTACTTAAGTAAAATTTTGAGGTAATTGTACTTTACTTGAGTATTTCCAATTTCCTATACTTTTACTTTTACTCCACTACATCTCAGAGGCAAATATTGTACTTTTACTCCACTACAATTATTTGAAAACTTTAGTTACTAGTTACTTTTCAGATATAAATGATGATATTATGAAACATACATTAACCACTTTAGCCCTATTTTATACCTAGGCTATTTTCAAACATTTTTGTACTTTTACTTTTGGTACTTTAAGTACATTCTGATACCAATACTTCTGTACTTTTACTCAAGTACATTTTTAATTCCAAACGTTTACTTGTAACAGAGTACTTCTGCATTGGAGTAATGATACTTTTACTTAAGTAAAACATTTGAGTACTTTTTCCACCACTGCAGATATGCAGCATCCAGGCTGCTGACAGGAAGGACAGTATCTCCCACAGAGGACTGTAAGCATGCTGCATATTTCAAACACTCTTTCTGGAGTGGAGAATGTCCAGTTCCTCTGAGCCCCGGTACAGCACTGCTTCACTTTTGTACTTTTACTCAAGTAAGATTCTGAGTACAGGATGTTTACTTGTGAACAGAGTATTTTATAAATATTATGGTATTTGTTCCACAGAGGCAGTACTTCTTCCACCACTGATTATGAATGATTTGAAGGTATTCTGAAACCTTAAATACATACATGTGTGGACTGGTCATTCTGTTTGATGGCAGAAAAGGCATGGTGTTACACTGTTTGACCATTAGGTGGAGTCAGAGTCAAGCTTACCTGAGTTCTACTCCCTTGTAATCAGTCACAGCACCAGGCATGGGTTATCTCTCTGTGTGACACCAGGCAGCATGTTGACCCACCATGACACTTGACTGGGTGACACACTTTGAAATGGCATTATTTGCATTTGGTTTGTATTCCTGCTTGACAGTTATAAGGAGAAAAGAGTACAAAAACAAACAAATGAGACAGTAGTGGAAGAAGTACTCTTTAGTAAAAGTAGCAATACTACAATATGAAAAAAATACAAGTAAAATGTCTGTATGCAAGATTTTACTTGAGTAAAAGTACAAACGTTTTGGCATGAAAATATACGTACAGCACCAACGTAAAAGTCCCCAAGCTTTTAATACGTCAAAACCTTTTCGAAAATAGCTGATCTACAAGCTCACAACGCGACGCGTTAGGCGATTTCGATTAAATGTATGTTTTTTTAACACGTTTTCAAAACATTGTAGTGGAGTAAAAAAGAAACATATTTGCCTCTGAGATGTAGCAGTTGAAACAATAGTAACTAGGAATCTATCAAAAAGAAAAATGACACTCAAGTGCAGTAAGATATACCTCAAAATTGTACTTAAGTACAGTACTTGAGTAAATGCACTTGAGCTTGTAGCTTGGCTATTTTCACTATTTTACTTCTTTTTTAATATAATAATAAAAAAGGACCTCTTTTAGACATAATGAGGTTTTCCATCCGACAGCGGCGATATGAGATCCCCGGGGGTGCCTGCCTGCCTCAGCCTCAAAACCCCCGCTGCACTTAATTAGTTCAAGAAATCTGCGCGAAAATCTCGTGTTGAGTTTATCCACCCCTAATTGAGATGTGCTTCAGACCACTTCAATGGGCCTCTGGTGTCAAAATGACTTCCCTTGCCACAAACCCATGGGGCTTAAACCCTGCAACATGTTAAGACCGCACCGCGCTGGGAGGAAATCTGGGTTTGCAGACCTCAGAGGGGAAACGCAGCAGGAGATGATGAGGTCTATAAAAAAAAAGATGGTGGGGTTTAAAGACAGAGAGGGATTGGAACCAGCAGCGCTCCGGCTGGTTAGGTGCAGTGGTGGTACAGAAAAGTACTCAGTACCCCTGTACTTGAGTCAAAACTATAGGTGGTGCAGTGCAAGTGAAGGCATGCAAAGTGAACAGTTTGCATACCCTTTAAGAGCAGTGGTTCTCAAACCTTTTCATGTCAAGGACCCCCTAGTCTCGCGTAGCCAGACAACTATTCCACAATCTCTGAATGCTATATAGAGTCTGGAACTACAACTCCCAAAATCCGAGAGAGGAAACTGGCACTTCCGTTCACGAATTTAAAATATCTTTACACTTTGCTTTTTAATTTCCATTTCTGCTAAGCAGCAAGCTATAGACCCCTTAACAGACGACGTCCCACTGATAAGAACCAGTATGTGTGCAACCAGTATGCGCGCAATGAAACCCATTCTATCAGGTCTCGCTAGGACGCGTCTCACTAGCCAACACACAAGAGGGGATTGGGGTGTGCTGAAACCAGCGCACCCCGAAACAACAGGTTGGGAATTGATTGCGTGAAACAATCACCTGTGCGTCCAGTCTCAATGTTGGTAAACAAATAATTGGTCTATGTATACTTAGATGATTTGTATTTATATTAGGATACATTTGCGCGACTGTAAAGACGAAACGGAAGTGGAGAAGGAGGCTCCACATCCGGTTTATATTCTAATCATGATCAGAGCTTCCGAGTCCCAGACTGTATGACCGGAAACATTTGAAAATTGTGGGAGGCAACAGTCTGGCCACGCGAGACTAAGGACCCCCTTAATTGACATGCATTTGGCCACGAACCCCCCATCTGAAAAGGTTTAGTGTCAGGGACCCCCATAAGAGAAGATTTTTTACTTTTTTCCCCAATACTTTCAAGATAAATGTTTTCTTCTCCAAAATAGCAGATGTACAAGCTTGCAGCGCGACACGCTGTGAGCTTGTACATCTGCTATTTTTTTAATGGCCAACGTATAAAATATGGATATGGTTAAAATTACTGTGATAATAATGAACGAATGAATTGCATTTTTATAAATGATCTATTATCATGCTGCCATGCTGCTGTCTAAAATACATTTTCAGGTAGGTGACCAAAATGCCAGCCAATCAGGAGAGAGTACCCATTTATCATCTTCATTTTGATAGTGATCCAGTTCCAATTTTGTCTGCTCATTTATTTGTGTCATCACTTCCAATTTCACTTTCAGTTTAGTCTGTATCCTGACTGAGTTCTCCATCCTGATTGGATACAATTGGTATCCCGACCTGAAAATGCATTTTCTGTTTATTAAAGAGCTGGAGAGACATGGAGACTCCCGTTACTGAACAAACACTCTATAGCAATGAGTACTATCACAATATAGCGCTAATCTAACACTTATTTTAGCCAAAGATAATCACTTACCCTACCTTTAAGTATTCAAAAGTGAAACATTATGAAGTACATTTTCTTTTTTAATATCATTGCATTGATATGATTGAGATGATGAGGTCTATAAAAAAGATGGGGCGATTAGACTGAAGGGATTGGAGCCACCACACTCCAGCTGGTTAGGTGTCACAACTAATGCAACACTGTAAGGGGTGTAATCGAAATTATTGATTTAATTGATCAAAACATAATTGATAATCGATTAGCAGTGATAATTGGTTAATAATCGCTTTGGGCATATCATTGTAGACCAAAAGTAAAAAACTAAAAGCAAAAATAGTGAAAATAACTACCTGTACGAGCTCACAGCACATCTATTTTCTCAATTTTCGCACAACACTATTGTGTGATGAAGTATAAAACAACGCTTAAGTGGATAATCCTTAACCGTTGATACATTTAAAAAAAGATACAACTTCTCAATGATTCAATTAATCGGAAAAGTAATCCATAGAAGAATCGCTAAGAAAACAATGGATCTAACGATGGAGTTTGTTATTATCATGCGCCTCTCTTTTCATTTCCATCCTCCTTGTATTCTGTGCTCTGTTAGTGGTTCTCAAAGTGGGGTCCAGGGACCCCAAGGGTCAGGTCTGTAACTCAGAGTGTGAAAATGAAACGAAATGGACCCATTCATTTGCACACTCTCACAAGTTAAAGATAGGGTAAGGGGTTTTGTTTGGTTAAGTGTTAAATAGCTCTATATTCTGATAGTACTCTACTCATTGCTATGAGTAGAGTACTGTTCGGTGTTTGAACAGTTTGTTCAGTAACAGGAGTCTCCATTTCTCTCCAGCTCTTTATTAAACAGAAATGTTATCCAATCAGGATGGAGAACTCAGTCAGGATACAGATTAAACAAGTGAAACTGGAAGTGATGACACAAAGAAATGAGCAGACACAATTGGAACTGGATCACTATAAAATTAAGCTGATAAATGGTACTCTTTCCTGATTGGCTGAAAATGTGTCACCTACCTGAAAATGTATTTTCTGTATATTAAAGAGCTGGAGAGACAGGGAGAGTGATGCGACGCGTTGTGAGCTTGTAGATCGGCTATTTTCAAATAGCCTATATATAAAACAGGGCTAAAGTGGTTAATGTATGTTTTATAATATAATAATGTATATCTGCAAAGTAACTAGTAACTAAAGTTTTCAAATAATTGTAGTGGAGTAAAAATACAATATTTGCCTCCGAGATGTAGCGGAGTAGAGGTATTGAACATTGGAAATTCTCCATTAAAGTAAAAGTACCTCAAAATGGTACTTTTACTTGAGTAAATGTACTCAGTTACTTTACACCACTGCATGATGTAACTGCACTTTTGAAATGCACAACAGCACTTTGTTATATTGTTCTGGTAACTTTTTAAAGGATTGCACCATGGCACTTTGTATATATGTACTGTGCTAGTAACTCTCAGATGAATTGCACGTCATACATATTGGGTTTCTTAGATAGGTTTGTCTATGTTGTGGTTTAGATTTTGTCTGTTTGTGATGCTTTTTAGATGGTTTGCTGTTTTATAATGCACTGCAAGTGACTGAGGGGGAACAGTATTTCATATTCTTTATGTATGCAAGTACATAAAGTCAGGAAATTGACAAATAAAGTGATTCTGGTTCACTCTCTCTCGTCTGTTCTATCTCCTCCTCCTCTCTGTGTGAATGACAGCCGAGCAGTGAGCCTCAGTAAGAACTGAGTCTGTGTGGTCGTCCAGATATCGCATGTCTCTTCATTGTCTCCGCCAGGCCGAAGGCGTGGCCATGGCCGGGATTTTCACCCTGTCCATCAGTCCGTGTGTCCGTCCCTGTTTTCGTCCATCTGCGAGCAGCTAATATCGATCGATTGCAGCCAAACTCCGAACCGAATGTTTCAGATTTGCCTGATATAGCGCGGATGGAGGCCGATTTTTGCGAAACACTTTTTTTCTTATTGCTCCCACAGATTTTGTCCATCACGCAAATCGCTACACAGTATCTCTATAGTCATGTGATCAACACAGATCTGTCTTATTTGTCATATTCCATCCTGATTGGCTAAGATTGGCTTCCAAAGTTTGCAGGATTGGTCCGTTTTGAACAGAATGCCTCAAATCATGAAAGCAGAGTGCGATTTGCACGCACATTCCCACTAGGCTGAGGAAGAAATGCCACCCTTTTCACATTGGCCTGTTATAGCGCCACCAGCAGGTCGCTTTTTGCAAAACACACTTTTGGAACAAAACGCCTCAAATCATGAACGCAGCGTCCGATTGCCGCGAAATGGAACCCTTTTCACACTGACCTATCATAGCGCCACCAGGAGGCTGCCTGACCTGGCGGAGACCTGTGCTCCGAGGAGCACTTTTTCATATCCTCCTTTCCCTCCTCACTGGCATCTTTTCCTTGCTTCTCAGCTCCTCCCATCAAGGATTCATGGACAAAACCAATGCGAGGAAACCTAGGGGCATATCGTTGCTGTCGGGGAGAAACCTCTTATTTCCATATTCTAACTTTTCGTGTTTTTTCGTAAATTAACACCCTACTTAATCATACTACAGAGTCACAGAAAAGATCCGTGTCCAATAATTGGTTCAGGAAAATAAAAGATCACACTTTCCGATCTGAGATGGAACTGAGATGCAAGGAAAAGATGCGAGTTAAGGAAAGGAGGATACAACTAAGAGACATGGGTTTGGGTCAAAGTGTTACCTCTGTCTGTCTGTGTGACTGTCAGTCTATGAAGGGGGGCAATAAGCAGACAGATAATGAGATGTCGATCAACATTCAGTGATGTGGTCTGAACACGGAGCCAAGCAAGGTGAAAGGGACGAGGGCAAAGGAGGAAGAGATACAAGGAGAACATATTATATAGTATAAGTGAACCAGTCAGTTAACTGGGGGGGGGGGGGGGGGGGGAGAGAGAGAGAGAGAGAGAGAGAGAGAGAGAGAGAGAGAGAGAGAGAGAGAGAGAGAGAGAGAGAGAGAGAGGTGGTTAAGAGGAGGGATTAAGGAACAAATCAAGAGGAGATTTGAAATGTGGGAAGGAGAGACGGGTGGGAGGAGTAGAGAGAGGGAGAGAGAGAGAGTGTGTGTGTGTGTGCGTGCGCACGTGTGCGCGCGTGTGTACGTGCGTGCGTGTGTATGTGCGTGCATGGATTGTTTGGTACTGTGAGCCAATAGGACGGCAGGGAGGTGATAACATCCACATGCGGCTGCCGCACAGCCGCCAGAAGCCAGACTTCAAACATACGGACAAGACGCACAACTCAAAACACGCACACACGCATGTGTGCGCATACACACAGACAGGCAAGTGCTCACAGTTAAGGCACAGATAAACACAGGCATATATACTGTACGTGCACTGCACTGAGGCAGGGTGTACTGCCACACACGCACGCACACAAAGGCAACACACACACACACACACACACACACACAGGGGTAAAACTCTCAGCAAAGCCAGACGTCCACACAGACAGCCGAGGCACAGAAACCTTGCACACCAGCGCTCAGAGACGTATAAAAGAGGCAGGACACAGAGCAGTCCGCAGAGAAGACACAGAAGACATTTCACTGAGACTCTGACACACACACACACACACAGAGACAGACCGTTCAGCGCCCCAAAAAAACAACCCTGGACACAATGACGGATAGCAGAGCCTTCTGAAGTTCCTGCAGGAGCTGGAATCAAGGACACGAGGAAACAACAGAGCTTTGGGGGGATTAATACATTAAAAAAAAAGCCACAACAAGAGGTAAAGCTAAACGGTGTTAAAGATAACGCCAAAGATAAAGAGAGATAAGAGAGAGAGAGGAGAAGATAACAAGCTCCATACGAAGTCAAAGGATCACCAGCGGAACCAGAAGATTCCTCCGCTGAAGGACCGAGGTCTCCAGAGACCACCTTCAGATTCAGGACCCCCCCCCCCCCCCCCCCCCCTACTCCATCCCTCCCTCTCTCTCTCTCTCTCTCTCCCTCCCCGGACAAGTACCAATCATCAGCTGCTGTGCTCCCTGTGAGCTCTATGTGTTCAAGCTGAATACGTTTAGATCCAGATAGCGGACTGACCACCTATAGTCCATGGGCTATACCGAGCTGCCTCCTTCAGCAGATCCCACACCGCCACCACCACCGACCAGCAAGTCTCCAGTCAGACCAGTAGCCGACGAACCAGAGACCAGCACCATCAGCAGCGCGGCGACAAAGACCCAAGCTGTGATCGGACCAGCGGGGCGGCACGTCGATTGGCACTCCTACACGAACGGGCACCGGGAATCTGCGTCCGCTACACCGGCGGTCCATCGGCCAGAAGTGCGCCACCTGGGACTCGAACCTGTGATCACATCGTCATCATCATCATCCCCGGCTTATTCACCAGCCTGAGCTCAGCTCCGGACGGACCCGACGCAGAGAGGCGAGAGAGACGAGACAGACAGACCAGCAGCAGCATCTTCCATCTGAAAACCCAAAGAAATAAGGTGACGCTTCAATGTTTTTTTCTCGTTTTGTTTCGTGTAAAATTTGCAAGATGTAATTGATTCGTTCCTTCTACCCTTTATTACGTTTATCTAAATAGCTCATAATGCTTGAATCAATAACCAGACAATACTTATTTATTTGCTTTACGAAGACGAATACATTTAGTCTGTCACAATGTCTCATAAGTATGTACACTTTTCATTCTAATAAAATGCTAATAATAATATTAAATAATATAAGAAAATAAAGTATTTGATTTGTGACAAAGACATAGTTTGAATATATAGCCTACATTGTATGTCACTGATTTAATGCTCAATTTTATGAAAAACTAAAAAAAAAGTAAAACAAACTTGAAACCTCATTTTCATATGGATTTTATGGAACAAAAATCTGCTTTCTTAACTGAATTAACCCGACCCTGTGTGATGTAATTGAAGGTTAATTTGATTTTGGATTGTGCGAAAGCAAAGCTAAAGTTCCACGCCAAGAACCAGCATGTCTTCAGACCATGTTATTGTGAGCGTGTGTGTGTGTGTGTGTGTGTGTGTGTGTGTGTGTGTGTGTGTGTGAGAGAGAGAGAGAGAGAAAGAGTGTGTATGTGAGCAGAGAGAGGGAAAGAGAGGGAAAGTGTAAGTACTAAGTGTGTGTGTGTGTGTGAGAGAGAGAGAGACTGGGGCTGTTAATGTAGTTAATGATCCGCTTAATGATGTATTAGACTTGGTGAGCGCTCCACCTTGCACAGTTAAGCCTCATGTAGACTTTGGCGTAGGACGGCGCAGCGCGCCAAAAATAGCAGATCGACAAGCTCAGAACGCGTCGCCTTCGCGACGCGTTCTGAGCTTGTCGATCTGCTATTTTCCCGCGCGCCACACTGCCGTACAACGGAGCATAAATTAGGCATTAGGCTTGTTTGGGGAAAGGGAAAGGATTGAAAGGAACAGGAAAATCTGTAGACAGGTTGTATTTTTGTTCTATTTTCCTCCGTCTAAAGGCTTTTCCACTCTCAGTAGTCCCAGGTCAACCATTCACTTTAGATTTCTAGGAGAACATAAGGCCGTACAATACAGAGATAAACAAGGACATTAACCGTTAACAAAGAAAAAGTGCTCTGTGGAAAACAAAAAAAAAGAAACTGAAGTAACTGAAATGTATTTTGAATGTGGATGTTGTTGTGGATTTGATGGATGTTGGCACATCTCTGCTCATTCCTTTAATAGTGACGATGAGGATGAAATGTAATGATACTTCATTTGTAAGTAGGATAGAAAGTCTCTTAATTCAGGAGTAAAGACAAAACTGGTATCGTGTCAGTAGAAATAACAGACCATACCAACCAAAGGCACATTTTAGCAGTATAAGCCTTATAACCCACTTTCAACCTCATCCCACAGCGTGGAAGGCAAGACGGAGGAGAGTCTAGGACAGTTTGGTTCTCAAAGTGGGGGTCCTTCAGGGGGTTCCAGGGGGTCCGCAGCAAAAATGAGGAACAGTTTAAAAATATATATATTTCATTTTTTTTTTAAATAGCTGAACTACAAGCTTATTGTTGAAACATTTTGGAAAAAAATCTAGACAAATCAGTTATGGAGGTCCCCTGGCACAAAATCTTTTCAAATGGGGGGGTCCGCGGGGCCAAATGTGCACCAATTTGTGGGTCCCCTTGACATGAAGAGGTTTGAGAAGCACTGGTCTATTAGGACGCGTCATCGGGAGGGGAGGGATAGACATAAAACAGAATGCTTGTTTAGTTAATCATGTTTTCTTTAAGGCAGCAGTGAGTAGCCTGCTGGTACCATAGCATGGCTGTGAGGGTCAGCTCCTGGCTCAGCACATAAAACACAGTTTTCCCTCTCTCTCTGCATTATTACGGTGTCCCTCTCCCTCCGCTGTGGTATAAGGTCCCTGGGACAGCAGCACTTAACCACTTAAACCCCTGTCGCCTTAGAGAACCGGACTTGAGTTACAGCTGTGCTTTGACCACTTCCTGCCGTCTGCACCGGAATCTCTTCGCTCAAAAATAGCCGATCTACAAGCTCACAATATGCGTCATTGTGGGGTGGGGTTCAAGTGGTTAAAAGCGTTCTGCTTTAACCCATTAAGACCTGGAACGCATCTGTGTCACTTTTTTGATTTGAGCTAAAAAGCATTATTTCACACTTTGGCTATTTTTTTTAAATCGTGGAAATGTGTGCAAATCTTTGAATATATATTCTTTTAAAGAGAATATTTTTAACTCAAATCTTTGCTTCTGGGGGTCCCTGGAACAAAATATTTTGAGATGGGGGTCCGCAGCCAAATACATATAATTTTGGGGGTCCTTGACATGAAAAGGTTTGAGCACCTCTGATATAGAAACATACGTTTTTCAGAATACTGTTGGGATTTAGAAGACATTTTGTAGAATCGGCTTCGGGTAAAGCAAAGCAAAGCAAAGCAAAAGCAAAGTTTGTTGTTTACCCAGGGTGTCGGACTAAGCACGAAGCTTGTTTCCAGCCGGACCCTGCATGGAAGCCTTGCTCAAGGGCTATTCAGCGGTGATTCATGATTGATGTGATGAATTGGGGAATCGAACTAGGGACCTTCCGGTATCAAGGCCGCCCCTTAACCACTAGGCCACCGCTGTCTGATGCTGTCTACTTGTCTACTTTTGGGGATACAATTTTATTGTTTTAACTCCCCCCACTACTGTACATCAAATCTCTATGTCGTAAATAACAGATCTAACAAATTCAGTCGCTTTTGACCTCCCATGCGTCAGAGCTACTACTGTACTCCTCTTAATGGCTTAAGGAGACCTTTAGTAAGTCAAAAAACGTTTGGTGAAACGTGCTGTAAAAAAAGCTTCCAAAAGTGTGATCTGGACAGCATATCTGTCCCGACTATTTACCAGCATAGCAGAGGCGTTTCATTTTGGACTCCTCCTGGTGATGGGTTGGTGTTTATGTATCCAGAAACACTGGTCTGCTGTTTGATACAGAGGGGGGAAAATTAAACCGAAGATTAGATTGATGCTCTGTTAGTGGCAATGCTTCAACACTATCTGCTTCAAACTGCTGCCTGACAAAGGCCAGCTCGGGTCAAATGTTGCTTCATAAACCCAACAGGAGAATGCCAACAGGAGCATGTGCCTATAGAGATAATGAAAATAATGTCTTTCTGTAATTAACCGCCATCGTGAGGACTGATAAGGATGCATCTTTAAAAAAAAATATGACTGAAATGTTCACATTAACAGGACCACAAAGCATCACATTTGAAAACAGCAAGAAAGTGAATCTAATCTAAGTAAGGAACAGTTGTGTACTTGAATCAAATCAAAGCAGCACACAGGATTCTGTGTTCCACGCCTATTAGTGAATCGGGTGGAAATGTCCCCGCCTGAAGACAGATGTCACTCGTGAAACGATTGTGTCACTGAATGCTGAATGTCAATCAGAGCCGCAGAGACGCTACTGTTGCATCGTGTTGCACCTGCAAAATCTGATATCTGGGTGGCCCTGTTTTTTTTTTTTTTTTACTTTACTTTAGTTTTTCAATACTTCTACTCCACCATGTCAGAGGCAATTTCTTTACTATTTTTTTCACTCCACTACAATTATGTGAAAACTTTAACATTTAGTACAATCTTAAAGGGATAGTTCACCCCCAAAATGACTTTTTTTTCTCTATCAATTAGTCACCCCATTTCTTGAATTGAATTCATAATTGTTTTTGTTTTTGTCACATTCCTAAGCCAATCATTTGATGACCGGCAGCGGTCTCCTACCGGGACCGCTGCCTACCGGTCCGCTGGTCATCAAATTATTGGTGACAAAAACTAAAAAATATCCATGAATTCAAGTCTCCAAGGGGTGACTAATCGATAGGAAAAAAAGTATATATTTTTTGGGTGAACTATCCCTTTAAGTACATCTTCTTACCACTGGTGTTATGCAAGTGTCACCAGATCAATTTGTCGTACTTGAGGAGGAACACGACCGGGACACAGCATCCAACAGAGTGGGAATACTGTTAGGTCTCTCCAACTGGACAGCCAGGGGAGCTTGACGTGAAGCCAAGGCTTCTGATGGTAAAGTGGGATGACAATACAAGGTTGTTAAGCCACACTTAACCCATTCAACCCGGGAACGTATATCTCTGTCATTTTAGATTTCTTTGGCTATTCAGAAATAGCAGATTTACAAGCTCATAGCGCGGCACTCGGCTTGTAGATCTGCTATTTTTGGGGAAATAATCGTGAAAATGTGTGCAAATCTTTGAAAATATATATACTTTTCGAGCGAACATTTGTAACTCAAATCTTTGCTTCTGGGGGGTCATTGGAACAAAAATATTTGACAAATGTTCGCTTTAAAAAATATATATTCAAAGATTTTATATCTGCTATTTTTGAATAGCCAAGGAAATCTAAAGTGACAGAGATGCGTTCCCAGATTGAATGGGTTAATAGCTGAGACAATAGGAGCCGCGTCGATGTTTTATGCCAAAGCCATAAAGCTTACCTACCGCACCTCTCGCTTTCACAATGTCTGTGCAAGCCAGCACTCGGGGAAAACGTAATCATTCTGTTTTGATTCCAGGGAGCAGGTTTAGAAACGCTTAATAAATCAAACGTTCGGCAAAGTAAAGTTGGAGTCGTGTAAGGCAGCGGTTCTCAAAGTGGGGTCGGGGACCCCCAGGGGGTCCTTGGGGGGGGGGATACCAGGGGGTCCCCAGCAAAATGAAGTTAATATAGAGTCACAATCATTTTAACCACTTTAACCATGTTTTACACTTTGGCTATTCAAAAATAGCAGATCTACAACCCTAACCCTAGCAGATATACAAGCTCATAGCGTGTCACTTTGTGCCGCACTGTGAGCTTGTAGATCTGCTATTTTAGAAAAAACTTGAACATTTGTGCAAATCTTTGAATACATATACGTTTTAAAGCGAACATTTGCTTCTGGAGGTCCCTGGCACGAAACATTTTCTCAGATGGGGGGGTCCGCAGCCAAATACATATAATTTTGGGGGTCCTTGAAAATGAAAAAACATGAAAAAAGGTTTGAGAACGGTGTTACACAACATGACCTCCCCCCCCTTTCATGTCTCAAGACGTCGGTTTCGCGAGAGAACGGCAACACCGCAACTCTTCTTCTTCCAACCAGGATGTGATACTGTGCACAAACTCAGCGTCCAACTATTCACTGTCAAAGCCGTTTCCCGGCTTTGCAGTAAAACCAAAAAAAAAGACGCTGTTTGTTTTACATCTGTAATTGCGTACGCTCCTGGCTCACCCGTATCTCTACTGGCTCAGAGCGCTGACGTCGTAAACAGATCGCTGTGCTGTGCTTGATCCATCCTGCTTGACACCTAAATAGCAACAGAAGCAAAAGGCAGAATCATCACATGTTAAGAAGAAGGGGGTTTCTTTGCCAGGCAGCCTAATGGTAACAGAAGTTGTTTCAAGGCTATTTCAGGGCTGGATTCGTCTCAACAACCTGCTGGATGGAGGAGAGATGAATAAATATCACCGTACCCTCCTCCCACGGCTATCACCATGAAGCTTCTCAGTAACAAGCCAGTATTGTTTTTTTGTTTTTTTGGTGCTTGGCAGCTACCAGGTGTGAATGTGTAAAAAGCACTTCTGAGAGTTAAGCAGCAGTTGTACAGTAGGTGGGGAAAAAAGAACTTGGCTAACCCCCTTTGGTTAAATCGGAAGGCATTAAGAGGTTTAAATTGTTTCTTTTGTGAAGAAGAAATCGAAAACGTGCTTCTCCTACAGTGAGCTGGCAAAGACCGGAGGGAGAAACAGATAAGGATTAATGCTCTCACCTCCTAACCCCTTATCGCTTTCTTTTAGTCAAAAATTATATATTAAGCCGTTAGTGCTTACATTGCACCTCATCAGGAAAGACACATGTATGCATACAAATGTACATACAGTACACATACAAACTTGCATGTTATACGGGATACATCTCTCGCTCTCTCACACACACACACACACACACACACACACACCTCTGCCTCCTACCCACTTAAAGATTTATGGTGTGTGTTGTGTAACCGTCAAACTGTGAGAGATCCAGGCAGAGTGTGTTTGTGAGTGAGAATATGAATGTTGCCTTGTGTCTTTACATGCACTAATGTGAAGTTCTTGGGTTTGTGTGTGTGTGTGTGTGTGTGTGTGTGTGTGTGTGTGTGTGTGTGTGTGTGTGTGTGTGTGTGTGGTGTCTACCTGGGGGCTTTGAAAGGAGACAGAGGTTTAACTTCAGAAGATCCACCAGATCCCCCCTCTGAGCCAATCATGTCCAACACTGATCCTTATTGGCTGCATGCCCAGAGAGCGAGAGAGAGGATATAAGAGGAGGAGAGCTACCCAGCAAACTCATGAGTGTTACTTTAACTCCGGACAGTATTGTTACAGTGTATATAGTCTACCTCTTCCATCCAGTGTTAGTTCGGTCTGTAGCAGGCGCCTCCATGGCACTATGGGGGATCAAAGAGGCCTTTGGGTCTTTGGGCTCCAATCCTCTCTTGACAACAACATCCCCTGGACTGTATGATCCCTGTGGATCTTCAGCATCCGCAGAGGCTCCATGCAAACATGTCCATGGTGCTTCTAGATACCTCACAAGTTAGGAATTGTTACCAGATCCCAGATTGGGCATAAGGGCGTGTGAAGGCAAAAATCTATATCACAATGATGAAAAACGTTTTCATCTTCACTGAAAATAGCAGATCGACAAGCTCACAATACGTTACGATGCTCTGCGTTGTGTGCTTGTAGATCAGCTCTTTTCGGTAAACTATAACACAGGTTACCACTGTAAGTGTTTAATAAGAACACTCAATTTAGTAAATTAAAAAGAAATGTATTCGTTTTTTCGTGTCGATCAAATTCAAACTAAAAAAAAGGAAAGAAAAAAAAAACCCTGCTTCTTGATTATTCGATTCATCTATAAAGCAAGATTAAGTCTGTTATTAGCTCCTAAATATATTTTTGGTTAATTGTCCATCCCTTGTGTGAAAGATGGGGGGACAGTAAAGAAGAAGAGATAGGAGGAAATAGAAGTTTTCTGTTAACATTTCATGGTAAACTAGAGAGGTGTGGTGTTTCACAGATACATTTTTCCAGTACTGTATGACTGGCCAGGATTTGTACACACGTTTTTTTATGAAGCACCAAGCTCTGTCCTGCAAGCACCGGGCATGAAGATAGGCATTTCATAGCCTGGCATTAGCCAGACTGATCACGTGGGATCACTCCACGCCAACTTGTGAGTGATCAGTCTGGCAATGCCAGGCTAGGTATTTCACCCTAATGGGATACCATTAACTTGTACTCAGACCTATAGGCACGTTTAAAACCACTAGCACTGTATATAGTAGTGGTTAACCACATGAACCCCTAGCGTCCCTATTCTGAGCATGTCATGAGGGGCAAACATTCACCGAAAATAGCTGAGCTTCTGTCATCTTGTAGATCGGCTTATTTTTCGGCAAAGAGATTTGGCGTAGAGGAACAGGAGGGGACAGGAAAGGACCCTGGTCAATGAAACACATGCACAAGGGTTTAAGTGGTTAAAACAAGCACTCATTCACTGCTGGCAGGGCCCAGCAATACTTGGAAAAACCTGCAATCTGTTTTGGTTCTGCATCCCCCTAGCTTAAGAACCCCATGCTGTGAGGAGTTTGTATATAAGCGCACCCCCGAGTTGAGTGAGTGAGATTTATGTAAGGGCTCAGAAGCACGAACTTCTACCCTCGATGGCCTTCAAACCTCTGTGTCCGGCTCTCCTATCTGTCATCTATAGCAAAAAGGCCAGCGCAAAGATCTCCCACAGCTTGACAGAGTTACACACCCACACATCAATCTGCTACTGGGTGGGAGGCCGAGTTTCTCTCTCTCTCTCCTGCTCATGTTATTCTTCCACTGTGATTGTGAATAGTTGAACTGAATCCTGTTCAAATTGGTCTAACCTTGCCATGCAACTGCCAAGGAGGCGCGCGCGCGTGTGTGTGTGTGTGTAGACGGGGTGTTATTTAATTGTTTATCTTTCCAGGCAACTGGGTTTACCCAGGGAGATAAGGCTGGACTTCCAGCCCAACAGGAGGCACCTTGGCTGGGGCAGGCTAAAAGCAGACGGGCCCCCCTGGTGGGTAGGGTACCACCCCAGGGTGACTGTGGGGAGGGAAGGGCAATTTAGGACAGTCGCATTGGGGCAGAAAACCTTGTTTCTCCATAGTTCAACTTTTCATGTACAGTGTAGGGCGTTGAATGAACGCCCTACACTCCTTTCATACGAGGTGTCACGCAAAAGTAGCGGAAAATTAAAGTGTTAAAGTTAAAGTGTAAGAGGTTAAGTCTGCCAGAGGGTTTTATCAATATTTTACCACTGAAAACATTTAACAGCATTTTTGACATACGTTTCCACCAGACAACCGCGGAATATTGTGTGTGTGCGTGTGTCTACGTGCGTGTTCATGTTTGCTTCTTTGAGTGTGTACAAGACCATAGTGTGTATCGTTGCCGTTGGCATTTCCATATTTCAAGTTTTTTATTTTTTTTCGTAAATGAATGCCCTAATTCATCATCATACAAGAGTGTTGCACAAAAGTAGTGAAAATAGCTGATCTACGAGCTGGTAGATTAGCTATTTTCACTATACATGTTTTTTTAATGAATCTTAATAAAAAAAGGACCACTTTTCCACCCCAACAGTGACGATATCATATAGACATGAATCAGGACTCCAAATCACTTTTGGTTCTCATCCAATCAAACGTCCCCCAGCTCAGGGGTGAAAGGGTCAACAAGCTACACTTGCAGTGTGAGCCAATCAGCAGCCAGGGTCAGAGGTCAAAGGTTGAGGTCAGCAGGGGTCTCACGGAGAAGTTGAGCTTTATTTAGCTGCAAGTCTCAGAGATACCGGGGGAGGACGCGCGTGCGCGCGCGCGCACACACGCACGCACGCACGCACGCACGCACGCACGCACGCACGCACGCACGCACGCACGCACGCACGCACGCACGCACGTAGAAGTCCTGTATTTAAACTTTACTTGAATAAAAGTACAAAAGTATCAAATATACTATACGGTCACAGAGTAGAGGAACTGAAATTGTTCAAAAACTTTCAAACTGTTTCCAAAAATACCAAATGGACCCTTATGTGTCTGTAACTCAAAGAGTGTACAATTGGAACCAAATGGACCACAGCAACAGGTCCATTTGTACACTCCTGAGTTAAATTAACACTGATGATTCTACAATGTAGATTGAGGGGAGTCCCCAGAGATCAAAATGGTATCAAATTCGAGGTCCGTGGTCTAATCTCTAATGCATATCAAATGCTGGGGGGTCCTTGAAATTAAAACAGTCTTAACCTATGTTGCTACATCAGTGGTTCTCAAACTTTTTCATGTCAAGGACCTCCAAAATGATAAGTATTTGGCTGCAGACACCCATCTCAAAATATTTTGTTCTAGGGACCCCCAGAAGCAAAGATTTAAGTTACAAATGTTCACTTTAAAAATATATATATATTCAAAGATTTGCAAAAATGTTCAAGATTTTTCAAAAATAGCCTAAGAAATCTAAAAATGACACAGATGCGTTCCCGGTCTTAATGGGTTCAAATCACTGCTATTGTCGTAAAACAATCATCTCTTACGGGGGTCCCATATCTTTTCAATATGTGTCAATTTGGGGGTCCTTTGGACGTTCGAGAACCACTGAAGCACCGTATATACTTTATGAGTAAATGAGTAAATGTACTTAGGAGTTTCTACAGTAGATAGAAGACAATGGTCCTATCTATCTACTGTATGAGTTACTGTGTGAAACCTGTCACTGATGGCCGGGCCAAGATAGGACAAACGTCAACGGGAATCTACCATTTGATCTGGTGATGAAAGTGACTTTTCAAAAGCTTTAAGAACTACAGCCAGACTAATATTCATCTCTGTCTCTCTCACACATCTGCTCTAAAGATGTCCAACATGACTGGGAGACACGGAGGGAGAGAGAGAGAGAGAAAGAGAGAGAGAGAGAATTGTGACTCACGTAACAGAAGGGAAGGGGATTTTGAACATAATAGGCACAGTTTATTTCCATTTTTGACATGAACCGCCGATATCCTCCCTCAACGCTTGGCGTGATGAAACGCAGAGTTGAATTTGAATTAAGATGGAGAAAGAGACACTGTGTGTGTGTGTGTGTGTGTGTGTGTGTGTGTGTGTGTGTGTGTGTGTGTGTGTGTGTGTGTGTGTGTGTGTGTGTGTGTGAGAGAGAGAGAGAGAGATCATTCCTAGAGCTGCATGGGTCCTGTCAGTCTGACTGTGGGACAGGAGGACAAATTAGAGCTAATCTGTGTCTTCCTGTCCTGTTCTAAACTATGTGGGAGAGGAGAGAGGGATCACAGGAGGGGTGGAGGGAGGGATGGAGGGAGGAAGAGGAGCACTGGTGGAGGAAGAAGTACTCACATTTCGTTGCTGTCGGGCAGAACAGTTTGTGTTTTTTGTTTTAAATGAATGTCTTAGTTGATCACACTACAGCGTCACAACAAAAGTATCACAAAACAACAAAAGCTATTTTTGACTTTGAATCCTGTAAAGTTAGAGTTTTGGACATGTGAGGTTTCCACCCGACAGAGACGATTTGTTACTCGAGTGAAAGTATCAGTACCATAATGTACAGGTACAAGTCCGGTGTTCAATATTTACTTGAATAAAAGTGCAAAAGTATTATTATAGTAAAAGTCATCATTATGCAGAATATGCAGTCCCATTTCACAAGTTTCCAATTGTATTTAAGCCTTTGAAAATAGCAGCTCAGCTATTTTCAAATAGCCAAACTATATGTAAGGCTGAAGTGGTTAATTTGTTTGTAATAATAATCACAATCTACAAAGTATTAAGTAACTACAGGTGTCAAATAATGGCAGTGAAGTACAATATTTGCCTCTGAGATGTAGTGGATTAGAAGTATAAAGTATTGAAAAATGGAAATACTCCCGTAAAGTAAAAGGGGGAGGGGGACGGGTGAAGAACGGAGAGAGAGAGAAAGAAGAAGAGGAGAGAGGCTAGAGACAACATTAATGGACATGGATGAGGGGATGAAGAAGAGGGAGGGGGAGAGAAACAGAGAGAGGGAGGGGATCAGTGACAGAAACAGAGAGAGAGAGAGAGAGAGAGAGAGAAAGAGAGTTGGTGTAGACAGACATGTACCTTTATTGATCCCGCAGAGGAAATTTAGGCGCCAGAGACAGTACAGCAGTAAAAGTTACAGACACGGGGCAAAGTAGCACAATAGGTACAGAAGAATGACATCACAATAAAGACATCCTCAAACAGATATGAATAAAGTACAGTATAGAGCAGAGGTCTTCAACAGGGGGTCCGGGGACCCCTAGGGGGTACTCAGAGTTACTACAGGGGGGCCGCCAAATCTTTGTGTTATAAGACATTTTTTTTTTACATTAACCACTTGAACCCTAGCATCCCTATTCTTTTTTTAAAAGATATTTTGGGGTCTTTTTCTGCCTTTATTGATTGGAACAGCAGACTGACAGGAAATGGGGAGAGAGATGGGGGGGTGACACACAGCAAAGGTCGTCGGGATCGGAGGTCTAACCCGCGACACGCTGTCACACTAGGATTACCAGCCTAGGTGCCCAGACGGTTACGCCAACAGCCCGGGGCTAGCATCCCTATTCTGAGGATAACTTTATAACCAAAAATAACAGATCTACAAGCAAGGCGTTGTGAGCTTGTAGATCGGCTATTTTCGGCAAATACGTTTGGTGTAGAGGGAAAAAAGCAAACTAAAAACAGAGTGAAAGGTCAAGTTTACTAAGTATTGACGGATTAAGAGGTTAAATGTCTTAAAATACACATTAACATGAATCGAAAACACACTGATGACAGTGCTGTCAAACAAGTCTATGAAGAAACCGCACCAATGCAAATAGTCCTAACTCCTTGCAACAAAACAGTTTTAAGGTCAACCGC
This sequence comes from Gymnoscopelus microlampas, assembly GCF_963454915.1. NCBI lineage: Eukaryota > Metazoa > Chordata > Actinopteri > Myctophiformes > Myctophidae > Gymnoscopelus > Gymnoscopelus microlampas. The sequence goes on from NC_139951.1 coordinate 15,784,216, forward strand.
ACCAATGCAACTCCTTGCAGCTGCCATTAAAGGAGGACTTCACCCAAAAAATGACTTATTTTATATCAATTGCACACCCCATGAAGCCTTGAATCCATGGATTTATTTTTGTTTTTGTTGCATTCCTAAGCTAATAATTTGATTCCCGTCTCCTACCGACTAATGTATCCGGTAGGAGACACAAAGTAGATTCTTTGTGTCTCCTACCGGAAATACACATGGTCATCAAATTGTTGGCTTAGGAATGCGACAAAATCAGCTGCTTTTGCAGGTTTTTTTTTATTTGAATTCTGAAAATTTAACAGTTTTGGACATATCATCGCGCCGTGTGGTGAGCTTGTAGATTGGGGCTATTTTCACTGTTTTTGTACGCCACCAATGAAGTATAAATACAGGGTTAAGTGGTTAATCAGACAAATCGATTTAGTCGATCGATGAATTGATATATATAAGGAATTAAAAACAGATAAAAAAACCTGCATCTTGATTATTCAATTAACCTACGCTAGCAAGATTAAGTCGGTTATTGATTCTATATATCGGTTTCAATATATTTTAGGTAATTGCCCGGCCCCAGAGAGAGAGAGAGAGAGAGAGAGAGAGAGAGAGAGAGAGAGAGAGAGAGAGAGAGAGAGAGAGAGAGAGAGAGAGAGAGAGACACACACACACAGTGAGAGAGAATTCATATGAGCACCCTGCTGTCGAAGTTGCCACCCTCTGCAAGCCAGTAGGTTGGTAGCAGAGGAGGGATGGAGAGAGAGAGAGAGAGAGAGGAGATGACTAAAGAATAGGCCTTTTGAAGGACGGGGGAAAGGAGGCGAAGGAGTGAACGTAGCGAAGGAAAGAAAGGAGGAATGAAGGACAAGAAGGCAGAGAGCCCGATCACAGACAGTAAGGGAGGAGGGTTGAAATAAAGGTGAAGAATGTATTGGGGAGAGGGGGGGGGTGTGTAATTACACAGAGTAATTCCCCAAGACCACATTTGTGTACCGATCATCATATACATGTCACAGTTTTTCTTACACTTTCAGTGTTAAATTAACACCCCAGACTTTGCAGTGTATACATTGATTTTAAACATTTTTTTGTCCAAAAAATGTGAGCGAGTTTGTTGCTTAGACGGACGCGGGGGCCTCAGTCCAAAAAAACAAAAACTTTGACACGAGATACAGGCTAGGAAGCCTTTAGATAATAATCATTACGGTTTAACCGGATCACGGCCATAACACCCACGACTCAACCCCAAAAAAATGACACCGTCAGCCGCACTCATAAGTCTCCCCCTATATTAATAGGCTCAAATACATTCGCTTTAATCAATACACCCCCTGTTTATCCAAGCTTATTCTCCCAGTCAGCCAAAACAGCAAACACAAGTAATGGCTCAATTAAGACCAATTAAAGTGTCCCTCAGCCGACAAATTAATTTCCCCTTTTCCCGCCGAGAAAACAAACAGAGCGGGCTGGAGGGGAACGAATGGGTGAGAGTGTTTTAAGGTCCTTTTTTTTTTTTTCGTGCAACGTCTTGGCTCGGAGCAGCTCTTTGAGAGCACTTCAAGCATCTGTCACCGGTAATGCGTAATTTATGCCCCTACCGTACGGCGAAGTATAAATCAGGCTGGGCTCATGCTCTTTGAAAAACAGCCCAGGAGAGGTTGTTGGGATAAGACGGAGTGGGCTCTAGAACAAGGGAAGCTTTACAATCTCAAGATGACGATGATGACACCGGTTGGAAGAAAGTAGTGCTCAGGGTTTTTTTTTCTCGAACTTGCGTATAAGCAAGCAATAGGCTCTATGCACAGCAGCCATATTGGAAAGAAATTGGGCCTCTTCTTACTTCCTTCACAGGTGTTACCAATGATACTAATGAAGGCTCTGTTCCATTCTGGTCAGGGTGCTGATATTGTGCATGTTGGCTCACTAGAAACACTCCATTTTGGTTCCCAAATGGCCCCTTATGGTGGGTGTGTAACTCTGAGAGTGTACAAATGGAACCAAATGGACCCGTAAGGGTCCATTTGGTTCCATTTGTACACTCTCAGAGTTATGGGGGTCCTTGAAAATAAGACAACCACTATGCCACACTAAATGGAACAGAGCCTTAATTAGTATCATTGGTAACACCTGTGAAGGAAGTACAGTAAGGAAGGGGCCCAATTAATTCCCAATATGGCTGCTGTGCATAGAGCCTATTGCACAATGGAGGAATACTGTTGTTTACAAGTAGAGGTGTTGTATTCGACATGTCTCACTTGAGTAAAAGTACAAAAATGATTGCACAAAAGTAGTAAATTAGGCAGACAGTTCTCAATTTGGTCAAAATCTTTTCGAAAGTCTTTCAGGTCGCAGCACGTCGTGAGCTTGTAGATTTGCCATTTTCAAATAGCCATAGTATAAAATAGGGCTCAATTAGTAATTGGTTATATGTTTTGTAACAATATTAATCTGCAAAGTAAAATGTATATATATATATATCCACCTGTTTCCGCTGGAATTTACTGGGGCACAGGTCCTATGCACAGGCCTGGTGTATAGCCTACAACAGGAACTGATGCCCACGCTCCGCTGGAAACTTGTGGATAGATTTTATTACTAATGTTTTCAAGTAAAAAGCACCATATTTTGCCTCTGAGATGTAGTAGGTGTAAAATAGAAATACGCAAGTACAGTACAAACACACAGAAATTGTACTTACGTACAATACTTGAGTAAAGGCACTTAGTTACTATAACGTCTCTGTCGGGAAACCTCGTATGTCCAAAATGTACTTTTCAGGATTCGAACTCAAAAACGGCGAAAGTAGCAGATCTACAAGCTCAAAACGCGCCGCTTCGCGCCGCGTTTCGAGCTTGCGGATCTGCTACTTTTGATGCTTTTGTGTGACCCTGCAGAATGATCAAGTGGGGCGTTAATTTACGAAAAAACACAAAAAGTTACAATATGGAGATAAGAGGTTTCTGCCCGACAGACAGCCTGTGCTCTTTGCAAACAGCCCAGCATAAGATGGAGTGAGCTCTAGAACGAACAAGGAGAGCTTTACAATCTGAAGATAGATGATGATGATGGTGGTGCTGGCAGTGGCTGGAAGAAGTACTCACCAGTTTGGACTCGAGTAAAAGTAGCAATACCACAGCGTAAAAAATACTATTGCATAACAAATATGGAGTAAAATGGGAGTAAAAAAATAAAGTACAGTGCTTGAGTGAATGTACTTTAGTTACTTTAGTTTACACCACCTGGGTGCTGGTTGTGGGGAGTGCCAGTCGTGGCAGATGTATTGTAGCAAGTAAGTGTCCTTCTTCCTTGTAAGAATCATTTGTGAACGTCATTGTCGGGTAAAAACCTTGTATGTCCAAAACCGTTCCTTTTTTATTAACCCATTAAGGCCTGAGGTTCCGATTCTACAAAATGTCTTCTAAAGAGTTTTATGAAAAAACGTACGTTGCTATGTCAGTGGTTCTCAAACTTTTTCATGTCAAGGACCCCAAAATGTATATGAATTTGCCCGCCGGCCCCTATCTCAAAATATTTTGTCCCAGGGACCCCCAGAAGCAAAGATTTCAGTTAAAAATGTTTGCTTTAAAACAACTTATATTCCAAGATTTGCACACATTTTCACAATTTCTCAAAAATAGCAGATCTACAAGCTCGTAGCGCGGCATGCCGATTGTATATCTGCTATTTTTGAATAGCCAAAGTGTAAAATAATGCTTTTTAGCTCAAATCTAAAAATGACACAGATATGCGTTCCAGGTCTTAAATGGTTAAAAAAACGAAAATTTTAAAATAGTGAAAAGTTAAAATTCTACAAGCTCACAACGCGTCACGTGGGATTTTCACTAACTTTTGTGCGACGCTCTTGTATGACGAAGAGGAAAAAAAAAGAAAAACTAAAAACATCAAAAGTTGAAATATGGATATACATGGTTTCTGCCCGACAGTAACGATAAATCGTACAGACACTGCAGCCAGGAGCCATTTAAGTCCAGACGGTCTGGTGATGATTGAACATAAATACTGCACGACGGGCGAGAGAAATGGACATGGGCAGCATGAAGAGAGGTGGTTATGCACACAAACACACACCGGCGTTTATTCACTCACAGGGCATGGAAATGGACCTGTGATGATGATGAACGAGCACAAACAATACAGACAGTTATGAAGATGAAATATGAAACGGTGAAAGTAAAGACCGGGATCATTTTCTTTCTTCACGTTGACTTGGATGATATAAAAAGGGGGGGAAAAAGCAAGGAGGAGAATTCATTCATCCTTGGAAAATTGGAACAGGGGAAAGTTAATGCCTTGGCAGCAGTGGTGTAAAGTAACTAAGTACATTTACTCAAGTACTGTACTTAGGTACACTTTTGAGGATTTTTTTCACTTTACTGGAGTATTTCCAATTTTCAGTACTTTTACTTCTACTCCACTACTGTACATCTCAGAGGCAAATATTGTACTTTTACGCCACTACAATTACTTGAAAACTTTAGTTACTTTGCAATTATCACTTATTATATTATAAAACATACATTAGCCACTTCAGCCCTATTTTATACATAGGCTATTTGAAAATAGTCGATCTACAAGCTCACAACGCGCCACAACGCGTCGCATCGCCATATTTCAACTTTTTTATATTAATGCTATAAATGAATGCTCTACTTCACCATACAAGTGTTGCACAAAAGTAGTGAAAATAGACGCCTTTTTTAGCAGCTCACAGCGCGCCACAACATAACTATTTGAGTGATGGGCTATTTTCACTGAATGTTCGACCCCAGAATAGTGACGCTAGGGGTTCAAGTGGTTAAAGAGCATACACGGTCAGCCATGGTTAACCATGGATAATGATAGCTAATAAAATAAAAGCTGTTACATACATAAGTGTACATTTATACATGACAGCATTCTGTGAATGATCACAAGAAACATTTAGATGACGACATAACCCTCCTTTCTCTCAGCTTCTGCCTGTAAGAACTGTGGGAATCTTGAGTATGAAGGCACATTTATTCTATAAAGCTTAAATTAGCCGTAAGCTTCTTAGAATTGCCGTGTGACCCCTCTGTACATCTGCACTGGCACATTTACTAATGTCTACGGGTGTGTGTGTGTGTGTGTGTGTGCGCGCGCACAAATATTGCATACATGCATGTGTATTAGAAGGTAAAGTAGCTATACAGTAGACCTTTTTAATCCCTCTTGCTCTAATGCCATGTGGAGGTCTAAAGGCCAAGTAAGATTTATTATACAGCATTGCTCTCAGTAATGCACTCCTTGTAATTCTGATGCAAATAGTACTTACTTAGAGAATATAGTCATTGTATTCTAAACACATTACAAAATCACAAAAAAAACTCACTTTTAACGTGTAATTAAGTTAATATGGATGACGCGACATTCAGAATGTTGCTCTTTTTTCAAAATACACATTTACAAAAACGTTTATGTATTATGTTATCAACTTAAGGTAAATAAGAACTCCTAAAAGGTCCCAGCTGATATAATACATGTATGATGTCGGCGTCCAAATACATATGAATATTTGGCAATTCTATATAACTCATGAAAATTGTGCGTTTTAATTTTACTCTTTGAATACGCCAATCTATGAATAAAAAGGTTGCACGATGTGTCACTTGTGGCTGAAAGGTATAACTATAAGATCACAAACTAACAGCTTATAGCGAGCTCAAGTTTGACCCAAAAGGTCCGCATGTGGCCAGATTGGTGGCTTTATATGCAGTGCAACTATAAGATCGCATAACAACCAGCTTACACAGAGCTCAAGGTTCCGTTTGGTGACCCATGCAGCCCGAACGGTTGACGAGTGAGAGTTTGGTCCAACCATAACATGATGGCATTCCTATAACATAATTGGTTGAACTTGAACATTGCACTCTGTCACCACCACTGACCTGCCAACATAAAGACCTGCAAGTTCAGCCTGTTGAACCACAGCCAGTGTTGCCAGATTCTGTGAGAGAAACAAGCAACCAGGTCTAGGAAAACCAGCCCAAAAGAAGCGACTATGGGCCACACGAGCACTTTAACATATACATCAGCTATTTGAAAATAGCAGATCTACAAGCTCACAACGCGCCACGATACGACGCGTTGTGAGCTTGTAGATCGGCTATGTTCAAATAAAATCTTGCGGGGAAATTATAATAAGCAGATCTGGCAACCTTGACCACGGCACACCTCTCATCATCAAGCATGGCTCGCGTTAACAACGCAAGCCACCCAAACTCTATTAAGTGTATGGCTCTGGTGAGAGCTGGCCGTTTCTTACCAGACCCTTGTACCACTCGGCTTCTTGTTTATATTACTGCAGAGAGAGCGATGAGTGGAATTGTGGTAACACACACACACACACACACACACACACACACACACAAGAGGACAGAGAGAGAATGAGAGAGAGAGATGAAAGACAGTAGTCAAAACAAATACAGCATAGCCCTGGGCAACAGCTATGTCCGAATAATTCCAGATTTTCAAAACCGCTTCATGTGTGAACGACTAGCCTCACCATGTTTTTGCTTCTTCTCGTTTTCTCTCCCCTCCTCCCCCAGGATGTATTGGAAGGTCTTGCTGTCAGTCCTGGCGGCCGGCTTCCTGTTCGCCGTCGGGGTCGAGTCGCGCAAGGCCCGCCCCCAGGGCTCCATCCCCTCCCCGTACAAGGGCGGCAACGGCAACACCTCCGACCGGCGCGCGCGCAACAAACAGGAGGTGCTGGCCTCCAGCCAGGAGGCGCTGGTGGTGACGGAGAGGAAGTACCTGAAGAGCGACTGGTGCAAGACGCAGCCGCTGCGGCAGACTGTGAGCGAGGAGGGCTGCGTGAGCCGCACCGTCATCAACCGCTTCTGCTACGGCCAGTGCAACTCCTTCTACATCCCCCGGCACATGAAGAAAGAGCAGGAGTCCTTCCAGTCGTGCGCCTTCTGCCGGCCGCAGAAGTTCACCACGCTGACCGTGGAGCTGGACTGCCCCGACCTGCAGCCGCCCTTCAGACACCGCAAGATCCAGCGGGTCAAGCAGTGCCGGTGCATATCGGTCAGCGTGGCGGACTCCGGGAAGCAGTGATGGATCGCCAAGCACCGTGGCTAAGGAATTCCTGGAGCCTCCTAATAAGATATATATTGTTAATATATACAATCCGATGGGCACTTTCATTTAAAGTGCCTTGCAAGTAACTTGAGTGCATACAGTACATACCCAGTGGGGAATAAGCCCTGATTGTCATAGTGACATGCTATACTCCATGAGCTACTGTACTCAACACTGGGCATCTAAAGCTCAAAGATGAACAACCTTAAGAAAACCATATTAATGTAGACTTTTTTTTTTTTGGCCTCCGAAATGATTTTTTTTTTACACTCGCGGTAGCCCATCACCAAATTCTACTGGTCGGAGAGGCTGATAACCCACAATGGCCCAGAAAAAAAAAGAGTCTTCATCTTGTTTTCAATCGCAGCATTTTGTATCCCCAAAAGTCATCATACCAAATACTTACGAGGAGGGACTGAAAATGTCTGCTGCAAAATAGCGGCAGATGAGAGCGGGTGACATCTAATGAATCAAGGATTGTGGGGCCCACGGGTTAAATGTGACACTGGGAACCAAAGATTACACTTACATCATCATCATCATCACTTCATCGGACTGCAGTCCTCTAGCTTTGCAATGACCTAGGACGCTTTTCAGAACTTTGTACAGCATTATCATAACGGTGTTTACTTGGAGTGTGAACTGATCATTTTTTTTCTTTCTAGAAATATGACAGAGCATCTTGCATAAGGTTAATCTGAGGACCAAACTGTACGTGTATGACATGTCCTGTACTTTTCTGCTACATTATTTACTGAATTAGTTAAACTACAGGAGATTGTTAAAAAGTGAGGAGATGCTGAGAAGCAACAAAGCCGCCCACAAGTCGGATAAAAACACATCACATGACATACAAACTGCAGCCAGACAGCTGACCAACAGTTTATGATACATGGTCAATTTTACGAGGCAACGCCAACCTGTGTAGATAAAGACTAGCAAACGGGTTGCAACGAAAGATATGGTGGTGGAAATGACCAATTGCGTGGGTTTTAAGATGAACCCATAACGGGTTATTGCAACAGAAATCAATTAATCAATATGATATAAACAAGTGTCGCACTCCCTCACACATCTTTCCTATTCATCTCAGTGAGGGTTTGCTTGGAGGTCTACCCTCTATCAGTATGGAACTATGGATGGCTACATTTCCTCCTCAGTAATGGAGACCTACACCAGTGGTTCTCAAAGTGTGTGTGTGTGTGTGTGTGTGGGGGGTTAGGGGGGGGGGGGGGCAGGGGTCCATGAGGGTGTTTACGGGGGTCCCCAGCTACATTTATTGACTGTTAGAAAGAAACCAAATGGAAACGAAAACGAGAAAACGAGATGATACATCTCAAGGGGTTTATCCTTTCAATAAAAGGTACTATACTGTATATCAATGAACCCTTACAGGTCTGTAACTCTGAGTGTACAAATGGAACCAAATGGACCCGTGGCCCTAATGCATACCAAACTGGGGGGTCCTTGAAATGAAACAGTTTGAGAACCACTGACTTACACGTCTGACTGACTATGGAGCCTGAGTCTGCACTTAGAATCAGTGAGGGCGAGTGTATATAGAACCTGTCTAGGAACGGAAATGGTGGGTATATAGGCTACTAGAATATTTTTGAAAAGACAGGTTTGCATAATCTGACATCACAGTTTTTCCTCTTAAAAGCTGATGATGTTTGAAGTAAATTGTATTCACAAATCTTGTGACATTTCATTGGGTTCCTGCAGAGGTTATGTTTCGATCAGCACATGACAAATGGCTAGCAATAATACAATGAAAACAATGCAAGTAGTTTGCTAGGATATTTTGTTCAAATAGTTTTCTCTTTCAAGGCCAGTTAAAGGGACGCTGTGACATTGAGCATCTGAATATTTTTGCTTTACTAGATCCCGTGACAACAAATGAAAATGTTTAAGCTACAGTAACTGCTCCCATTGTCTCATTGTGGTGTATAACCTGTCACCTCCCACGTAACCATTGACTAAAGCCACATACATCCACATAACATTATCTCTTTTAAGACTTTTCTGATACCATGTGTGAAGATTTATAATTTGAATGAATGCATTATATTAAATGTTAGAACACATATAGATATGTCAAACGATGGTACATTACAAGAAAACGTGTACATATATACTGTATATACCTTTAAAAAAATTAATAAATTATATACACTGTACTAAATTCATTCAAGTACTCAACTGTTTTGTGTAAACCCTTTTTTAGCGTGCGAGTGCTGCATGTGTCGAGTTATGTTTTTTATGTTATTTCAACCACTTTATCCATGTTTTATACTTGGCTCTTTTTTTTTAGAAGGCGAACATTTTGAACTCAAATCTTTGCTTCTGGGGGTCCCTGGCACAACATATTTTCAGGTGGGGGTCCGCGGTCGAATCATTTGGGGGTCCTTGGCACGAAAAAGTTTGATAACCACTGGTCTACTGCATTTAACAATGACAATAATATCACAGTATCATTCAGAAAGAAAAAACATAGCTTGGGTGATGAAAAGGAGTTAAGCAGACCAAGTACAGAGCCAATTCAGGTCACGTTTACTAAGTATAGAGCAAGGGTCTTCAATAGGGGGTCTTCAGAGATACTTCAGAGTGGCCGCCAAATCTAGAGCTTGTAGATCAGATATTTTTGGCAAAGAGGTTTGGTGCACAGGGGAAAAAGCGCAGACAAAGTACCGAGCTAAAGATTAAGTCTACAAAGTATTGAGGGTTTAAGTCGTTAAATGTCAGTAAACACATTTAACATGAATACAATATGTAGTGGGGGTCCCTGCTAGCCTCGCGTGGCCAGACAATATCACACGACACACTGCGTGGATATTAGTCTGGTCCCTATCAACGATAGATTTGGTCCCTGGCCCTGGTTGGTCCCGCACAACCTCTGCGGGAGAGTAATAAATTCTCTATGAGGGGGGCCAGACCTAATCTGCCGAGGGCTAAAGTGCATGCAATTTTGCAAAGGCAGATTCGTCTGGAACCAGGCTAGGTCCCTGCTTCATCTCTCTCTCAGCTAAGGGGTCCTTGGCCAGAAAGAACGTTGAAGACCCCTGGTACAAAGGGTTTAAGTGGTTAAAATGTGTCAAAAACAAACACGGCGGCAGAAACCAGATACAATGCAGTATGTATTAATGAATGAATTCATCCTTTTATTGTACATAAATAACACTGCTCTCGAACCCAAAGCAGACATGTTGTGCAGATGACACAGGTACTGTAGAAACACACTTATTGCACGTGAAGCTGTTGAACCTCCCATCCTTAACCTACTGTGACTGACCATCATGCTGGGGAACATTCATGACATCAACAAAGGCTACCGTTTCCAACAGTAGAAATACTTCTTTACACTGATTTAAAAAAAATATTTGAATTAGAGATTTAAATACAATACTTTGCATCCAACGTGAAGTCGTACCTTGATGCAAATTAGACATTTCTTCAGGTGGTGGTCTTCCATATGAGTTACTCCTCACATAATCGTCGCTGTCGGGTGGAAAACCATTCAAAACGTTCCCTTATTATTGTTTTTAAAACAATTTAAAATAGCCGATCTACAAGCTCTTCAATGCCTCACTTTGCGAGGCATTGTGAGCTTGTAGATCTGCTATTTTCACTACTTTTGTTCAACACTCTTCTATGGTAAAGTTGGGCATTCATTTACAACAAAACAAAAAGTTGAAATATGGACATAAGTATCTGCCCGACAGCGACGAGACACACACACACACACACACACACACACACACACACACACACACACACACACACACACACACACACACACACACACACACACACACAATGCTATTTTATGATGGCCGTCACTCATGCAATAGGCATGACATCTCACATTAACTTACACATGTATGTTTAATTTAATATTCTTTCCCTCCAAAATAAAGTCTGTACAAGCACATATACAGTACTGTACCTGCTTTCAATGCCCCATACCTGAAAGCCTATTCAAAAATAGCAGATCTACAAGCTCATAGCGCGGCACCGAGTGCCGCGATATGTGCTTGTAGATCTGCCATTTTTGCAAATCTTTGAATATATATATATTTTTTTTTTAAAGCGAACATTTGTAACTCAAATCTTTGCTTCTGGGAGGGGTCCCTGGAACAAAAATGTTTTACAAACGTTTCGCATAAAAAATATATATTCAAAGATTTGCACACATTTTGTGCGTCACTTTGTGCCGGGCCGCGAGCTTGTACATCTGCTATTTTTTACACATCTTTGAAAAATCTTGAAAGTGTTTCAAAAACGTTGAATAAGACGACCAGAAGAAAAGATTTGTGTTAAAAAATTCAAAATGTTTCATCTTCTCTTCTGGGGGTCCCTACTGATTACTGAAACTACTGATTTAGAAGGCATTTGTAGACTCGGCCCCAGGTCTTAATGGCCTAAGTAGTATAGCTCATTGGTTCTCAAAGTGGGGTCCTTGGGGGGTACCAGGGGGTCCCCAGCAAAATGTGTTCATATAGCGTCACAATAATTTTTTTAACCACTCAAACCATAGTTTATATACTTTGGCTATTCAAAAATAGCAGATATACAAGCTCATCGAGTGCCGCTTGGAGCTTGTAGATCTGCCATTTTAGAAAAATCGTGAAAATGTGTGCAAATCTTCTCAGCTTTTGGAGGGTCACTCGCAAACTATTTTTGAGATGGGGGTCCGCGGCTAAATTTGGGGGTCCTTGACATGAAAAAGTTGGAGAACCACTAGTATAGAGGATATGCGTGTGACATCATCATCAAACCCGGAAGTTATGCAGGAATGCCTACTGAGTGTCAAAAAAATACTTTCTGGCCTTGACAGCCCATGAATCCAAACAGAAAAGTCATATCTGATTGCATTAAACAACATTAAACAATGTTAAACTCATTTTGCATGTTTCTTTGCCACTCGATGTGCCATTCACTTTAAGCATGCGCATATCCTCTATAGCTACCCTAACCCAGAGGAAGCCTGGTCTGGATCCAGGCCCAAGAGGTGAGCCCGGACGGGTACAGCCTGAAAAGGGCGACGTGGATGTCTTTCCATCCTGCAGGTCCACCACCAAGAGCTATATCGGGGGTCGGTTGTGCTGCCAGAAAGCTGGCAGTGAAGGTGGAGGGTCCTCGATGGACCAGGCCCTGGGTTTGTGATGTGGAACGTCCACAAAAAGGGGGGGGCTTACCTCTACGCACAGCATAGGCTCCGCAAACAAACTCCTGGAAGAGAGAGGCTGGACACAATTCTTCTCCGGAGTTGCCCAAGGTGTGAGTCCTGCATGGCGCCCCCAACAGGGGACTCCATAGTCCTATTGGGGAGACTTCAATGCACTGATATGGGCGCTGTCGGGCAGAAATCATATTACTGTATATCTCCATGTTTTAACTTTGTGTTTTTTCCGTAAATTTACGCCCTACTTGATCATACTACAGCGTCACACAAAAGTATCAAAAGTAGCAGATTCACAAGCTCGAAATGCAGCACGAAGCGACGCGGTTTGAGCTTGTATATCTGCTACTTTTGAATTTGAATCCTGAAAAGTAACAGTTTTGGACTGAGGTTTCCACCCGACAGACGGTATTACTGATGTACAATGAAAATGACAGTTTTTAAGAGTGCATTTTGTCTAGTCAAATCTACCCGATTTATTTTCGCAGGTGTAAATGTGAGTTTTTTAGAGTTTTGCTATGGCCCCGTCGAATCGTGAATGGAACCGCCGACACCAAATATTGAACACAATGTGTACCGTCACACCACAAATGTATGGTACTGTACATAAGTTTTTATTTTAAACAAGGAAAAACAAATTAAAATAAAAAAAACGTTTAAAAGGGAGTTCTGGAAAAGACACATTGTCCAGATAAATTATACACAAATATATTGCTTTTGAAACACTTTAGACTCACTCGTGTGCAGTTATGGATGTGTGGACAAGCTTGAATAAAGAGAGAGACGTCGGGCAATTCACAAAGTGTACAGTAAGTAAGTGGCAGCCTGCAGAGATGGTGCATGTGGTCATTCCTTTCAAATAACACTCTTCGTCCGTCACGTTTAGGCAAGTTGCGGTGGATCCATAACTTACATGATTGCCGGATCGAGGCGCACCCTATCAGGAGACGGTTCAACCAAAACAAGCGCACCTGCCGAGTCTAGAATCGCAGAATTCATCCTCAGGTGCGTTGGGTATAACGTTGTCAGATGGCTGGAGGGGTGGTGCAACGTAAGGCAATGGGTCCAGAGAGCAGGCAGGGGTTGGACAAAGTTGGACAGGGGACTGGACAAAGTTAAAAATAAAATAGAGGGGGCTCTGGTTCAAGTGTAATAGTCATCTGCTTATACTGTACGGTGTACATGCAGTCCATACTTGTTCTGTGTCCCTGCGTTTCATCTTGTGAGCTTTCTTTTTATTTTGTGTGTCCAAGTGCAATCACTTGTGTGAGGTCACAAACACATATAAGTCCTCAGATCTTCATTCCCAGCTTGGCTTTCTGTGAAACAGAGAAAAAAAACATTAAAAAGAAGAAAACAAAACAAAACGCTCACACATTCATAAACGCCAAGTATTTGCTGAACCGTAACACAACAGAATGACAGTTGAACATGTTGAACGCTTGAAGTCTAAAATTACTGACTAAAGCTGACTTTACCATTTCCTACGCTTTTCAATTTAGACATTTAACAGATGATCTTATCCAGAGTGACTTACACAGTTCAATGAACGGAATAAACCCTAGTCAACGAACAAATAGTCAAGTAAATAGAGTGCCAAGAAAACAATTAACCTAGGTGCTGTTATTTGAGGTCAAACAATGAGTCTGCCAAAATAAAATAATATACAAACACCACAAACAAGTAACCAATATGCATCTGCATAGTGTAACAAGCATCTACCAGAACATAGGCAACAAGAAGTGATTCAAGGAAGGATTAGAGCTACATGTAGGAGATGAGGTAGAGTCTGAAGAGGTGAGTTTTCAGACTGCTGCAGAAAACGGGGAGGGGGGGAAATTCAACAAAAATACCAGTTCTACAAGCTCACAACGCATCGCAATACAACCAGTTGTGAATTTGTAGAAAGATGTAGAGATTTGGTAGAGCATTCTGTACCTCTCTGCCCAGGTTTATTTTTTCCCAAGATATTTTTTGGTCTTTTCTGCCTTTATTTGGATAGTAGTGGAGACAGGGAGTGACACTCGGCAAAGGTCATCAGGCTCTGGAATCAAACCCACGACTCACATTAGAGCCTATGTGGTATGCGCCTTAACCACTCGGCCATCTGCGTGCCCCTCCAACTGCTGACCTCCTAGCCTCAAACACATTTCTCCGACCTTCAGATTATCGAAAACTATATAACATACCGTAGTACTGCATACTTGAATAAAACAGGATAAAATAAGGTTCAAGTGAACGTACGATGCCAGAAGCGTGTTTGGGCTTAACACTGTAGGTGGCCTTCTCCTTCGCTTGACGGAAGCACTCCTCTGCTGCTTTTAACCTGGAGAACAAGTAAAAAAAAGTGTTACATCGATGGGATAGTTTCTGAGAATGCTACAAGCAGCCATACCGTGGTTCTTCTCGACAAGGAGAACTCCCTCTAACTCAAGTCAGGCTGTGGTCTCTGTCCTCTTGTTCTGTATTATGCTACAATGTGCCCCCCCCCCTCCTCTTCACCATAGCGTGCTGTGCTGTAGCTGTTGGGCTAGTTTACATGACAGAGTTATGAGTTGACCACTGAAAGCTCACCCCTTGGAGACCGACAAACACTCACTCACACACCCACACCATGGACACACACATGCACAGACCAGAGACACAAGAATGGGAGAGACAGACAGACACAATGGTCCTCACAAGGTCTATTTCTCAAATTGTACTATACTATATACACACACAGGAAATGAGGAAGATTTAGCCATACATGTACAGTACTGTATACATACACACACACACACACCGAGGTAGGTGTTGAGAGCACATCAGCGCAACAGTAGCCAACAGGCTCCAATAAACATTAAGGACCACAAGAGGAAGAAGCAGAGCAGGGGCGGGGGGGTGCAGGGGGTTCATCCAAACACGAGGAGAGAAAAGTCAAACTAAACATAGTAAAAATGTAGTCATGAATAATAATACATATTACAATGATAGTGACTCTGACTCCAGGATAACAGCGCATGGCTAAATATGGAGTAAGTTAGTCATCACGAGAGAACAAACGTACGTGTGTGTGTGTGTGTGTGTGTGTGTGTGTGTGTGTGTGTGTAGGTGTCAGCAGAGGGGTCCAAATAAGGTCTGCTGCTGTATGCTAGGTCACACACACAATCACACACGCAGGGTGGACTCACTCGACTGTGAAGGTTTAGCATGAGATGTAACACACACACACACACACACACACACACACACACACACACACACACACAGAGGAGTGGAGACAGACAGGATGAGTTTGTAGACCATGGAGGACTGGCATGAGAAATCAAAGAGAACGACAGAGCAGGGAGAGGATGAAGAGACAAGAGATGACTGGACACACACATGAACATGATTACTGTGCGTGTGTGTGTGTGTGTGTGTGTGTGTCTGCGTGTCAGAGAGAAGAGAGAATGAAAGAACGAGGCAGGGAGAGAGAAAAAGAAAGGGAATAAGACAAAGAAAAGGAGACATAGGGAGAGGGGGAGAGAGAGCGCAAGAGGTAGTGAAAGAGAGAAAAGGAGGAAGGGAGAGAGAGATCAAGAGGGAGGAAGATTAAGATTCCTGAGTTGGCACATCTGAACAGTAGACAAGATGAACAACATCTCCAGCTGCTTCCAATAGAACACATATATTCATTCAAATACGACCAGGGTTCAAACTCAATGTGAAAAATATTCATTCAGATAAGACCCAGGGTTCAAACTCAATGTAAAAGGTGTCACGACCCACTAACAGCACGAGTCACCATCCTGTCCATACTTTAGCATGGAAGCTCATGTTCATGTTTCTAGGGGAAAAAAAACATGCGATGGTAGACTAGAATAGATCAGAACCAGAATTATATTATGCAGATCGGAGCAATATAACTATGAAGAGTTGGCTTTGAAATATGTATTTAATACATGCAGCATTTTCTCAAAAGTGTGTACATGTGCCATGTGTTATAGGACTGTATACCTGCAGAACATTTTACTGTACAGTATATCCTTTTAATTACATTGTATCTACTTTGGACAGAACATATAAGAACATTTAACAGGCGATTCTTTAAAATGTTTTCTAAATCCTAACAGTTTTTTGGAAAAAAATCGAAACATTTTTTTCCCAAGATTATTCAAAAATAGCAGATCTACAGTACAAGCTCATAGTGCGGCACTCGGTGCCGCGCTATGAGCTTGTATATCTGCTATTTTTGAATAGCTAAAGAAATCTAAAGTGACACAGATGCGTTCCAGGTCTAAATGGGTTAAAATCAATTAATGTCAAATAAAAATAGATTTTTAATAAATAATTTAAACATGCGTGGGAGTATACCCATAATGGCCAAGGACAAACTCTGTGTGAGCCAAACATCCAGTGCATTAAGAGCCCTAAACCCAGACTTGAGATAGACACACTGCTTTGCTTTGCGGTTAGGGGGAATGAATGAATAAATGTATGAGTGACTGTGTTTTATCTGCGTGTCTGCTATTTGTATTCATTGACTCTAATCAGGAAACCGCATCTTGAGCACATGCTAAGCTAACCGTGGCGGTACAAGCTCTCATACTGCCACAGAGGGGATTGCACTCTGAAGCCAAATTCCAATACTCTCAGTTTCTGCCCCCCAGCCTCCTCCATCCGTCCTCCTGCATGGCCGTGTTGCAGTGAAATTGGTGACCTTCTGAAATGCGTGACCATCTTGTGGACTTCACGTGACATCAATGTCAGAATCATAGACTGTAAAAACAATATGGATGAAGGGAACGGTGACGTCACCCATTGGTTTCTACAGACCAGTTTTGAGGGCAGCTTTTTCAGCGAATTCAAATCCACCATCTTGGAATTTCCGGTCCCGAAAAGCAACGGGAAACAAATGCTATTGGCTGGAAGGGCAGCGAGGGCGGGTCTTCACTCAGTAGAGCCAGTAGAAGCATACCCTACTTTATTATAAATCTTCTAATTAATGGGACCATAGTTTACAAAAACGCATATCATGGTAATTGAAAGAAGACTTTAAACTAGCGACTGAAAGCATAGCGTATTTATGACCATGAGTATTACTACGGTAATAAAATCAAGTGTAAAGTCCGCCGGTCAAATCACCATTGTAATTAATGGCGTGGTAATTATTCTGCAGTCAGCAGGGGGGAAATAGCGACACCTTCTAGGCCATTAATAAGAACTGCAGTGCTGAAAAGCACTTCCTTCATATCCAGCAGAGCTTCCTTGCCGCCTGGTTCTCCAGCATGGCCGTGTTTACTGTTACAGTAAAATTGGTGACCTTCTGAAATACGTGACCGTCTTGTGGACTTCACACGACATCAACATCCGGATGTAAATCACAACCGTTTGTACAGAGAAGGACGACGAAGGAGGCAAGAAGGCAGAAATTTGAGCATTGGAATTTGGCTTAAGAGGTAGCAATTCAGACCGTTGCAATTCTTTGCAGGACCGCCCATAACGCACAGAGTTACAGACCTGTAAGGGTCCATTTGGAACCCCCTCAAGGAAACGTCCCCATTTTGAGAACCACCGTGATAAGTCAGACCGATCTTTCTCCGCAACGTTCTAATGCTTAATTTATGCTCCGTTGTATGATGGTGTCGCATTCCCAAAATAGCAGATCAACAAGCTCACAATGCATCCACGACGGGTTCTTGTAGAGCTGCCGTTTTCGGTACGAGACAACGTCGTACGAGGAAGTATAAATTAGGATTAAAATGGGTTTGTCTCTTTGTCTCACACTTATTTTGAGATCAACGTGTTTTAAAGCATGGGCATTCTTGCACATGCATGAAATTCACTCATATATTAAGAAGTATTCAATAAACAAGAAAAGACAATAGGAAACCAGGTAAACATTAAACCAAGCATCGAAACAATTTAGAAACAAGCTAAGTAATAACATTTATACTAGTTCATCTGCCAAAGTGTGTCCTCTGGTGTGTTTCAAGTTGTCTTTTATTATGTTTTGAAAACTTCCCTGGCCAACCGAGGTATTAAATTGGCCGGTAAATTTCTAAAACCAACGGCGCTCGTTTTATCTACTGTCGAAAAGCCTGATTGCACAATTAAAACCTGCAGTCCGCAGGCCATTTTTTTTTCTCCTCCTGCAGTGCAGTAACTAGTAAACCCCAGTGGGTTCAGTGGCCAGTCCGCCCCCCCCCCCCGTCCCCCGTCCCCCCCCCCGTCTGAAGGCATCTAAATGAGAACAGATAGCATCTAATGTCAAACATATGGAGCCACGTTACGGGAGAGTGGCACTCAGGGAAGCATGTAACTGCAGTGACAGAATACTAAAGCAGTGACAGTGACTGAATACTAATCACATGAGCGGGGATACATCTGAATGTGGTTTCACATTTTTTGAGGAGAGCTCGCTGGCTCATCTTGTGTGGCGCTCGATACAGCCACAGCATTACAATACGTTCATTCAATACAATAGCCGAATAAATCTGACTATTCCAAACGTGTCAAAGTGGATTAGTCTGTGGATGCACGGCACGTCTCTGTTTATTGTCTTATTGCTCTGAAAAGATGGCTGCTCATGGCTTGTGGTCAAGCGTTGTACCATTAAATCATTTAGGGAGCAAAAAAAAATAAAACTAACAAAAGAAAAAAAAACGTCACTACTAACAATGTGCTCAACTCTCATTGCAAATGCTGAAATATATGTAATTTCCATAAAAAACAATGGGGGGAAAAAAAAGAGTCCAGTGTTCTAAGAAAATGTTCCCAACATAGTAGCCTTAAACCACCTCACTGGTCTGATCAAATTTAAGTTTTTTGTGCTTTTATCCTTTCAAATTCATTTTCAATAAAGTAATCAATCAATAATTTATTTTCGTCTGCAAATCCGCCTTCTTCTATTAATGGGATGTTTAATGAAGAAGGTGTATAAGACTAAAATAATGGGTGCACACGTGTATGTGTGCGTGCACTGCACATGTACTCAGCTCTTTTGTGGTGATCTGTTTCTTTACTCAGTGTGTATTTAGGAGCGACTGATTGATCGTATGTGTGTTTAGGCTGCTTGTGTGGCGCTGATCTCGCCATGCTACGTTACTAACTAATGTATGGAATCCTGCCTTTCTCTGCCTCCCTCTGTCACTACAAAGACTCGGGCCATCACTCACCGAGGTGTAACAAATCTAACCACACTCAGCACTGTGGACACACACACACACACACACACACACGGTGGCATGCGTGTGTCTTTGTGCTGTGTGTTGGGTGGTAGGATTAGAAAATAAAACACACAAACTTCAAACAAAACAAAAAGGTAACTCATTTCAAGTCTTCGGCAGAATTTCTTGGATGACTTGACGTATGCTGCGATAAAGTATGTGCGTGTGTCTGTTTCCAATAGTGCTTGACAGATAACTTTCTGGAAGCGAACGGAGATGGAGGGAGGGTAAAGACAGCAGGGGGTTGGAGTGGGGATGATAACTTATGAGGGAGGAAGTGAGTGAACTCAAAGTGATTTAGCTCCAGCTGATGAGCGACCTCGACAACGTCTGGCAAAAAAGCAGGCGTTGCTCACCGCCATGTATTTGGTGCCTGAAGACTCTCACGAGGGGGCAGAATACATTTTGGTTCAATGTGGGCCGTTATTCCTGCTATTCAATCCGGGAAAGCATCTACAAATGTCTTCTAAATTCTAACAGGTTTCTGAAACACTTATGTTGCTATATCGGTGGTGCTCAAACTTTTTCATGTCAAGTGCCGTGCTGTGAGCTTGTAGATCTGCATTTTTGAATAGCCAAAGAAATCTAAAATGACACAGATGCGTTCCCGGATTGAATGGGTTAAGCCATATCACTATGTGGTGTTCAGTGGTGAAGCTGTACAGCTATACAGGCTGGATGCTTGTGTGCATGTCCTAGAGTGACGGTTTACACCTTATTTGTCTAACTGGAAATAGAAATATTTCACTTACAGTATAACAACAAAAGTGCTTCACAAGAATAATGTTGAGAGCATCACTGATTTTTTTTTGATTTATTGAATCAAGTCTTTTATATACTGTATATATATGATAAACGTATATACGGTACACACAACAAGAATTATGGCCCAGAGTTGTATCTGTTTCATGATGTCAAGCCCATAGCGACACAAGCTGGGACATCGTACAGACCAACCCACCCTGTTCTAGACGGCTTGGTATTCGGCCACACTGTAAAAACTAAAGGGAATCTGCAACCATGTACTGCTATTAAATCTCAGTCTTATAATACACAACTCCTCATAAAGTGCACAGAAAAATATTCATCACCCAATCCCATTAAAATAAAAACAAGAGAAGGTGCGCTGCACTGCACTCAGTAGAGCACATGTCTCTGCCAGGAGGCGTGAACTCATACCTCCTTCAATCCATCTGTCTGACTTGAGGAAGCTCGGACTGAGTTGAATGTGTGTTGACATAAAGATTATGAAGGACTAGCACAGGATTACCCAGTTGTACGTCATCTACCCTCTTCCTTCCACTGTACACATTCATTGTCAACCACTCTCCATCGTTCTCTCTGTCTTCACTCAGTTGTCTGTGCATGGACATTGACCCATTAAGACGGGAACGCATCTGTGTCATTTTTAGATTCCTTTGGCTATTTTTTGAAAAATCGTGGAAACTTTGTGCAAATCTTTGAAATATACGTTTTAAAATAAACATTTCTAACTCCGATCTGTGCTTCTGGGGGTCCCTGGAACAACATATTTCGAGATGGGGGTCCGCGGCCAAATACATATAATTTTGGGTGGTCCTTGACATGGAAAAGCTTGAGAACCTCTCATATAGCAACATACGTTTTTCAGAAAACTGTTCCCAGAAGCAAAGATTTGAGTTACATATACATATAGGCACACACACATTCTGTCATAGGAGATCACATGATCACAAGATTTATTCCTCCATTCACTTCTTGGTTAACGTATTTGGGAAAACGACTGTATCTTGCCTCCTGTGTTCTACTAAGCATTTTTGGCGAGACATGCTATTTTCAACGGCCTATAACAAGCGAACGGCGGGTCGCGATTACTTTTTCATTTTTTTTCAGTGAAAAACAGTGAAACCCTCCATGATTAGCAACGATCGGGGGATCGATCATACTGGAGATAAATATTCTGTGACTAGTTGAAAAGGTAAGTAAAACGAAAAATCGCTGTCAGTGGGTGATCTATTTATATCTGGCAGTGAATGAGTTAAGACTCGAGTAATGTCGGGGTACGGGGGTATGTGGTCATCAGCTTAAATGTCTGCAATTGGTCCAATAATTGGCTAGTTGGTGGCAGGATACATCCCATTGCCTGGAGGGACGGTAGAAACGGTGTGGCTCCAATGTGGAACTCAGACTTCATGTGAGCAGCCTGTGTGCCCGTGGCATCAGTCATCTACTGTACAGTATGACGTAAAATCAATTTTCTTTTTCAAAAAGTATAAAACATTTGTGAAGAATAATGAGTGGAGGTATTTCTGTGGTTTACGGGGCAGCGTGCACAAGCAATTGGCACTGATCCATCCAGGAGTTTTCATGATCCGCTCTGGAAAGGCACACACACCCTGTCATGGAGAGCTAGCCTCCTGCAGAACCACGGCATAAAGAAATGATATTGTGATCCGTTATCAGTGAAATATTAGAGAATTCAGGTGCTTGGCCCGCTGCACAAGAAATACGAGTCGTACGCAAGATTAGCTGTGGACAGACGGACACACACAGGGGTGAAAACATGATCATGTGCCAGAGATAAAAAGCAGCACATACTGAACCCTTTGACTGCATGTTACAAATGGATGGGATGCTAGATCTACAGGCAGAGCCAAGATAGCGATCTGGTTTCCGTGAACCTTCTCAAGAGCGATGAATCCTGCCCTGCTGGATTGTTGAATTGTAGACAAAGGGCCTGGATTCAAACGAAAAACCTGGACGGCTCCGTGCCAGCGGCCCCGACGTACATTGTAGCAATGTTGGATATGATTGACAACGTGTGGAGTTCATGCTTTTCATTATGGACACTGCAAAATGCCAAGGACACTGGCACGGGTCACTTTACAGCTTCTACACGCACTGCCTGTCTGGGGTCAGAGGCAGTGTGTTGAACAATGCCAAGGCTCAGGTCATGCAGACAGATGTTTATAACCTAGGAGTGAGAACATTATGCACAGCACCTTAAGCTCTTGGACAACGGTCAAACCGTTTCCTTTTATGATTATTCATGCAGCCGCAACGTCTGATAATATAAAATAATTTGACTCTTATGTACCTGTCCTGTACACAGGTCATAACAATAAAGAACACCTTGAAACAGCGCAGAAGATGAATCCACTTTCCACACTCCCTGAATAATTCAAGGTTTTGTTCAGACTTAGGCAAATCCTTTTTGTTTCTCAGATACGATCTTTAGGACTGACTGTCTACACTGTTATTTACACATGATCAGACCGTATTTTGTGTGTTAAGACCGCAAAAGGTACAGTAGATGAAAGGACATAGAGAACGTATATCATTTAACCTATTAAGACCGGGAACGCATCTGTCATTTTAAGATTTCTTTGGATATTCAAAAATAGCAGATATACAAGCTCATAGCGTGCCGCGCTACGAGCTTGTACTGTAAATCTGCTATTTTTGAAAATCGTGAACATTTTTGCAAATCTTTGAATATATATATATTTTTAAGCCAACATTTGTAACTCAAATCTTTGCTTCTGACATGAACAAGTTTGAGAACCACTGACAGCAACATTGTTAGGATTTAGAAGACATTTTGTAGAATCGGTCTCAGGTCTTATTGGGTTAAAGTGCTTACAACTAAACTCTAGTGAGTTACAAACCATTTATTTATTGTTTGTACACCACTTGTAAATGCTTTATTGGGGGGGGGGCAATTGAACGAACCCAAATGTAGAGTACAGCACATTTGACGTACCTCTCCTGGAGAATGACCTTGTTTTCCTTCTTCCACAGGTCCTTGAAGTCGGTGGAGAACTCGTGCCAGACCGTGAAGAAGGTGTTGGGGGAGACCTCCTTCTCCCCACCCTTGGGCTTCACCGAGAAGAACACGGTCAGCTCCAGGAACCTGGGTGGGAGACAAGGGGAGAGACTTTAAATGGTAAATGGTAAATGGTGCATTTATATAGCGCTTCTATCCAAAGCGCTTTACATTGATTATGCCATTAACCCATTCATACACACATTCATACACCGATGGCGGAGGAAACCATGCAAGGCACCAACCTGCTCATCGGGAGCAATTAGGGGTTCAGCGTCTTGCTCAAGGACACTTCGACACTAACTCTAGGGGAGCGCCCCAGCCCGGGATCGAACTGGGAACCTTGCGGTTTTCCAGTTCACTCTACCCGGCCACTCTACCCCTGAGCCACTGCCGCCCCATATAAATTACAAGTCAAACTTTTCCAGTTGAGCAGTAGTTGGTGTACCTCATGCCGGGGGTCTTTATAACAATGTTGACATGTAAAACATGGACCCGTGTCTATAAACTGTGTATTAAACGTGTTTTCCAGACCTTTTTAGTGCAAATTCCCATCCAATTATCCCGTCATGACCCAATTAATGCTTTCAGACATTCTCAGACTTCCCAGATCTGTGCAGGAACCTCAGCAAGACCTCAGTCCAGACTTTTTGGGGCCCACCTCAATTCCCCAGTTTCATTCATTTAACCCCACACACTCTGGCTCCATGGCGCTATACACTGCTTTTCTTAAACACAATTTAACAGCTAGAGGGTGTTTTGTCTGCGCGACAGATATATTACCACCATTGCAATCTATTAAGTTGTAACTGTGTAAGTGCCCCTTCAAACAGCTTAGGGCAGTGTTTCCCAAAATTCGAGTGGTGACCCAATTTGGGTCGCGGGCCCGTTTTTGTGTTCTATACCTTTCCTCAAAACATTTATCAAAAAAGTTTTCAGGAAAAAAAACAGTGTTAAAACATATGTTACAATTGTTTTGGACATAGTAGATCTTACATGATTACGACATGTCTCATTGTGAGCTTTTGGGCTTAAGTGGCTTATTAGAATTATATATTTTGTACGTCTTGGTCCCGGGGACACGCCAAACTTCTCTTTTGGGTCTCGAGCTGACAAAGTCTGAAAAATAGAAGGCGTTCTTACGTCTTGTGAGTGCTGCTGAGTTGAGTGTCATGCGTCTCCATATCAGTCTTAGCTGGAAGAAGAAAAACAACAAGATGAAATAAACATAGAACATAATAATTGTTTTATTTCAAATATTTCACTCGATGTCTCGCTATGGGAGAGCGCCCTCCGGCGTGATCACACAGAAGTACACCTTCATAAACTTCCAGACAATTCTATTGGCTGGACTGACCTTCCTCTGACTGGAGGTCCCGCCCTCATCCTATATCAGTCAGTGGAGGGTCATTTTCCCTAATTCAGTTTCTCTTCTCGTTCGCGATCGAGGAAGCACCTTCTCAGTCCACCTTATGAAGTCAGTACGGCGAAAGTCTCAACAGGACAGGATAATATCCCGGACCGCGAGACGCTACTGATGGTAGGTGTTGACTTTCTTTACAAAACCTGCTAGGAACTTAATACGTTCCATAGCCAAGCTTAATAAGCTAAAAAGAAAGCATAGTCTGCTTACATAGTAATCGTGATTCGAAGGACGAGTTTAATACACTCTCCCTAGTCTCACCCTGATTACTAGCCACAGCTAGCCCTGAGCTAGCTGTAAAGAACAACACGCCAGTATAATATACTCGGCCCCAGTGTTTGTTTCTTTCAAGCCTAGCAGCAGGTTGCCAGAGGGAGAGCCCTGAGCTCTCCTCAGCCCCACAGACTGCTAGCCACAGTTAGCCACGAGCTAGCTAGGGAAAAACAAACATGTGAGCATAGTCCGCTCAACCCCTGTGTTTTCGTTTTTTCCCTCCTCCCTGTTCTGTTCCCTAAAGCTTAAAACGCTTAACGTGAACGTGGCCTCCACAACTCTGAGGAGCAGGACCGGGTCCAAGAGCCCCGGTCCCGCAGAAAAGAGTGCGGGACGCCACCGGGTAGTATCATAATACTACCGGCTAGCGTAGCATGTCGTCACCGAGAGCTTAACAAGCTCCCACTAGCGACACTTCTTGCAGGCTACCATGCTAACACAGGGTAAACACGACATCTTAACATCGTGTTTTTCTCCAGGGTGACTTCTCACCCACAAGCTGACACCGAGTAAACACACCAGCGTCGTCCGCTCTTAATGTGCTTTCTCCGGGTCAGCTCTGCACGCCACCAGCTAGCGCCATAAGAAACCAGCTAGTTTTTAGCATGTTGTCACCAGTGAGCTTAATAAACTCCCACTAACAACACGTGTGGCAAGCTATAGCAAACACGACAGCGTCCCTGCTTTACATTGTGGTTTTTCTCCGAGGTGGTTCTTAGCCAAGAGCTAAAACACTGAACAAACACACCAGCGTTTACACTCTTAAATGTGTCTTTTCTCTGACCAGCTTAATACGCTACCAGCTAGCTTAGTGCGTTGCCATCGGTGAAGCTTAACAAGCTCCTACCAGCAACACGTTACACACTGCGTGCTGACACAGAGTAAACACGACAGCATAACCTGCTTCACATCGTGTTTTCTCCCAGAGGTGGTTTTAGCCACGAGCTAAACACCGGGCAAACACCAGCGTAGTACGCTCCTACTGTATTCCTTCAGAGACAGCCCTGTACGCCGCCAGCTAGCATAATATGCTACCGGCTTGCTTAGCACGTTGCCATCGGTAAGCTTAGAGCTCCCACTAGCAACACGCTTTGCACACGACGTGCTATCACCGAGTAAAAACACGACAGCATCGCTGCTCCACATCGTGTTTTCGTCTCTAAAGTGGCCTCGTAGCCACGAGCTAAAACCGAGCAAACACACTAGCGTTAAACGCTCCTAGTGTTTCTCTTTCAGCTCTGCAAGCCACCAGCTAGCATCATAAACTACCAGCTGGGCAGGCTACAGTTAGCTACACGCTAACACCGACATCGTGTTATTTCTCTGGGACAATAAAAGCTTAGAAAGTTTTTTCTCCCATACACGACTCCCCTGTTTACAGACCTTGCCACAAACAGGCTCCACGCGTGTTGTGAACAATGACCGCTGCAGTCCAGCAACGAAGGGACCCCTGTCCCTCGAAAGAGTGCGGGGTCTGCGGGAATAGAATGTCGGGTCACGACGAACACAACTCATGTGTTATTTGCCTGGGACCAACCCACGCAGCCCGAGGGCCGTGTGAGGAAGGTCCGTACCTAGGTTCGTCAGAAAAGCGGGCCAAACATTTCCAGTCCCTTCTACACCAAGTTAGGAAGAGGACACGGACGAGGCCCAAAAGTTACTCCGGGGTACAGAATATGTCCCCTATAACCAGGTCATTGAGCAGGCGACTGGCCAGTAAAACGAGCCTCTCCCCACGACTCATACTCGACCTCGAGTTGCCAGCGGCGTAGCCTATAGCCACAAGCCGCAGCCAGTATGAGAGAACGGTTTTAATGCCTACTCCTGTTGGCAACCAGCACTGGGGCAACAGTTGACGTGTCCTGGGCTGAGCCCTACTCTTCCGCTACCCGTGGAAGAAGGGGTTGCCACACACCTCACGTCAGAAGCCACGGCTCTGACACGAGAGCCCAAATCCATTGCGAAGCACGCGTCGCCTAAATGGCAGGCGTTCTTGCTTGCAGTTTACAGGCCAGGAGGAGCACCCTAGCCAGCCAGAGGCAGGCCTCGGGTAGCTACTCTACAAGAGTGAAATACAGAAAGGAGAGGGACATGGCTGGGACTATGTCAGGAGGAGACGGTGGACACCGCCTCCCCCTCTCTCTCTGGTGGTCCTGGAGTTCTGGTGACCGGGCGGGGCGAACACGCTCCACCGCCCGATGGAAAGGAGAATGACTTTACACACTATACATTATGTGGATAATGTTGTGTAAGTATAAACATGAGTTACGACTGTAACCCAGGTTCGCTGATACTATGACCAAGATGTCTCCTTGGCAAGACATCGGAGTGGTTATTAGAAATTGAACCCTCTACCTGTTTCTCCAATAACATTCAAACCGTTACAGCCTGAATTTCAGGGGCACGGCAAAAAGAAATGAAACAGGACAAAACCAGAACATAAGGGACACACGCTCGCTACCACAGAGGTCTCACAGACACTTCAGGGTAGCGGGGCGAATACTCGCCATGAAGAGAGGACGATTACGCCCTGTCCCCAAGGGAACGGCTCACGGTCGACTCTGTTCAACCACTATATGGCGCCACAGCACCACAATCGAGCCTAACCAGTGTTGTAGGAACCCCACTGTATGATATCGGAATGGATAAGGTGCAACACACCACAGTAGGTGCTGCACTCTATATCCAGGGATGTATACTACAGTTCGCCTCGAGACCTCCCCAGGCTAGTGGAAGCGATCTTCTCTTAAGCAGGGGACAGGCGGGCGATTTTCTACAGGAAGATAATTCTCCCTGTTAAGAAAACGAACTGTACAGGAAATACCCAGAGACCAAGCTAACAGCGGCTCTACTCGTGCTATTCCTGGTCAAAAAGAAGGGGGGGGGCTGCGTCCGATACTGGACCTAAGAGCCCTCAATCAGTATCTAATGGCGTTCAAATTCAGGATGTTATCAAATCCGTCTCTCCGCATGGTGCGTCAGAGAGACTGTTTCACATCGATAGACCTGAAAGACGCCTATTTTTATGCTCTTTTTACCCACCACACAGAAATCTCTGTTGTTAGGGTTCTGAGGTTAAAATTACGAATACACGGTGCTACCGTTTGGAACGTCCTCAGCCCAGAGTATTTGTCGAAATCACGCAGGTTGCGATTGGCCCTCTGAGGAGAGCAGGCACTCGCATAGCGTCTTACATAAGATGATGGGCTGCTACAAGCCGACTCAAGGATCAGCGGCAAGGCAGCATACTCAGAAAGTGGTGTCTCACCTACTGAAATCAAGTTTTCAGGATCAACTGCGTGTTGCACAAACAGCGAATTTCACAGGCAGGACTCTGAACTCACTATTGTTCAAAGCCAGCCCGCCACTGAAAAGGATCAGTCCTTTTTGTCCTGCCTGGCACAATTTTGCACGGGCCGGAGGGTCTCCTTCAAAATGTGCATGAGAATGACAGGTATGATGGCCTCAGCCGTATCGCTAAGACGGCTGGGCAGTTGCGGTCGTGTGTTGGTCACAAAGGAATGTGTGACAGCGCTGTGTCGCTGGAGGAATCTGTGATTCCTCTCAAGACGACAGGTCTCTGCACCCGGAGATACCAGGACGGATCTGGGATCGTTTGATCGCCCCCTGGTGGATCTTTTGCCTCACTGGAAGACACGGGATGTCCGTTGTTCTTCTCAGTGGAGGGTGCGGTGCCTCTGGGTCGAAATGCACTAGTGCACAAATGGCTCGGAACTCTTTTTACGTTTTCCTCCGCTGTCCCTGTTGGCTCCCACACTCATGAGAGTAAGGGACCAGGGGCTGATGGTGATACTGGTGGCCCCAGAATGGGGTCACTGGGTGTCAGTCGAACCTGTCCTGTACGACCGCTCGTGGCTACTTCCGTTACGCAGAAACATGCTAACGCTAGTAGGGGACGAGTTAATTTGTCCATGACCAGAACATCTGACTCTCTGGGCTCAGCCCATGAGGGGATGAATCTGAGTACAGAGGGGTCACCCCAGAACGGTTTGAGATGAGGTGCGAGAAATCGCACCCTATATAGGCGTCTCGCACTGTGCCGTTCCAAACCCATGTCCATTAAATCCTTCTGTAGGACTTAGTGGATAAGGGCAGAGCCTTTTCCACAATAAAAGTCTACTTGGAGGCTATCTCAGCCTGCCGTATTGCTTGAGGCCGAGACGGTGGGTCAGCACTGCCTGATTTGTCGGTTCATGAAGGGACCAAACGTCTCTTCCCGAGCCTCTGTGTCAGATTGACAGAACAACTGTAAATCAAGACTGTGTTACTGATGGCTTCAGTGACTACTGTAGAGCTCAGTGATCTTCATGTACTGTCAGTACACGGGGAGTGTACACAGTTCAAGGAAGGGACTACAAGGGTGGTTGTCAGACCCAGACCTGGGTGTGGGCTAAAGAACCCCTTGGTACCAAGTGTCCTTGTGACCTTTTAATGCGTTTTCATCCGCCTCCTTTCGCCTCATGAGAGGATGAAAGGTTACATTGCCTTTGTCCGGTTCGGGCTTTGGAAATGTGCATTGGCAGATCTAAGGCTTTGAGAAAGTCAGATCAGCTATTTGTGTCATGGGCTCCACGGATAGTGGACTAGCCCATTGCATAACAGACACTTTCCCACTGGATTTTAGAGGCTATTCAGTTAGCCTATTACAGTGGTGGGATGCTGCCCCAGTGGGACTGTGGGCACATTCTACAAGGGAAATAGCGACATCATGGGCCCTCTTCGGGGGGGTCTCCATCTGAGATGTCTGCAGTGTGGCATGTTGGGTTAGGCCTTGACATTTGCCAGGTTCTACAGTTTGGACGTAACTGCAGCCCCTGTGGCGCATACAGTACGGTCCTTAGTGTAGCCTCCAGACACGGGGATCAAGCCCCTAGGCTGGTTACTCTGGACTTCGAGATAACAATCAGGGAGTGTATTATATCTCCCATAGCGAGACATCGAGTGAAATATTTGAAATAAAACTATAGGTTACTGGACGTAACCCCGGTTTTATGATAATATAAGCGAGATGTCTCGAAAGACACCCTTCTTGTTTACGAACGAGAAGAGAAAGGTTATCTTGAATTAGGGAAAATGACCCTCCACTGACTGATATAGGATGAGGGCGGGACCTCCAGTCAGAGGAAGGTCAGTCCAGCCAATAGAATTGTCTGGAAGTTTATGAAGGTGTACTTCTGTGTGATCACGCCGGAGGGCGCTCTCCCATAGCGAGACATCTCGCTTATATTATCATAAAACCGGGGTTACGTCCAGTAACCTATAGTTTTACACGTTTCTCAAGCAGCTACTGTGCCAATAACCACCTCTTAACAAAACTATGACCTTGATTTATGTGACATCCTGTTTTCAACATGCTGCTGCAGCCGAAGGAAATGTCCTGGTTGGATTATCTTTCTCTGGGCGACGTAGCGTGTGTTTACAAACAGTCGGACAAGGGATCATAAGGGATATACATTTTCTGTGGCCAGTTGAAAATGGAAAAGATTCGTCCATTTTTGGCAAGAAATTGTATATTCACAGACAGCAAGGCAGCCATCGCGGTTATAGTTTTTTTTCTCTGGGCACGCATACACATAGCGTGTGTGTTTACAAACGATCAGACAAGTGATCATAATGAATATAGATTGTCTGTATCCAGTTGAAAGTTTTTTTTTTTTTTAATTGCTGGCAGTGGGCAAACGCAGCCAGAAATAAGTCTGGCAGTGAATGACTTAATGGGTTAAGTATATTTACTCAATACTTTTGTAATATATATATATATATTTATTTATTTTAATTGTAACCGTATTCTTATATTGTGGTATTGCTACTGTGTTACAGTAGTGTAACGAAGGGGGAGACCTCCGATTACTTTAAAATAGATATACTGGTTGAGGCGGCGAATATGGACTAGATTCCTGTCAGAGAATCAGGGGAGTCTGGAGAAGGGATTTCTTTCCAATTATTTATTTCTCTCCAAGTAGCAATACCACAACATAAAAACACCAGAGTGCTTCTTCCACCATCTTACACACAACACTTACAGAAGAACTTTCTAGGTATTACAGCGGACCAAGAGCAATGATGATACGGGTGCCCGTATCGTTTGCACCTTCTGAACTCTCTCTTGTGATGACATGCATGTGTGTACAGACACCCACAAGTTCTCACACACACACACACACACACACACACACACACACACACACACACACACACACACACACACACACACACACACACACACACACACACACACACACACACTTAAGGCCATGTGTTGTCTGTTGTTGGTACAAGGTAATTAATCAGACATCACAGGCAGTGAAACCATGCCAGGAATGTTGGTAGCTAATTATTGGTCTTTGGGTTTAAAGAGAATTTGTTCAACCACCGATTCCTTCCCCTGGATTGTTTAAAATCAGTATTCATTAAGACAATTTCGTGTTCATAGTTCACAGAGGGGAGATATAATTACCAACATTTGTTTCAGTTTTTTTTGGCTTCATGGAATTTGTAAAAGAGTCTACTGATTAAAATAAAAATCATTAACTGATTTCATGCTAATCTTTAAAGGACGACGGGAGATATACATTCCTACAGCTTAATTTCCTTAACGATTGGAGTTCTTTAATCAAACTACATAGTCAGAACAACAACGGGATAATATTTCTTTAGTTAATGATTTGGTAATATCATTGTTCAAAAGCCTTGATTTATGTTTACTTTACAGACACAAGCTTCCAACCAAAAATATTTTAACCACATGAATGCTTGGCATGTGATAATAGGCCAACATTATGCGAACAGGAGGTGAAAATAGGCCAACATTCATCAAAAGATTGATCTACAAGCTCACAAAACGTCACATTATGAGCTTGTAGATGAGCTATTGCTGCTATTTTTAGGATACAGGGTTTAAGTAGTTAAGGAACAAGGCAATCATGCTCTATTGCCCTAAGTGAATTATTGAGCCCTAGTAATAAACATAAACATTACTGCAACAACTTTGTCTTCATTTTATAGAACTACATACAAAGTTTAGTACTGCCTGATCTAAAGCAGTGTTTCTCAAAGTGGGGACCTTGAGGAAACAGGGGTCTAGCTCTGAGAGTGGGCAAATGGAACCACATGGGGTCCATTTGGTTCCATTTGCACACTCTCAGAGTGTAGATTGGGGTCCCAGCGATAGAAAATGGATGAAATGAGGGTCTTTGTCCTCGTGCATATCAAACTGGGGGATCCTTGAAATTCAAAAGTTTGAGAACCCCTGATCTAAATAATATCCATCTGAACCATGGGATGTTGGTGAAGTACTTTCCACTGACAGGACCACGAAACTGGATAAAACATTGTCACGTTGGATTAGCGGGCCCTTTGGAACTACATAATGATATAGTTATATACAGTATATATAATTATAATTATTGTGCTGTCTGCAGCGCTCGCAGTGAAGCAGAGAGAAGGGGTTGCCATGTCCGCTTATTATAAGCGACGCTGGGCTAGTTTTTCTCTAAAGTCGCTCGTAAACATTGGTAGTTGCGGGTAAATATTGGTAGTTGCATCCCGACACGTTGTGAGCTTGTAGACCGGCTATTTTCAAATTGCCGATGTATATGGGTTTAAAGTGCTCATGTGTTAGTCGATTCTTTTGGGCCTGTTTTCATAGACCTGGTTGCTTGTTTCTAAAATATGGCAACGCTGGTAGAAACGTCTGTGCAGTGCATACGTACAGTTACAGCACAGTGCCATGTACGTGAGAGTCCCGGAGCCAGGGAGAAACAATAACAACAGTGGAAGTATTACATTATAAAGGCCTAGGCTTCAATCAGAAACAGACCCTGAGCTGAATAATAAACACCACCCAAAAAAAAAAAAAAAAAGTGTTGTGGAGAAATGTGCACACCAGGGCACATGAAGGAATGTATTGGAGGAGAGAAAAAGAGACATACTGTAGATATATTATTAAAAAAAACTATGATCAATTATAGTCATACCAATATTACGCTCATCGGTTCCCTGTGTGGTGTGGATATTGTCGCTGTTGGGCAGAAACCTTGTAATCTATATCCAATCTTTTTATGTCGTCATGAATGCATGCTTTATTTTATACTTGGTCATTTGACAATGTCGCACAAACGTAGCCACAATAGCTGACCTACGAGCTTGTGCCGCGTTGTGAGCGTTTTTAAAGGAATTTGGAAACATTTGGATATGATATGCCCCAAATAGGGTTATGCCCAAAATAGGGATGCCAGGTTCAAAGTGTCTTTCTGTGGTTAGGTTGAATGAAAAGTATTAACACAAGCTTGTGATTTTATACAAAAAAATGGTTTCCCAATGGATCACTTTCAAAAAGATTAACGGTTTATGACATACAAGCCAAGGTTTCCGCCTGATGGATACTATGAGCATATCTCTGCTGTCCAGCGCGAAACTGCTAACTCCAAAACGCTCATTGTTCAGGAAACGAAAAAACAAAATATACGTTTTTCAGGAAATGAAGAAAACCTTATATTTTTTAAACAAAGCAATACTGCCCCATCAAAGTTGGTATAGTGACTTTATATATTGTCAGATACTTGCATGTGTCATTATATTATCAACACTTTAACCAAATTGCGGGTAAATCAACACTTTACCCAGCGCAAGTGGAGTTAGTAGTTTCAGACGAGCAGAAATCAAGCTGAAGTGGAGTTAGGTGTCCAAACAACAATAGCTCCACTTGCTGCTGAGGGAGAGGTTTCAAAAGGGTACAAATTCTCCAAAGCTAACAATGGATCTCC
This sequence comes from Gymnoscopelus microlampas, assembly GCF_963454915.1. Classification (NCBI taxonomy): domain Eukaryota; kingdom Metazoa; phylum Chordata; class Actinopteri; order Myctophiformes; family Myctophidae; genus Gymnoscopelus; species Gymnoscopelus microlampas. The sequence goes on from NC_139951.1 coordinate 15,817,997, forward strand.
AAGCTCACAATGCATCACAACAACGTGTGAATTAATGCCCTGATGCTTCATGCCACTTATTGTAGGCCTATAATAATAAACAGGACTTTAAATAGTAAAATAACTTCTGCAAAGAGGTAGTAGAACTAGCGCAACAGAAATTATATGAACGCCTTTCTTCTTGTCACATTGCTCTCCTCATTAAACACTTCATAGATTTTAGAAATACAATTACTTGTTTTCATAACATTAGCGTCAGTGCTAAGTTTGATAAACATGTACACTGCATAGTTTTAACAGACTACGGGGAGTTTGTTTACGTGTTCCTCGTTCACTGCGCAGCACGCTCTACTCATGCTGTTAAAAGGCAGCGCTGTAGAGGAGAGGGGGGAGTTGTTTGTTTTTGACGGACAGTTTGAGGATCCAATGGAGTTGGGAGTTTTCGTCAGAGGCGCTTTTTAATACTTTTCATTGGTTCAAATGTTTTGATTTTTTACACAGACCTAAAGGGTGTTCAATAGCGTTGATTTATGAAAAAAAAAGTTAGCTGGTTCGTCCTGGACACCGACGATATATTTGTTGTAAACGTACAGCATGAGGTGAAATTGAATTTTTGACAGCCGTGTGCCAATGTAACATCTTTCAACATTTGGGTACACAGAGACGGATAAAAGGGGAAATCATCAAAACATTAAAAAACAAAAATCGTCCCGGCCAAAGCAGAGGCTCTGCTGTGAATCTGCTTTCACTTTGGTGTAGCATGGTGGGTTTCACGGTGGGTTCGCTGCGACCGGGGAACTTCTTTTGGGTATACATAAAGAGATCCGTCTCCACCAAAAAAAAAAGGAAAGAAAAGAAGGCAGTTCTCTGCACGCAGGCATGTGAGAGAATGTGTTGGAGATAGTGAGAGAGGCAGACATGCAGAAAGGGATGTAAAAATGAGTAACTAACTAGATTTGACTAATTTAACCCATTGAGACCTGAGGCCGCTTCTAAACATTTTCAAAATCCTAAAAAAAAAAATCGGAAAAAAATATTTAAAAAATATTTTTTACGATTTTTCAAAAATAGCAGATCTACAAGCTCATAGCGCGGCACTCGGTGCCGCGCTATGAGCTTGTATATCTGCTATTTTTGAATAGCCAAAGACATCTAAAGTGACACAGATGCGTTCCAGGTATCAATGGGTTAACTAAATTTGTGCGGCGGGGTTTCACGGCCAGCTGACAACAACTGTGACGACAGTTAACCGTGACCTCAGAATATGAAATTAGCCGCTTAAACGAAGGCTGTGGTGACGGATTGGCAGAGAAATATGAGGCCGGCTGTCAAATGAGGTCTGTGTTTCATTTCGCAGCCTGTCGCCTTGTCGTGTCTAAGCAGCAGAGCGTGTAAAGTCGGACTCGTGGTCTGTCGTACTGTACGACCACGTCGTTTCCAGGGGAAATTGCTTGATTTTCAAGTGAAAATGTGTTGAATTTGTCCCCTTCTCACTCTGCCCATTTCCTCTGTTCTTTATCAGCCCGTTTCCAAAATGTGTTAGTGTTACCAACAGTTATCATACATACTGGATAAAGTACTCAAACCCAGAAGGCCAATGTAGAGATACTCCAGGTCAAATATTACTCAACTGCAAGTGAAAGTTGTTCTATCAAATTTGTACTTTATATTAGTACAAATATTGGAGTACTTGCTTTTAAAAATACTCATAAGTTTTCAGACGTACAAATTACAAAGTACATTTCTTTTTAATATCAATGATACATTGCTGTATTAAGACATTACACCCCAAATTGAAAGATTTTCCGATTTTTTTTGTCGTGAAATAGCTACAATAACTACAAGCTCACAATGCATTGCGACGTGTTGTGAGCTTGTAGATGTGCTATATTCACAATATTTTAACTAGGGCTCAAATGGTTAATTCATAATGCACCTTTTCCCGGCCGTGACTTTGAAATGTAGTGGAGTGCAAGTAATAAATATCCCAAAATACAAATACTCAAACAATTTACATAAATACAGTATTCAGTAAATGTACTTCATTACTGTCCTCCTTACTGTCGTGTACAGTACTCCAATCTGCAGAGACAAGGACTAGCAGATGGGTCAAAATGGATAAAGAACATAAATATGGTTCATTATTGTTGATGAAAATGACCAATTACAGTGTGGTTTTAAGATGAACTTGTACAGGATTGTGGAACTTAAAGCAGTGGACGTTAACCACTTAAATAAATACTTCACACCCAAGATGAGTTTTTTCCCCCGCCATCAATTACTCAGCGCATGAAGCCTTGAATGCATGGAGAATCTTTGTTTGTGTTGCATTCCTTCACGGTGAGTGAGGAGGAATCCAAACACGAAGAGAATACTTGATGAATTGGAGAAAATGGGGTTAGGCTCTTTGTTTTATTCTTTCACCATGAAGGAATACAACACTATACAGTATACACTTAACTAACAGGGTCCCCTCAGGGGTCTATACTTGGTCCCATCCTGTTTTCCCTCTGGGGCATCTCCCTAGGGAGATCCTCTGGGCACGTCCCGCTGGGGAGGAGGCCACGGGGCGGACCAAGGACCAGATGGGAGCATTATATCACTATACGCTGGCCTAGTGGCCTTTGGGACGCCTCGGGATCACTCAGTATGGAGTGCCTAACTGGCTAATGTGACCCGAAGTCTGGAACTCTCCGCTGGAGCCGTTTACCCATGCGACTCGCTTAAGTATTAACCCATTAAGACCTGAGGCGATTATTAAAAATGTTTTTTAAATCCTAACAGTTTTTTGAAAAAAATAAAAAATAAATAATAATCACGATTTTTCAAAAATAGCAGATCTACAAGCTCATAGCGCGGCACTCGGTGCCGCGCAATGAGCTTGTACATCTGCTATTTTTTAATAGCCAAAGAAATCTAAAGTGACACAGATGCGTTCCAGGTCTTGGATGGGTTAACACATCGGGTGCCAGAGGTTTATTAAAATATTATACGTTCAGTGCCTGCATTTCTTCCATCCACTTACGTTGATACGTTTCGTGCTGTAGAAGCCCCTACACGGAAGTGCATGTAAACAAAGCGTGCGTGCGAGACGGCGGAGGGTCCCGACTAACGCCTGGAACAATAATATTTCTAACGCGATCCTCCATTGCAGAGTGATCGCCGATCGAAAACGGCTCACTTCCACCACGTTAAAAAGAAATGGTGATATTAAGCTTTTAGTCAAGGTGTTAATAGACTAATTTGTGGATGTATAAAAATGCAAAAGATTCGAACAGAGTAATCACGAAAGAAAATAATCAATAGTTGAAGGGCCTAATTGGTTGTTCCCTTTCCACGTTTTAATCGTATTGGTTCTCTCACACTCTGACAGTCAGCAGAGCCCATCTCCTCTCGTCCAATACGAAACCGGCGGTGCTCAGCCTGTGCAACAGCTTTTGAGGTTGATGGACATAGTGGGAATGATACAGGGTCTCCCAAGGGTCAAGGCAGGGGTATTTGAGGTCGGGGGGTGTATGAGTTTGGAAAGTATAGTAATCTTTGAATAAGAGGAAGTGAATGTGTTTCAATGGTTAAACATATACATTCCGTTTTTTACATTCTCAGAGTTTAATTTGCCCTGAGGATTGTACGCGCACACACGTCTTATTATCCAAACGTGTGTCCGTGTGTTTACACCTGTGTGATTGAGTCTGTGTGTGTGTGTGTGTGTACACACGTCTCTTCTCTTTACAAATGCCCTGTGTGTGCATATCCCCACGGATCCGACCAACAATCACATTAAGCGGCACCGCGTCCTGTTGAGTGGCTAATGGCAACCAGACCGCTCCGCTTTTCCCAGGCAGGCAGCAACACAGCAACAATTTGCCCAGGATGCATCTGTCATGTTGATTTATAATGCCGCCCAAATAGGTGACATTCGTGCCAATGGGTGGCATTCATCTCAAGTTGATTCCTTGATGGTTAAAGAGGTGGAAATTCCTTCGAGGAAACAAGTGGAAGAGAATGCCAGGAATTTTTTTTTCAGAATTCCTGCAATTAAGCTGGGGGAAAAAAAGAACGAAAAGGGAAAAGACACTAAGACGTTAACCACACGAAGCCTATAGCGGCCCTCTTCAGGGGGCGAACGTTTGGATGAAAATAGCAGATCTACAAGCTTGTGAAGCATTTGCGAGCTTGTAAATCCGATATCTTCGTCGAAGAGATTTAGCGTAGAGGGGAAAAAAAAGGAGGAGGGCCAAGTATAGACCCTTGGGGGACTAAATAAATGTATAAATGTATTGTTGCTGTTGGGTTTCCGAAGCTGTTACTTTTCAAACTCAAAAATAGCTGATCTAGATCTGCTATTTTTGCTAGTGAGCGAGCTAGTTTTGCTACCTCTGTATGACACTGTAGTGTGAAAAACTAGGGCATTCATTTACAAAGAAACATAAAAAGTTCAAATATGGAGATATGAGGTTTCTGCTCGACAGAGACGATATATGGTGTGCAAGTGGTTCAACTCAAGTGAAATAAAGAGAATAGAATGAGCATTTCCCCCATTTGAACGTGCATACAGGGACAGGATACAGAAATGTATCCAACACTACATCCACAGCATGACGTACAAAATGGAATAAGACCATTGCAAATCATAACCAAAATAAATAACATAGTCCGCCAGGGTGATATGTATTTATTGATACATTCGGCATGAATGTATCAATAAATACATATCACACTGACGGCATGTCTCTTGTTACAAGGGAAAATAAATGAAAGCTAAAAGAAACGGATTAAATACAATTCTTATGAATGTGGATGTGCATAAGGAGCCTTCAATCTTCAGCCACGTCTCCAACAAACGCAAAACAGTGATACAATAACAGCAAAGCAGAAACACAATCAATCAGGCGGCCAATCAATCAATCAAGCTGCCACCGAACCAAACATAACCTAATAAATATCACGAATCCATACACAAGCCCTAAAAGTAAACCCCTGATACATCAGACTTTGGGCCGAGCGTCTGGCAGGACAACAGAGGGAAAAGCTGAAATTCCTAACCAAGGTACCCTATAGTAAACGTACTGTACAGACTTTTTATGTAACAACACATGGATGGCAACATCAATGGGGTTCGCAACATCAAAAGTCTGCAGCCCTGGCTAAGTGAGAGCAGCTTCGCCACAAATCTTCAAGCCCTGGTGCTGGTGTCATATGGTTTCAGACCACAAGCACCACTGTGTGAGAGTGTGAGACTGTGTGCGTGTGTTTGTGTACTTGCATGACTATACTTGTGAGGGCCAAAATGTCACATGTATAGTAGAATTTGAGAAATAAGAACATTTTCCTGGTCCTCACAAGAAAAATGGTTGTTTTATGGTCACAAAGGTTAGGGGCAGTTAGACTTACAATTAGGAACAGATTGAGGTTGGTGTTAGGGTTAGGATTAGGCATTTAGAGGGTTTAGGGTTGGAGTTAGGCCTGATTTATTATTAGCCGTGGTCAGGCACTGAAAATAGCAACCTACAAGCTCACAATGGGTCACACTGTGATGCATTGTGAGCTTGTAGATCAGCTATTTTTAGCTTTAGGATTAAAAGTGTCCCAAAAGAAATGGCCATCCTAAAGTGTGGAAGTCCTCAGAAGTATAATAACACAAACGCGTGTGTGTGTGTGTGTGTGTGTGTGTGTGTGTGTGTGTGTGTGTGTGTGTGTGTGTGTGTGTGTGTGTGTGTGTGTGTGTGTGTGTGTGTGTGTGCGTGTGTGCGTGTGTTTCAGCGTGCGTGGGTGTGTTGCAGAAAACGGCACGTCTGATTTTGTGTTGTTCTGCGTGTGCATTTCTGTACAGTACACACTGGTGTCTGTCTGTTTGTTTGTCTACCAAAAGGGCGTGACAGAAATGTCCTCCTTCTGTTCTGCTTCCCAGGAGTGATGGCTTACAAATGTAAACGAGAGAATGCTTGCGTGTTTCCGTCTTTGATCCGAGGTTGGGTCGTGACTGTACGTGTATGCGTGTCTTTACCAGTGTTAATTGGGTCGTGACTGTATGTGTATGTATGTCTTTACAGTGTTACGCTTGAAACCCACCCGCTCGCGGGCTTTATAGTGCGCAGAGGTTTGTGCGCGACTGTTCTCGCCAAACCTGGTGGCAGCGGGACGCCTGGTCAATGAGTTTCAATGAGAATGCGGGTGGAAAAATGTTTTTTTCGGAAGGGAACAAAATGATAATACAAAAGTCTGTGTCCGTGCGTGGCCAGTCATTCGTTAACATGGGAGCTGGAAAAAAAGGTGTCCGCACGCTTGCGCGCCCTGTGGGTTTGAAGCGTTAATTGCATGTGTATGTTGGGAGGAAATCTATTGGCTTAATAGCCAGGTGTTTTAATGTGTGTGTGTGTGTGTATGTTTTAAGTACTACAGCAAAGTGTATTCATACATTGACAGAATACTGAAATAGCGGGAGGCTGATTTTTGTTTTGTTTTGTTTTCAAATGTGTACAATCCTAGGCTTAAGCACTTTCAACCTGGTGTCCCTATTTTGAGCAAAAATCAAAAATCAAAGACGAGCACTTAAAAAAACTAAAATCTAAAGTAGATAAAACAGCAGATGTAAAAGCTCACAACGTGTCGCTTTGTAGATCACCTATTTGTCGTACGACTAGTTACAGGGCGAGGGCTCAAGTCATTCAATTAAGTCGCATGTCACACATGAAAATCATTCATGTTATTTGAACTGCTAACATATGAACCTAATCCAAAAGATCTTTCTGAAACATGTCCACATGTTCTGTGGGGTAATTGAACTCAGAAAGACAACAAGATTTAATGCAAATATCAGTCAGTGATTAGTACTGTGAGAGTGTGTGTGTGTGTGTCTGTGTATGAGAGAGAGAGAGTGTCTGTGTGTGTGTGTGCTTTTTGCTTCACCTTGGCTCAGAAATTGGTCCATGTTGTCTTTGAAGGGTTGCAGATGTTCCTCCTCTGACACCTTACACACCTTCTCCACCTCCGACGTGCACGCTGCCAAGAGATTAAACACAACACTGTTACGGCAGGTCAGACAAGTAGCCGGAGCTTTTTATGCAGAGTCATGAAAAGACGAGTCAAACAACAGAACAGGTTAGACTCTCTGAAGCACCAGACACACCAGGAGGTCTTCAACAAGAGAACACCACGTGTAAGAGGCACTAGAAAAGGGGGGAGAAAGTGAGCAAGCAAGAAAAATGATTAAAAGGGGAGAGAGGAGGAGAAAGGGGAGAGAGAAGAGGAGACAAAGGAGAGAGAAGGAAAGAGAGAGAGAGAGAATGGGACATAGAAGCGAGAGACAAAGGCTGAGAAAAGGAGATCGAGCGAAGCAACAAACAGAGCAGGAGGCTCAAAATCGTTGTTGAGGTTTGGAGAATATAACATTAATAAAAGATATGAAACCTGCACAGGACAGAATCTCACAGAACTTGATTTATTGAGAGATCAACCTTTCCGCTGGTACAGATGGGTTTTAAAGCTATAAAAGGAGGACTCCAAAAATTCTCAAGAACAGAGTCAAGAAGGGGTGAAAGAGGCAACATTCGGTCCCATTAATATGCAACAATATTAAGAGAAATAACGGTAATTGCACATTGAATCATTTCAGGGACTTTATTTGTCCAAGATATGCACAAGGCAGCTGTTAGATATACTGTAATATGACAAAATATAAAATAGGGCATTAATTGATTTAAAAAAAAGAATACTAGGGATACAGCACAAGGTTTCTGCCCGACAGTGACGATATGTTATACTTCTGTAAACGTAAGCTCATTTATCTGTCAGTCTGTATGGGCTAATCAGTCAGAGAGGGCATTCAGAATTGGGGTAAAAATGGCACTGCAATCACATGTGAGCCCTCTATGTCTCTCTCTCACACACACACACACACACACACACACACACGCACACGCACGCACACACGGCCCTCCCATTGTAAGGAATCCAGTGGAACTCTTAAAAAATGTCCGTGAAGTGCCCAGAGTCACGTAGGCCAATCAGTGGATGAAGATGGATAGGCAGGCGAGCTGCCCCACCACACTCTGCCTTCATACCAATGTAATAACCATCTGGTCTATTAGGGGCATTTACCTGACCCTGGGTGACCAAGATGGCAGGGGTGAGAGGAGAGACTGACAAAAAAATACTAGGGGGGGGACACAGAAACAGAGAGACAGACAGATGGAGAGAAAAATATAGAGAGAGAGAGAGAGAGAGAGAGAGAGAGAACATAGGTAGGAGGCAAGGGGTGTTTCTCCCATGCTGTACCTTCTGTTCTCACCCACTTTTCTTTTCTTTGAGTTTTATAAAGATGCTTTCCTTCTCCTCCATCCCAACATTGCTGCCATCACATTCTTCCATATTATGGCCTTTCCCCACTTTCTGTTCCATTGCATACGCTGTCACTTATATTGGCTGTGCGGCACAAATGTTACGCGGAAACTCAGTCAATCAGTTAAGCCGACGGGTCAGGTTGGCCACTCAGGAAATCCAAAGCCTACAATCTCCTGAACCCGTTCTCAGACCCGCGGTCAGACAGATACAGATATTCGTGGTTTATCGGTTCTTGGAAAACGTTGGCCCGCCCGAATTGCCATTCGGCACTGCACACCCACACACAGATTTGGTGAATTATAGTAGAGATAAGACAAGAGAAGGAGAGAGAGAAAGGAGAGAAAACGGGAGAGAGAAGAGAGAACGATAAAGACAGAAAAAAGGAGGGGGAAAGACAGAAAAAGGAGAAGCGATAGAAAAATCGCAAAATAAAGAGAGAAAAGGAGAGAAAGGCAGAAAGAGAAAAAGATAAATGAAGGAGTGAAAGGGGAATAGTCAGAGAAGGATAGCAAGGGGAAGAGAGGGAAAAGGGAAGAGCGAGAAGAGATACAAAAGTGAAGGGAGAGAGGAGGGAGCCAAAGGGGGAGGAAGATGAGGGGGGAGAAAGGATAGAAAAAGGGGGAGAACAGGAGAGAGTAAAGAAGACAAAGAAGTGGAGTGTGAGAGATAAAGGAGTGAATTAAAAGGGGAGAGCGAGATAAGGGCAGAGAAAGGGGAGAGAGGAGAGCCTGGAGAGAGAAAGGGGGAGATGGCAAGAGAAATAAGGAGGGAGGGGGAGCGAGAGAGATAATGTGAAGGGAATCTTTTTGAAATTCACATACAAGCATGCAAATATTTGACCTTCCACAACCTATACAGCTGAGTGTAGTCTGCCAATATCTGAAACAGAGAGACAGACAGAGACAAAGACAGAGAGAGATGGTGCCAGACGAAGGCCTAAAAAAGAAAAGGAAAAAAGAAAAGAAAAAAAGACAGCAGACGGGGAGGAGCGGAAGTGATGGTGGGGTGGGTGTGGGCGATACAGGGTGGGTCAGGGAGAAAGCAAAAACGGAGATGAAAAAGACAGAAAGTGTCGGAAGAAAGAATAGAAGACGGGGGGAAATAAAAACAGATTTGCTGCCGGGGCTGGGGGGGCTCTTGTTTACCCAACTCTCTCCCTGCTTCCTGGTCTCATCATCATCATTATTATCTGAGCAGCTAGGAACCACTTGGCAGGTCAGCAGGGGGCAGGGGGAGAGGATAATTGGTCGCACCAATTACGCCCCCCATCCATGGAAACGGGTTGACCTTTGAGAGGGCAAGGGTGGGCATTGTGTGTGTGTGTGTGTGTGTGTGTGTGTGTGTGTGTGTGTGTGTGTGTGTGTGTGTGTGTGTGTGTGTGTGTGTGTGTGTGTGTGTGTGTGTGTGTGTGTGTGTGTCAAAGATAACGGTGGGATACCAGGAATTCAAAAATGAATTCACTTAAGGCAGACACAACAGACAAGTGAGAAACAGGAGAAGCAAGGGCATGTGTGTGAGAGAGAGAGAGAGAGAGAGATCAAGTCAAAGAGAAAGAACAAAAACTAGAGAGCATGGGTCTGCTTGCCATTTCTGGAGCATTCACAACATCCAGTCTAGTCAGACATTTAACCTTGCAAGGCAGCGTATGACCTTGAGAAATGACCTAGTAGTTTTAACTTCTGTGTTCAAAGAGTTGCCTAAGGACTCCGCGTCTATGTCAATATTTACACATGCGAGTGCATTCATTCATTCGTTGTCACACGATAGGAGGGGGCACTGGTTGTCTAAAGGAGGGGGGGGGGTTGTCATTGGATGGCTGCCAGTGCAATCCCTGGTCCTGACTGGGAAAGGCTATAGGGTAGGAGTGAATGAGAAACGCTCTATCGGCTTGAGCAAGGCACTTCACTGCCAAACTATCCCAATACAGATACTCAGCCGTCATATTTAAATGCGTTTTTACTGGACGGCAAAGCTACTGTCAGCGTAAAGCCTGGTAATTAGGAGCTACAACAGGGACTCACAGGATATATTCAGCATAACAAAGTCAGAATTAAATTAACCACATTTACGTCCCCAATTTGGTGAAATGAATGTCGTCTATAAAATACCTATAAATACTGTATAAAATGTATTCATCATAATTATGTTTTAAATGATTGACCAAATTACCCTTTCAGGGAATGTTATTTACTGTAGATACACTGTACCAGCATTGATGTAGACTTGTTATTCTGTAGCTTTGCAGCACATCATCTCTTAACGCTTTAATTCATTGAGCACTACAAATGATAACTATAAAAATGACCATAATACTGATAATGATGTGAGCATCCACACTGAGTCACTGATGAACTATAACGCTCTGTTAAACATGTTGAACTTGAGTGATGTGTTGAATGTGACGCCCTGATAATTCAGATGGATTTTGATTGTCAGTGACGCAAATTGCTGTGAAAGTGACCCCAACAATATTGTTCTCCACTAACGTTGTGGTGTGGCCATGAGTTTTTCTGAATGAATTTCTAAAAAGACATAATTTATACTTTGTTACTGTTATCGGTGTTGCGATCAGCGGCCTTTTACACCGTTGGTTCCTTAAGGTTTCTAGCATTTACTCTGACCTTGCACTTCTAGTCGATCTGGATAAGAGTGGCTATAATCCCTACAAACATTTTATATACACAGGAAAATGCTCGTAAACATTTTACAGTCGCCTGTCACCATAACTGTCCAGTCTAATTGACCCTAAACCTACAGTAGATTCAGTCAAAGGCCAGGCCAGTGCATCATAACTTAAACGATTGACCAAGAACTAAATGGGCTGTGGACATGCATTTGGTTAATTTCATACAATAAAAATGATTTTAATGAGTCTGGAATGCGGCAGGGGTAGGCGGACAACTGTCCAGAATATGACTTTTATCTGTAGCATGCTTCTCAAACAAATGTAATCATGAGTGCAACATGGGAGAGCCCGTTCAAAACGGCACGACAATGAAACGAAAAAATGACTACATCTCCCAGGCAGGACACGCTGAAGAGCCCCCCGGTCTGTGGTGTACAGGACAGGACGCATTCTGCCTTTTGTGCACATACAACATTCCCGGATAACTAACGTGTGTCAGCCCCTGTTTGGTGCGGTTTGAAAAATAGTCAGGAGTTGTGACTTTCCCTTTGAAAAATGCTTGAGAAAGCCTTCTACCTCCTTGCGGCCAGATGGTTTGGATCAGACTCGACACAGAACTTAAGTACAACCAGGATGCACAGGCTTGCTTCAGAAGCCTGAATACAAAGACCTTAAGATCCTGGAGATAGCAACACATATGAGTTTGACCAGGGCCACCACTTATATTCGCGCTCGCTCTCTCTTGGTCACATTTTCACTGTCAAACCTGCCCCCCCCATTCATTTCTTTCCATTCATGCTACTCCCCCCCCCCCCACTCTACCACTTGTCTTCAATAAGGACTTAAGCCTGATTTATGCTTGGTTGTGTGCCAGTGTCGTGCACCAAAACGCGATGAGTCATGGTGCCAACGCGTCGTGAGCTTGAAGATCTACTATTGTTGGCGTTGAAGACAAATTGAGCAGCAAGACACATGCATGTAAAATCATTACCGTATGTTTTTAAATACGCAACACTGTCAAGGGTTTAAGAAAAGGTTGACTTTGTCATTGAAGATAATAAATCTTCAACTTTATCTCTTTTGGCTACGGTGAATACTCTATTCTGATTGGCCGGAGGGTATGCATTATTTTCAGATAGCAACGCACTGTTGAGGGAGCGGCCTTATCACTGTTCTAAATGAATACACAATGTAAACATTTTACAGTATTAACAGTTATTTAAACTAACATTGCTACAGTGCATGCTATCCTTAAAAACAACATGTCTTTAAATATAACAATCTTTTGGGGGAACAAGAAACATGTGTCCAGTGGTTCCACTAACTGCTTTAGTTCATTGAAAAGTAACTTTATGTTTATCCTAAGGCAATTTCTAATGTCATATACTTTGTTATTCGTCACCCGTTATCTTGAATGTCTTATTTGAATTTTCCAAGTTGCTGTTGGTAAACAATGGTTATGGCATGTTTAGCAACCTGGCTCCCACATGACATGTCAAACTCTCTGCATAAAGGCCCTAACACACTGAAAGTGGCAGGCCATCATCATCGTTTACAACGGCGCGCCACACTGGAGGCGTCAATTGGACACGTCAAAACCGGTTGGCGTGTCTTTCAGAGCTTGGCTCTGAAAGACCCGCAGCACAGACGGTCCGAAATGAGTTTGAGCAAAGCAGAAACGTAACCTCTTTTTATTTCAAACTTGTATTGCAGTGTCTGTATGTTTGTTTTTCACTTGGTTGGACCGTCCTAGAAACACAAGTCTATTTTTTTTTATTAAATAGATGACGTGAACAGGCGGACATGCTTACACACATGGATTGCAGCAAAATAAAATCTCACGACTGAAATGTTTTGTCAGGCCCAGTCCTAATGTGCAATTTGTGAGACAGAGTGAAAGTGAACTGACTGAAGCGTTCACTAAACAATTGACACAATATGTAAATCACAGATTGAGGCTTTATCCTTTGCTTTTATGAAATATTACAGACCATTAGGGTCTTATCCCATTTAGACCGGATTCTAAAAACGCCTTCTAAATCCTGACCTAAGTTTTCTGAAAAACTTCAAATATGTATTCAAAAATTACAACAAATGCGTGCGTATGTGAATAGGTGACCACTGTATGTTGTTATATACTGTACATAGCAACAGGAACCCCTAAAGGGGTTCCCGTCCAGAAAGGTATACAGTAGTTACAAATATGGGTTCCCGCCCAAAATGGGTTATGGAAGATGCTTCCGGACATATTGCTAGTTTGACGACTTCAAATGCCCTAATCAGAAAGTAATAACCGAAAATAGCCCGTTTACAAGCTCTCTGCACAACATGCGTTCATAGAAGAAATGCTGGCTTCTATGGAATCCAAGTGACTGACATCAGTTTGTGGCGACTGAGAACTTTAATCCATGTACACCGTGTCAAGGCCTTTACAGAGATTGAATGGTACTCACAACAGAGCAGTGGTGGAAGAAGTACTCAGATATTTTACTTAAGTTAAAGTAGCAATACCACAATATAAAAAGACCCTGTTACAAGTAAAAGGCCTGTGTTCAAAAGGCTACTTTGATTGGCATCAAAATATACATAAGTACCAAAAGTAAAAGTACTAAAATGTTTGAAAATAGCCGATCTACAAGCTCACAACGCGTCGCAATGCGACACGTTATATTTTCAAATAACCCATGTACAAAATAGGGCTTAAGTGGTTAATGTATGTTTCATAATATAATCATTTATATCTGCAAAGCAACTAGTACTAGTAGCTTTGCAGATATAATTTCATTTCAAGTTTCAAATCATTGTAGTGGAGTAAAAGTACAGCATTTGCCTCTGAGATGTAGTGGAGTAGAAGTAAAAGTACTGAAAATTGGAAATACTGTACTCCAGTAAAGTAAAAATACCTCAAAACTGTACTTAAGTACAGCACTTGAGTAAATGTACTTAGTTACTTTACACCACTGCAACAGAGAGACAGGTTTATCATCAGCCAGCATTTTGGTTAGTGCCTGGTGCCAATATCTGACCCCAACTGGTAGGCCTGGCTGAACCCTTGTAATAAAACTATAAATTGGAATCCAGACCGTGCCTGTTCACCTTTCACAGAGCCTTATTTCCAGAAACAGGCGGGGGCCATTATCAGTCCCGTCTATGGGCTGGGCATGTCTAACTGATGCTTATCAACAGCAGAGGCTCAGCAGGGCTCCTGTTACCCTGAAGCAGTGGATGGAAAAAGTACTCTAATGTTTTACTTCAGTAAAAATATCAATACTGCAATGTAGAAGTACTCTGTTACAAGAAAAAGTACAAAAGTATTGATATCAAAATGTACTTAAAGTACCAAAAGTAAAAGTACTAAAATGTTTGCAAATAGCCGATCTACAAGCTTGCGACGCGTTGTGAGCTTGTAGATCTGATATTTTCAAATAGCCTAGGTATAAAATAGGCTAAAGTGGTTAATGTATGTTTTATAATGTAAAAATGTATATCTGCAAAGTAACTAGTAACAATTCATTTACAATTTTCAAATAATTGCAGTGGAGTAAAAGTACAATATTTGCCTCTGAGATGTAGTGGAGTAGAAGTAAAAGTATTGGAAATTGTAAATACTCAAGTAAAGTACAAATACCTCAAAATTGTACTTAATACAGTACTTGAGTAAATGTATTTAGTTACTTTTCACCACTGCCCTGAAGCATGAGGCGTGTGCGTGTGTGTGTGTAAGGTCTGTGTCCACAAAAGGTGTTTTTTTGTGCTGCCAGCACTTTTCTGCCATTCCTTTCTATGGAGAAGAAGCACAAGAGCACTTCCCCTTCCCAGCACTGAGCATCGCGTTTCAGCGCTCTCTCTGCGTCCAGTGTTTTTTGGCACAGCGCGCTCCTCTGCTCAAAAAACACTTTCTGTGGGCACGGCCCCTAACACAGTCTCAAGTCGTGTTCTTGTGTGTTTGTGTCAGAGGTTCATTACTGTACCTCTCAGGTCCTTCCTTAGTCGATTCAGGTCCCTCGTAAAGTCTTCAAACTTCATCTGAGAGGCCTGAAACAGGTCCTGAGGCTCCGGTATTGGATATACACACGTCTCTCTACCCGCGTCCTGAGGGTGAACACCGATAAGACAGATGGAGACACGCACACACACACTTACTTGAGTGAAACCCCACTGACACCAAATTGTTCCAGCGCTATTTTGGAGAAATGCCAGTGAGACACAACAACATATTAAGAAAAGAAGAAAAAGTTGCAACGCAAAGGAAACAAAATCAAAGAAAACAAAAGAACATCTTGGGGCAATTCATTCCATTTTTCATTAGTCTCGCACTGCGGAATAAACGCACACATGCCGCACACACCCACACATACAAACAAAAGCACAATGCGCAACCAAAAACACCTAGTTAGAGGCCAGCAACATGTGAGGGTGAGAATGTACAGACTCAGGTTTGGCTCAGTCGCGGCGGCTTCACGCGACGTAAACAACCTTGAATGCAACACGGCAGATCAAAGAGACACGTCGACATCAAACAAAGTGTTGATCTGCTGGTTCTGGGCTGTTGATCTCTGGGCTTGTCCTGTGGGCTTAGGCCTGGCCAGCGAGCCAGGACTTTACACATCATGAATGGACAGAGAGGCCATACGCAGGCATTAGAGCAGGGCTGCCCAAAGTATCCCGCAAATTTAATCTTTGGCCTTCCGGAATGTTTCCAGACCTGTTGAATGTTCTGTTTCGGCTATTGTTGCCTGGAACTCAGCACAGTATCTGAAGAAAGATTCTGAGCCAATATTCGTCCGAGGCCTATAACAAAAATGGGGGTAATAAGAGAATTGTCAATGTGCCCACTACCCATGCTACATTCTCTCCCTTTTCCCTCTATATGTTCGTCATGTTGAAGCCATGGGTTAGGAATGTACTGGGGTTTTAACCGCTTATGAACGAATTAAAGGCCTTTTAAATATTACATGGAATGCCGTTTTCTATTGCTAAAGGTCAGGCGTGGGTCGTATCGCCGTGTGAGCCCACAAGGAACACGTTCAACACTGGTCCAAGTGCTTCAGCATGACTTGGCAAATATCGGGGAGCTTTGTACAGTCGTCTCATTCACTTTTCTGAGATTGACAAAAAATGTCAGCGATTGTCTCTGATTGCCTAACTGTCCATTCCCGATGTGTAAAGTCCTGGCTCGCTGAAGACATTGAACGTTTCTGTAATTGACTGAAAATGCCTGGCAGAGTTGTGTGTATCGAATTCTGTGCCTCCACAGCACAAACTATCACTCAACTCACAAACCAAGCATAACTGAGTTCATTTCAAATATCAAATTAACCCACTTAAACCCTATACACTTAGTTGACAGGAGTCCCCCAGGGCTCCATATTAGGTCTGGCCGTATTTCGCTCTACACCAAATCTCTTCCGCTGAATATAATCGATCTACAAGCTCGCCACTCGTCGCAACGCGGCCTGTTGTGAACTTGTGAACTGCTGTAAACTGTTGTGAAAAAGATCTGCTAGTTTCGCCAACTGCTCACCCCATAACAGAGGGTTCATGTTGTTAATTAGTACACTTCCCTAGACTTTAACAAGAATTTTAATTGTGGTCTCGTTTTAGAGGGGTAAATCATTCGATCACTTTATTAAACATTTTGAACTTTCAACAGAGGCTGAATGTTGGCTGCAACTCAAGACTTTGGGTTTGAAAAGCACCATTACTGTCAAATGTCTGGCTTTCTGTTGGTGTTTAAAACAAACACAAAGAAGCAATTATCCCATGCATTTATTTGCATCCGTACAGTAGAGAGTATTATAGGTTTGGTCAGCATCACATTTTCAGGCAAATAATCTGTCTGAGATCTGATGAGATTATTTAAATGGCTTGTGACGCTTTGTGAGCTTGTAGATCTGCTATTTTCACTATTTTTGCAAGACATCATTCTGTGACAAAGTATAAACTAACACATAAGTGTTTAATCGATTTGTTGATATATTAAAAAAGTGGTAAATTAAAATCTTACAAAAGTCATCATACAAAAGTACACAACTATGTGAAATGTGGGGGTACTCCTGTAAGCTACTGGCAGTGTGCACGAAATAATTGGCACTGACCGGTCAGGCTGTTTGCGAGATTAGCTCGGGACACACAGACCCTTTTCTAGGCAGCTAAACTCCGCAGAGCCACGGCATAAAAATGAATGAAAATTACAATATTTGTATTCATAGAGGTAAAAAAAAAAAAAAAGTATTGCATTTCATAACAATTGTTTAGCTCCATGTGTAAGAATTGTTCCATGGGATACAGCAAAACAGGAAATGAAATGAATTTACAGATAGATGAATCCATGTTAAAATAGAAAATCATGTTAAGGTTGATTGTTTAATCTCGGTTAAATTGTGAGAAACAAACAGGATGACAGATATGTAAATAAGAACAGTCTCAGTTCTCGTGGTTGCTCCTCTGCCAACAGAGTAAGAATGCGTGTGGTGTTTGGATAAGCCTACCTCATCGTAGTGTCGGAGATAGTAAGCAACGATATAAGACAGAAGACTCCTCGTGTTATCCTGCGGAAGAAGAGTGGAGAAAAACAAACCATGAAATCAGATTTGTATGAGAGGACTAGGATGGCCTTTTTAAGAGTAAAAAAAAAGAATATCACTATGGCATTGCTCTGGATATTAGTACTTCAATGTAGGAAAAAATCATTCAATTTATTCCCAATCTTGATATCCTGGAGCAAAATCGTAAAATCAACAACTCACTAATAGCTGCAATCTTCACTAATGTAACCCAAGGGACAGCCATGATTATATGTGTCTAGTACCCTAAGTTCTCCCAGCAGACCAGTTGTCAAAATGTCCTTCAAACTTGACACAAAAATATATGTTTACATTATTGAACCACAACGCACATTTCCCTCTATATGCAAAGCACGACGCGAGTGCCTGCCTGGCCTTACAGTAGATCCCATAGCCTGAGAGGATGTTGGGGTGAACATGTCGTGCTGAATGATCAGGTCATGGCAGAACTGCCTGTGTTTCAGTTCAGAGAGTGACGACGCAACGCAGGTGGATATCCAGCCAGGCAATGAAGCAACTGGTGAACTAATCATTCGTTTAATAAGAACAATAATTCACATTCCCATCACTAATTGCCTCAGTCTGTCACAGCCAGCTGTACACAACGTTCTCCAGGGACAAGTCAAGCAGCGTGAAAGTTTTTATTGTGGGACATGAGGAAGGAAGAGCTGACAACACTGGTTTACAAGGACCTGCCCAGATAAGTCATCCATTTCAAACAAATGTTTGAAATTAAATAACGTTCTGCTTTCATAACCAATTCTCGACGACTTCTGCTTCTCCCAAACAAAACTGCCGTGGTGCGTCTACATGAAGGCTGTACAATATGATGGATCAATATAAATTACACTCAAAGGTGATAGGGACAGTTGAAATGAGGCCCGGCAGTAGGCCTGTCTGTTCCTTTACATATTGGCTGACATTATCGTCTTTTCACAAAGGGAAAAAATAAGGCCCTCTCTGAATTGAATTGAAATTAACCCCTCTGAGGCACTGGTTCTCAAACGTGTTCATGTCAAGAACCCCCAAATTAATGTATTCGGCTGTGGACCCCCCTTCAGAAAATATCTTGAGGGACCCCCATGTCGGTAAAAAGTAAAAAAAAAAAAACAGAAAATCCCCCAAGATTGTTAGAAAATAGCAGAGCTTGTAGATGGGCTATTTTCAAATAGCCACTATATATAGGGTTAAAGTGGGTAAGCTGATTTTGATATATTTTGATATTTACTAATTTTGCCCCCCTCCCAAAAAAAAAGAGAAAACACTGGACGTCGAGTGCACTGAAACACGATGCTCGGCACTGGGAAGAGGAGCTCTCCAGGGCGTCTTCACCATAGAAATTCATGACACAAAGGCGCTAGGCAGCTCAAAAAACACTTTCAGTGGACATGACCCCTGACACTCCCCCTCTCTTCTTTCCAACCTCCCTCTCTCCCTGCACATACTCACAGCGCTCTTGACGTCTTTTAGTTTGGGCAGGATGTCCAGGGTGAAGCCGTCCGCCTGGCCCCGGGTTCTGTTCCCGCCGTTCATGAAGTTACCGAAGGCCAGAACCAGACCCAGCACCCGCTTCACCGCCTCACCGCTATCCAGGGTCTGCAGTGTGAGGTGGAGGAGAGACAAGATGGAGAGGAGAGAGAGGGGGGGGGTGTTTAGATCAGTGGTTCTCACATTTTTTCGTGTAAAGGACCCCCAGTTTGATACGCATTAGGCGTACCCTCATTGATATACTTTTTTTTTTTTATTCTATGGGAGCCCAATCTATATTGTACAATTTCTGGTGTTAATATAGTAACTCAGAGAGCACAAATGGAACAAAGGACTTTGAGAACGAACCACTGGTATAGATGAATGTGGAGAGAAAAGAGTGTGAGTGACATACAATCACACATAGCCCTCCCGCACACACCTATCTCAATATTTAACCATTTAAAGGAGTAGTTCACCCAAAAGAGTACTTACTTCCTATCAATTACAAACCCCATGAAGCCTTGAATTCATGGAGATTTTTATTGGCTCAGAAATGCGAATAAAACTAAAAAAATCACACCCTGTGTGAAGGTAGCGGCGCCTTTGATACATTTTGTCATCGATATGCGTTTATAATGTGTTTATAGCCATGTGTCACGTGAAGCTTGACCAATCACTTTGTTGACGGGTCTGACCAATCAGAGCATTGACGGGTCTGACCAATCAGAGCGTTGACGGGTCTGACCAATCAGAGCGTTGACGGGTCTGACCAATCAGAGCGTTGACGGTGAACACGGACAAAGTCAGGTATAGAGTTTTAGTTTGTGTCCGTTTTTCCATTATTATTCCATTATATATGCTTTTAGCATAGTATTATTATTACTATGCTATATACACCTGCCTTTTCTCTTATCGTTCATTTGCATTTTGTAACCTTGTAAAGAAAGGTGCCTCTAACCCAAGTTAGCTCTTTTCCACTTTCTCCTACCTCCTTAAACCCCCTCTCCCATCCCACCTTCATCCCTCTTTTTTTGTCACCCACTTTGAGAAGGTGGTTGATGACATTAGAAGCTCCTTTTCCCTATCTTCCCACTAACTCAAGTGTCTGACTCACCCAATGCTAACCCCAACATATCATGCCTGTCCTCCTTCTCTCCTCTCTCTCCAGATGAGGTCCTAAATCTAGTGACCTCCACTAGACCTACCACCTGTCCTCTTGACCCCATCCCTTCCCCAATCTTCCAGACCATGGCACCTGATCTGCTCCCCTTCATTGCCTCCGTCATCAACACATCTGTGACTTCAGCAGCATTTCACACAGTGAACCACCAGCTGCTCCTGGACACCCTTGCTGACCTACTGTAGGCATCGCTGGGACGTAACTGAAGTCCTTCTCCTCCTAGCTGACTGACCGGACCTACTAGGTTTCTTTGAAAAGTTTGCTTTCATCCCCCCGGTTAGGAGGGTGCCTCCTAACCGGGGTCCCCCAGGGACCTGTACTTGGCCCCCTCCTTTTCTCCATGTACACTAAATCTCTTGGCTCTGTCATCTCTGCTCACAGTCTATCTTATCACTGCTAGGCCGATGACACCCATTTCTACCCCCCCCCCCCCCCCCCCACCCCCTCTGCCACTCAGGTGGAAGAGCGCATCGCTGCATGTCTGGCTGACATCTCACAGTGGATGTCTTCTCACCACCTCAAGCCACCTGTCCCACGCAGGATCTAACTATTTCCATAGACAACGCCCTGGTGACTTTGGTTCCAACAGCCAAGAACCTTGGTGTTATCCTGGACAGTGAGCTCTAATTCAAGCCACACATTGCAGCGGTAACTTGATCCAGTAGGTTTACACTCTATAACATTCGAAGGATCAGACCCTTCCTCACCCAGGAGTCTTATCTAGACATCAGTCGTATCAAAACTTGACTACTGTAACTCGCTCCTTACTGGCCTCCCGGCATGTGCACTGAAGCACCTCCAACCAGCCAACATTTTCACATGACTCTTCTCCTCCCCCTCTATTGGCTCCCAGTTGCTGCCCAGAGTACAACATACTTTGGCCTACAAAGCAACAAAAGGTATGTCACACCCATATCTCCAAAGCCTGATCCAACCCTACAACCCCTCCCGCTCACTCAGATCAGCTAACACAGGGAAGCTGTCAGAACCTTCCCTAAATCATCCGGGACAACGCTCCAAACGTCCCAGACTCTTCTCCCTTCTGGCTCCCAAAATGTGGAACGAACACCTCATTGCATTTAGAACTGCAGACTCACTCCAAATCTTCGCTGTATTCTGAAGACTCACCTCTTCAGACTCCACCTTAGCCTGTAGCACTTCCCCTAGCCTTGATGACCTTGCAGGCTTATGCAAAGGCTAAAATGTAATTTAGATAGTATGTTATGTACAGATGCCAGATGCCAGATTAATGTGTAGACCTGGAATCCTATAGTGTGTATAGTTTCAATGTACAGATTCTTTTTTTTATATTAAACTGTGTAAAATGATGATAGGTTCTTGGTTTACCTATGATCTTAGATTACTATAACATTTGATGTATAACCTTGTGTTTACCTTGCTTACTGCAAATCTCTCTGGATTAAGGTAGTCTCCTAAATTGTAAATACACAAATGAATAAACTAGGAAAAGTGCTCCTTGGAGCATAGGCAAGGGTGCACATAACTGGTGCGCAGGTGCGCATGCGCACCCAAAATAAAAAATGCGCACCACATCAGACGACGCGAGGCGCTTTTGCGCACCAACAGCTGGGACAGGAATTTCCAAGCTTTTATTTTTTAGCAAAACTAAAAAATAAAAGCTTGGAGATCGAGGCTAGGAATTTACTTCCTGAAGCCACACTCACACAATCACTCTAAAGCACCCGTCGGCCCCATGTACAGCCATTAGGCACAGGGGTAGAGGACGCATGCTGCACGTGATTGTAGGACTCGCGTCGCCTCGCATCGTCTCGCATCGCTTCGTTGCGTGCACGCAGCCAGCAGCGGCTGTTAAAGGCACTCGTCACCGATGATGAACGCACCGTAATGGTGCAAATATGCCGTGAACGTCCCAATCTGGCGGATAAAATCAGCGCAGCAGCACAGGGCACCAACCTTGGGGGCTTTACCTAACAGCGTGAGAAAAAAAAACGGCGAAAATCGGCGGAATGTAGAAGCAGAGCGTCCTTTTTTTCCTCGCCCCCCCCCCCCCCCCCCTCGTTGACAAAACTGTCCGGTGGGCACCGTGCTGAACCCCCCCCCCCCCCCCCCCCGTTGACAAAACGGGACGGGACCATGCATTGCGCACCAAGTCACATCTCCAGGTGCTCTTCTGAGCACCAGACCTAAAAAGTTATGTGCACCCCTGAGCATAGGTCTCCACCAGGTCAGGTAGCAAAACTTGGCCTCCTGGTGGCGCTACAACAGGCGTGTGTGAACATTCATGGCAATCGGACGCTGCGTTCATGATTTGAGGTATTTTGTTCAAAACTCCTCACTCCTTTAGATGCCAATCTTAGCCAATCAGGATGGAATATGAAAAAGTGGACAGATCCGTTGTGATCACATGATTATAGGGATAATGTGTACCAATTTGCGAGTGACGAAGCAGTAATATAAAAAAAAAAGCGCTATAAGAGGCCGATGTGAAAAATGCAGGGCAGAGGTTTTTCCCTGGCCTGTAGGGAGTGTGTGTGCACAGTTTCACGTCGATCGGGCCAACGGACACATGGATGGACGGACGGACGGACAGACAGGGGACAAAACAGTCTCCGCCAGGCCGATCCTGTTTTTATACGCTCTCCCTTGTGTGTTTGACACATTGCAATCATTGTGGTGCTTGTTTTTTACCCCCACTGTTTTTTGACCGTCATGCATCTACGTATATTCTACAAATTAACTAATGTGAAAACCATAGACAGACTGTGTTGAGAGGGGATCACCTTGCAGACTCTCTGCAGGATGTCCAGCTTCCTCTGTAGGGACGAGATGCACTCATGGAAGGTGGACTGGAACAGGATGCAGAAGACTCGGCCAGAGAAGTTGGGGATCTGGGAGAGCTGGTAGAGGAATCTAACAGGGGGAAGAAAAAACAGAGCAGAAAGCTGTAGTTATAGGGTTAGGCTCATGTGTTTTTTGGTGGCAGTGACAGTGCCTGGAAATGGGAAAGATTCAGTTTGATCCCGGGTCCACCCGGCATAGTTCTGCTTACCGGGCGCTGCCCATTAAGACCTGAGGACAATTTTACAAATGTCTTCTAAATCTGTAGTTTGCACACTTTCAAGATTTTTCAAAAATGTTAAAAAAAAAGCAGATGTACAAGCTCGCAGCCTGGCATGAAGTGACGTGCCTCAGGTCTTAGTGGGCAGCTCCTGAGCATCTCCCGGTCAGCTTGTATATCTGCTATTTTTGAATAGCCAACGGAAAAGTCTAAAATGACAGATGCTTTCCCGGTTTTAATGGGTTAACTTGTGGTTCAAACCTTTTAATTTCAAGGACCCCAAGTTTGGTATGCATTAAGCCACAGAACCCCCATAACTCTGTGTACAAATGGAACCAAATGGACCATAAGGTTCCATTTGTACACTCTCAGAGTTACAGAACTGTAGGGGTCCCTTTTGTTCCTAACTATCAATAATTTAGCTGGGGACCCCCTGGAACCCCCTCAAAGACCCCTGGAGATTTCTGTGGTTGGCCACTACTATTGTACCCTACTGGCTCACCTGCCAGCGAGGAGCCCCCACCGGGAAGATGTAGCACCTCAAATCCACCCTACTCCTCCCATTCAACGACCCCTGCCGCCCCAGCCCGTAGCTAGTGCAGTGACAAAGACGGCCGATTGTATTCGTGTAGACGCCCGGCAAACCGGAAGCATCTCTGAGACTGAGAGCATACAAATGGAACCAAACAGACCCAGAAGGCTCCATTTGGTTCCATTTGTATACTCTCAAGAGTTATGGGCGTCATTGAAGTTAAAACATTTGAGAACCACTGATTTAGATGACTCTGTAGTGTGCAGCTGTGCCACCGGAGCGCCCCCGAGTGTGATGATCTAGCAGTGTGTGCAGAACTAATGAAGTAATAAAGTACGGTGTTCGCTCTATAAAAAAAAAAACACTATATGCAGATAGTGTTAATTTAACTTAAGAGTTAAAAGGATTTTGCAGGATTTTTCAATGAGGGTTAATTATGGCCCCTCTGTTGTTAATTGGATGTAAAGTGAGTTCAGGAGCAGTAATTAAACCCAGAGTGACTCACTGCTCTGGTTTGTCCAAAGGCTTGGCGCTGTCCTTATCTTTCGAGGACTTGATGTGCTTCTCGATCTTGTCCATTTCATCTTGTTGTGCTCTCTGGAACAAAGAGATACATGTAATTAATCATAATCACATTAACCCTGGCATCCCTATTTTAAAAACCTTTTTCCACATTTTTTTTAAACACATTTTTAAAAATAGCAAATCCACAAGCTCAACTGAAGCTTGAAGATTCACATTTTTTTGCTATCCGTTGTACAGCAAAGTTGTAATTTAGCTTACTGTAAGTGTTTACGCTAAATCACGTAGAGAAACACAGGACCAGTTACCTTTAGGATTACTTAATTTGGCTAAAATGATATGAAAAGAATCATGGTTTAGACCATCAGAGGATTATTTATTTTAGATGTCACAAGGATTTATAAAGGATCAAACGTTTTTTTTTTTAACCACTTTTCATCCACTTCCTGGATTTCATCCAGACCTGGCGCCTCAGTGCATGGAAGAACCTCAAGCTTCTATT
This sequence comes from Gymnoscopelus microlampas, assembly GCF_963454915.1. Classification (NCBI taxonomy): domain Eukaryota; kingdom Metazoa; phylum Chordata; class Actinopteri; order Myctophiformes; family Myctophidae; genus Gymnoscopelus; species Gymnoscopelus microlampas. The sequence continues at coordinate 15,842,757 of NC_139951.1, forward strand.
AAAATCACAGTGCTGGAAGCGGGTTACTCATGTGTAACCACTACTGTCAGCATTGTAGCTATAGTATAAGAGCTTATATAATGAGGGTATTGTGTTCGGCAGTGCCGAACTAAACCAAACTGTTTCCCTTTTCGTCACAGGTATTTTCCGCTTTGGAAATGAAATGAAAATGATTCAAGATGCCATCATCTCGTCTCCCCACCCGTCAGTGATTTAATGTGTGACTGGCAAACATAATCGCCCGACATCACCTGCTTTAGCCTTCACCGCATTCAGATAAACATTGTCTTAGGGTACAGTAATCACACACGACAACACTTGCGGTTTCGTGTTTCACCATCATAAAGTGCTGCTTTGGTAGCGGCCGTCTTGTCCTGGAAGCACGCAACCAGGCCATTGTGCACGCAGGCAGTGACGGGCGGAGGGGGGGGGGGGGGGGTGTTTGCAGGGGGAGGGGGGGGGGGGGCGTGTGTGGGGGAAACCCGTGGCAGTTAAAACCAGGAGAAAAACCACACTGTCTAAAACGTTTCCTCCACCTCGACGCGTTTTAGCATAACAGAGGAACGCGGTTAACCTCGAAACCATGGAAAAATGTTTAAGGCCCGGGTTGAGAAACAATGTCAATGAGGAGATGACAGTATGGGCTGTCCCGTTGGGAGACGTGGGGACACGGAGACATGGGTACACAGTCCTGTATGTTAACGTACAATATGTCGCAACTACAAGGGATCCCAGGCTGCCCATGAGAATCACAAGTATCAGAGCTCTGTAAGCAATTATCGTTTGCTTTCTAAAAGTTTAAATGACTTTGCCCTTTTTGAGATCGACGAATAACATTTTCTATTATTTGATGAAGTCGTCGAACAGAAAAGGAACAAAGGAAGGAACAATACCTCTAAACCTTTATTTTAGTGAGCGACAAGAAGGTCTTGTTATCTATTATAGTATAGAGGCTGATTTTGTGCCCTGCCGTTTTAACAGCAATATGGGACAAACCTCTTTCCTATACTCGGCAGCAGTTCAGTGGAATGGTTTACCTTCCAACCATAAGTTGATCAGTTCCTTTGAAAACTTTAAATTCTCATTAAAAAGATGGTTGTCCAATAATATGACTCAAATTTAAACCAAGTACTGATCATTTAAATTAATTAATTAATTAATTTATTTATTTTGTCATTTTTCAGTCGTTTTGTTTTTGTCCCTGTTTTGGATTTGTATTGTTGCTCTCTGCCCCCCTTTCCCAAAAAGGACCACAATGGAAACAAGCCTTCGGGCTTTCTTGTGTATTTACCCTTTTGAATTCATGTTCAATAAAGTGCTCAATCAATCAATCAATATTTCTTATATTGCATGTAGTCATACATTCTAAGAAATTGTCTCTTCTGTTATGTGAATTCAAGACGATGCTTGCAAGAGATAAGCATCAACTTAACAATGGCCTGTACAGAGAAAAATCCTCAGCGCCAACACTCACAATCTGAGAGCTGTACGGATCCATTTGAGTCAATTTTTTCACTCACAGAAATACATTTGACTGATTTGGCTGTGTGCTTACTGTGAACCCATCAAGTTGAATTCAGATCATTTCAAGAAAGCCTTATAGTCTCGCCTCTGAATAGATGTTCTTTTATTCACATGTTGCGGTCACATTCACACAGCTTAGACCAGGAAATGTTAGGTAATACTCCTAGGTGTAAATACAGGAATGCCAAGATTTTTGAACTGTGCAGGAGGTACGGGAACCCCCCTGGCTGCTGCCAATTACCGCCTCTAGAGTGACATGGCCTGGGGTAGGTTTGCAAGAGCACGCTCCTCTGTACGGAAAAAAATGTAAACTTTGGGGTAAAAAAAAAAACCCCGTCTCCATGCATTGGAAAAACCTCTCTGTCCATCGAGCCATCCATCACAAGGATCAATCAATGAAACGCGGGAAAGTAGAGTGTGTGTGTGTGTGTGTGTGTGTGTGTGTGTGTGTGTGTGTGTGTGTGTGTGTGTGTGTGTGTGTGTGTGTGTGTGTGTGTGTGTGTGTGTGGGGGGGGGGTTCTTCAAGGCCTTTCTCCTTCTGTTCCCCTTTCTCCTCTCTTGCATACTTGCATACTTCTTCAACACTTCAAACACCGGGGCATCAAACACAGTGATTAGTATTCTATTGGCTTCACCAGCTGTCTACAAGGGCGCGCGCGCGTGCGTGCGTGTGTGTGAGAGAGAGCACTCACTCACGTACGTACACACACACACACTCCCAACTCTCTGCTTCTCATTTAGAAGAGTCTACATCGCTTTTAAAGTGTAAATAGTTTTAATAGAAAGCAGCCTGTTCCCAAAGCCGAGCCGGTGGGGTGGGTGAGTGCGTGGACGTTCGAGCGCACGCTGTGCAATGGTGAAATGCTTAATTGGAAAAAGCAAGAAGGCAATCAAAAGGACAACATGTCTCTGCTGGAATGTATTCCTGAGGCCTTGGGGCATCGCTGATATCTGCCAGCGATAAACATCAACAGGCATCGAAATCGGGGGAAGACACACATGGATGAAACAACGTATCAGATTTTTTTTAAATATTCAAAAAGCTGCTCACACGGGACAGTTAGAAATGATCCGAAGGAAGTAATATATGAACCGAAAACCATGGGAACAAGAAAATGAAAGGCCGCAAGGAATACACACGAACATACACGTGTGTGTGTGTGTGTGTGTGTGTGTGTGTGTGTGTGTGTGTGTGTGTGTGTGTGTGTGTGTGTGTGTGTGTGTGTGTGTGTGTGTACATACAGTACGCATGTGCTTTAATGCTGCATCAGCTTTTTATCTAAAATACTTCATTTATTTAATATATTTTCTGTCGACAACAACTCAAAATTAAGAGCTTATTATAATCCTGACACTATAGTTCATGGAAACCTAAAATCTAAAATCATGCGCAGACACGCACACACGTGCATTTTGTGATCATTTTTGATCAGTAAGAAATCCTGTTGAAAGCTGAAAGAGAGACCCTATACTGTTAACGACTGACTCCAAGCTGGCTAGACAAAACATCTTAATGGCTCCCTCTTCCATTCATTCCCTCGTTCATTTGTTCTCTAGCTTTTCCATCCCTTGGTCTTAGTTGTATTTGTGTACAACGGCTTTGCCGAGCATAGGTGTTTCTCTTATATAAACACTTGTGTTTACCAACTACAGATGTTTCTACTGAACCTGTGATGAGTATGTCATGATCTAGTATACTACTAGTACACATTATGACATATATACTGTAGTATAGTAAGCACACACTTTAATATTTCATGCTCTCCTTGTACAATCTTGTCAACTGCTTGAACTTAACTGTCCTTTATAATTTAGTACATCTTGAGCACCTTCTCAGTTGTACATAAGGTTGTTATTATTAGTATTATTATGAATTTATGTGTGTGCATGACCATTTTTCCCATCACATTTCAATCCCTCTCCCTCCCTCCATGTTTCTCTCCTACTCTGGACCTCTTCTCCCTCTCTTTTCCTTCATCCCAGCGGTGTGGACCGCCATCTCTCCGTATTGTGTTTCACTCCCCCCCCCCCCCCTTCACACTCAAATTAAGAGGGGAGGCGACAGGATGGAGTCGAGAACACGAAGGAGCCAAAACAAGACAATATAGAAAAAACAAATGTGGAAGTCTTGAAACAGCACCTCAGGCAAAACGGAGAGAGAGGGGGAGCGAGAGAGAGAGAGAGAAGTAGACCAGAGCAGACATGAGGGCCTCCCCTGTTTGACCCTGACGTACAGAATGTAATGCAACATGTCCAATTCTGTCCCGTTCACAGCTCACATGACCGAGGGGTCTTCTTTGTTGTTGTTGTGTGGTGGCGGTGGTCTCGGCTACCTAGACATAACCATTTAAGGCCCTGCAAAGCGACCCACTTTTCACTGCATGCTTGCTGGATTACAGCAACGCTTGGGCCTCCTCCTTGATTTGGAGTTATTTTTACGGCAAAAACATGATTATTTTCTCCTTTGTTCTGCATTTAACTGGCAGTATGTTGGATCAGGGTCTGTGCCAATCATGCTGAGGTTGAAAAACACACCTCGTATCTTCATCTCTTGGGATTGGTGGGCATTTCTCTCTCTAAGATCACACTCGGGAGCACCCGAAGTTAGGGATACTCCGATCAGGTTTCGTGGGCCCGATCACCGATAACCTGAAGCCAAATCGACCGAAATCAATCACCGATCCCATCATGTGGGAGGGCGATATTTCTACTTAAAGAACTAAGTTGTTTATTTATTTATTTACTATTTATTGTGTAGCAATAAAAGTAGCTATTCTTAACACCAGCGTTGAAAGCAAAAATAAAAGACAAAAGTGGCCTCTAGAGGACACTCAAGAACTGGCAAGAGATACCATCAAGTTCAAAGTTCAGTCAGGACAAATGCATATTAACAGGCTAAAATGACGATTTAATCAACAGTGTAGTCAACAAATAAAAGACAGTATGTCTCAAAACACAGGCTTGCAGTTGAATTATTAGATATTTTTTATCTAACAAGTTTGTGTTGACCAAAATCTCTCAGATCTTATGATCCACACTGATCTTAAAGTATTTGGAAGAAATTTGAAGGCTCGATAAACAGAAATTCAACATTTCAACGTTACCACGTTATTATACCGTGATTGCCAAAGGGGGAGGTAGTACCACTTCTCCCTTAGACACACGACCCCCCCCTTCCTTTGACTCTCACCCCCCCCCCCCCCCCCCCCAATAGTTTTTACGACTCTGTACATAGTGTTTTTGTCTGTATTTTGTGATGATATTAAACTGTTTGGTGCTACTTTATATGTTTATGAATTGAATACCAAGGACCTCAATGGAAACAAGACCGCAAGGACATTTTTTTGGACGGACATTTTAGACAAAGTGTTTTAACTGTACTTGTGCTGTTTTTACATTTAAAGAAAACATGTTTAAAGATCAACTAAACTCACGTCCTCGACAGTGCTACGCCGTAAAGGATGGCCGCGCTCCGAGCTGGAACCAAACCCACGTCATTCACCAGCGCTATCCACCGGAACGGCGCTGAATGGCGAGGATGACCGCGCTCTGAACCAGAACCAAACCCATGTCATCACCAGCGCTACACTGCAACGCGCCGAGCAGCAGAGGATGCCCACGGTCTGAACCAGAACCAGACCCATGTCATCACTGGTCGCTACACTGCAACACGCTGAGCACTGAGGAGGATATACCCCACGCTCTGCAGACTTTTAACCCATTAAGAAGACCAGGAACATCTGTGTCGTTTTTTGATTTCTTTGGCTATTCAAAAATAGCAGCTATACAAGCTCATAGCACGGCACCGAGTGCCGCGCTATGAGCTTGTATAGCTGCTATTTTTTGAAAAATCGTGAAAATTTGTGCGCTTTGAATATATGCTTTTTAAAGCGATTTATAACTCAAATCTTTGCTTCTGGGGGTTCCTGGAACAAAATATTTTACAAATGTTGGCTTTAAAAAATACATATTCAAAGATTTTCACAAATTTTCACTGTTTTTCAAAACATAGCAGATCTACAAGCTCATAGCGCGGCACTCGCACTATGAGCTTGTATATCTGCCATTTTGGAATAGCCAAAGAAATCAAAAAATGACACAGATACGTTACCGGTCTTAATGGGTTAATAAACAACATCAGGTACCAAACGTACAGCCCAAAATGTCATTTCATGAGTTATATATCAAAGTCAGCAGCATTAATAACGGCACGACTTTATATAGCATAATATGCCTACGTATGACATTATGAAAAATACAACAAAGACATGCATCGACCGCGAGCCTTCTTATAAATGTTATTCTACACGAAACGAGAAGCGCAGCGCTTATTCAGCAACGTCAAATGAGGGCAATTTAAGCTTTTACAAGACTTGTTCCTCAAGTAAACAGAGAACATTCTTTCAGTTTTGCGGTTTCCATATTCATTTTTTTTATCTGCCAGACATTTTTTATATTTGAAGTCCAGATTCACTGGAAGAACCTTCCAAGCGGAACACACGCACATGTAAGCGTGCATACAAGCACACACAGCTATATACAGTAAGTGCATGTTTTTGCATGTTGACATTCACTCACTTAGGTGCATGCAGGCATGTCTGCACGTGCGCGGCACACACACACAGCCCTTACTAATTGATATATCTGAGGCTGTTATTTCTAAATCAATGTGATTACTGAGGGATTAAATAACAAGAAAATTTAATTATTCAATTCGACATAGAAAATACAGTAGGTTTTCATCTGACTAATAGAACAAACCCACATTGAAAGGTTTGATCATAAACAGCCCCTCTCTTTTATTAGCTCTGAGTGGAACCAAATGGGTAATGCTCAGAGAGAATACAGTCTCATTTTTCCGTGCCACCTTTTTTAGAGGAATTTGTTATGGAGAGAATGTAAACTGGATTGCGAAACAAACCCTTATCAGTTCTTATCACCTGTGTAACATGGACAATGACCAGAGATCCCAGCGGGACGACGCAACGTGAAAAATTTCGGAGAAGCAACAAAGCTGAGAAGGGAAAATCCTAATTACAAATAAATAGGGAATAACATGCCTGAAAATGAGATCTTCAAAAGAAAATATCAGACAAATGTTTCCACTCAATGTTTGAACTTGTGAAAGGTCACATCTCTAAGTAGAGCTCAGTCATTAGTCTACCTCATGACCCTCTGAGAAGGTCATCACAATTGATTTTACCATCATATTCAGCATAGTAGAATTTGAGAAATTATACAAAAGTGTAGTAAAGTGTGTGTGTGTGTGTGTGTGTGTGTGTGTGTGTGTGTGTGTGTGTGTGTGTGTGTGTGTGTGTGTGTGTGTGTGCGTGCAAGTGAGTGAGGGGCTTACATTCTCATAGAGGGCCTGTAGGGTCTCCAGATCTACCACCGTGTTGTCCAGGTTCAGAATGGCTGTAGAGAGATGGGGAGAGAGACAAGAAGACATGCATTTAAATGTGTCACATACATCAAAATCTGCTCCAAATCATAGAGAACACTGCTGCTCGGCTGAATTTAATGCACTTCATGAGCCTGGCCCCTAACTACATTTTTGAAGTTATTAACCCCTTGCGAGTCTCTGCACAGCCTGAGGTCCCCGGGCAGGAACCTGCTAGTGTGGAGGCTGGAGTAAGGATGGCCATGCCTTTGCTGTCAGGGCACAGTTTTGTCATTTCATCGTTTGACTCTCTTAAAGCAGTTGGTTCTCAGACTTTTTTTATTTCAAGGACCCCCATAACTGTGAGTGTACAAATGGAAGCAAAAGGACCCGTAAGTGTCCATTTGGTTCAATTTGTACACTCTAAGAGTTACAGACCTGTAAGCAGGGCAAGAATTTCACGGCGGCCACGGCCATCGCTGCCCCTCTCTTTGGCCGCGTGGCCCTCGAGAAATTATATGCCCTACGGCCACAGTGGCCTTGATGCCCCCCCTTCACTGCCCCAGCTGATTTCTCATCGGCTATCTTCCTGTCAATAATACGGTAGACACCACCAGTTGTCTGGTTGAGATTTTAAATTCTTCTTGGACAACATCAAGTAAAACGCTGCACATATAACCAGTGGTAGGTTTGATTTTTTTCTAGCCCATTCCACCATAAAATGCTGCGGAAGCCAAGCAACGCTTTTGACACAGAGAGAGAGCGAGAGATAGTTTTGCCACTGATGTGCCCGATGTTTTTTTATCATCATTAATTTACCCTACATTTGTCTTTTAGTTTTACAACTTGAAATATTTGGGGAAGAGGTTCTTCCTTGGTCTACTGGCAGTGTGCGTGCAAACTTTCACGGTGATCGCTCCAACAGTGTCGTAGATTAGCTGTCCACAGACAGACGGACAAATAGACTCACAGGAGCGAAAACATAATCCCTCGCCTAAGGCCATACCGGCGTGCTGGCGGCGAGAATATTCAGAGAGAAAGAGGGGAAAATAAAAGACAGTTGTAAAAAATAAACGAGTGAAAGCTTGCGCGAGCCACAGTGAGATGGACAGAGAGAGAGAGGAGGAGGGGGTCAGTCATAGGTTGAACTGGCCACCGTGTACCTAAAGGGATAAGGCTGATGGTTTCTGCTAGAAGTGCTAGCCCCTGGTCACAGGGTTAGAGGTTGATGTGACGGGGGCTTTATTCGTGTGCTCATCACAGCGTCACAGGGCCATGGAGGGACGTGGCGCCAGTCCACTCCAAAAAAATGAAAAAGAAATAACGCAGACCCGGTCAAAGCCGGGCCATGCCGCGCCGTGCCAAGCGAGACCGTGAGGCGCCAAGCCCCTGTGACGCCGGAGAGTCGCCCTGCCAGGAGGCTTAGCGGACATGGGTGGCGAGAGAGAGAGAGTGAGGTGTTTGTGTGAACGGCCAAAGGGGCGGAGGGGGTTAGAGAGAGAGGGGGGGGGGGGGGGGGGAGAGACGTATGAGGTAGAGATTTTAAAATACTGTCCTACATTGTCATTTTTTGTATGATTTTTTTCGACAGTCGTGCTGATTAAAACACATTTTCTTCACAGAAAACTGGAAAAGAGTGAGAGAGAGAAAGAGCGAGAGTGTGAGAGGGAGGCGGGAAACAAAGAAGGCAGTAATGGTAAGGCATCCAATAAGCTCTACTGATAGGTGCTCAGTCCATAGAGCGAGCAAACAACTAATACTCTCTCTCTCTCTCTCTCTCTCTCTCTCTCTCTCTCTCTCTCTCTCTCTCTCTCTCTCTCTCTCTCTCTCTCTCTCTCTCTCTCTCTCTCTCTCTCTCTCTCTCTCTCTCTCTCTCTCTCTCTCTCTCTCTCTCTCTCTCTCTCTCTCTCTCTCTCTCTCTCTCTCTCTCTCTCTCTCTCTCTCTCTCTCTCTCTCTCTCTCTCTCTCTCTCTCTCTCTCTCACACACACACACAGTTCTAATCTAATCCCCTACAACTCTCTCCCGCCAGCAGAATTAACCCTAACTAGCGACCCCAACATGGGGTCAAACCCTGAGTGTGTAAAGCTGACGGTTTAAGAACAGATTTGGGACAGATTTCTTTCCTGTTCACACACCTTAAATGTCTACCATGCCACCCACAGCTCACACACACACGCACGCACACACGCAACAGATTCCTGTCCTTTCTCACAACATCTAGGCTTTGTGAGTGAGAGGACAACTGTGTGATTTTGTGAATGAATGACTGCATTAGATTTTGTACAAACTGGGAATCTTTTAGTCAGAAGAGCTTTTCTCCAGAGTTCCAGGAAGCCATTTCTTGTTTGAGGTGTTCGAGTGTCTCTAATGGGAGACAACTGTTATCCTACTTATCTGATGAATACAAGACTGCTTTTTTGGCGACGTGCAATCCCACCACCTGACTCCCTGCCTTGCTCTCCCTGACACACACACACACACACACACACACACACACACACACACACACACTTGAGGTTAGCCAAGCCTGACACCCGTGGCATTAAGCCGCTTAATGCGACGTGAGATGAGAATGACAGCCAATTAACTGCATTGGTTTGTTGGGTGATGGGACCTCCGCTTAGACAGACAGACGGACAAGACAGACACAGTCTCTCTCTCTCTCTCTTTTTTCAGTAAAATGTTGACTTTACTTGACTTCTTTTTTTAAGAGTCGAACCTTGAATAAACCTCTTGGTTTATGGTTTCATCTGTGACATCATACTCTCGATTCTGTAGAGACCAGAATGACTTTGAACCATCCAGACAGACCATCATCAACACACAACCATATCAAAGCTACGCGTGTGCATACACAACTGATTAGGAAGAACGTTTTTCTTTTCTTATCGAGTGGTACAATGATCGACTGAAAGCACACACCTCTCCACCACTAACTATCTCTCACACACACACACCTGAACTGCTTCAATTTCACCTGCCTCTACTGTATAGAAACCTGCATACATTTTTAAGTGGTAACTCATTGGTGGATTACACACAAAATCACACTGCTGTATGCACCCACATACAGTATACTGTATGCATGCGCCATGCGCACACGATTGGCAACACACACACACACATGCACACGCACGCAACACATTGCTTAGCACTGGGATGAAAGCAATATACCTCAAATCAGTCAGAGAACAAAGAGAAGGAGTTGTGGCTTAAATTCCTCATGTCGCCTTCTTGTCTCGGCCTCAGCGCTGAGATCTGGCGCCTAACTCTGTAATCCTTAAAAAGTCAATGTTTGAACACAAACACTGAGCGAGTTGTCGATTGTTTAATTTAAGCTATAGTGTTACACAGAGCCGAGCCGAGAGGAACAGAACAGGACAGAGTGGAGGCGCGTACATACGTCTGTATGTATGTAACATAATGGTTTGTGTGTGTGTGCGTGTTTGTGTGTGTTAGTGCGGCTATCTATGTGTGCGCCAGTTCAGAGGTATGTGAGGTTTGCCCTCACAACGTTCTGTGTTCCAATAACTGTCTTAAGCCATTAAAGCTGTGTCAGTAATTTGTGAAACAAAAGCCCAAAGCCTGAGTTATACTTGAGCTGCGCGCGGGTGTCGCGCAACCAAGTATAAATCAGGTTTAATTTATAGGCCGTAGTAGGACAGTGTCGCTTATCAACAAGATCTTATTTTCAAGGTAACAACGCCTCACACCATCATTCGTTGGAGTAGAAATTAAGCTCGAGTTAACTTACACCAAATATATCAATATGCAGTGCATAGGCCTTGTGTATCTGAAAAGCTGAAAAGCCTCTTATCAAGGACAATCAAGAGCTCTGATACTGCTTGCTAAAACATAGATAGGATTTTGATGTATCATCTTCAGACTCTGAAACATCAGTTTGTCTCTGTGTCCAACATTAACATCGTATCTTGACAGAAAGAAAATGTTTACTACGAACTGAGAAAAACTGGTCCTAGTCTAAACCGTTCAACTGGCACCTTATCGTGCCCGCAGCACTCAAATATTTGTTTTTCTCCATTTGTAAGAAGGCCAGATCTCTCAGGCCTGTTGCTGTGTTGTCTTTATGCATGAAAAGCCATTAAAAAGGATTGCCCTTGGGAATCCCCCCCATCAGAAAAATAAACTGGATATTGGATACATTCACTTTGAGGTTGTGCACTCCAATTCCTTTACTGTAAATACATGTTTTATTGTATGTGTGTAAGAGTGTGTGAGCACGACTGTTTGTGCACGTGGGGTGTATACAGTATGTAATTGGTCTTGTGTGTGGTTGTACTTCACATGTGCACATGTTCTCTGTGTGTGTGTGTGTGTGTGTGTGTGTGTGTGTGTGTGTGTGTGTGTGTGTGTGTGTGTGTGTGTGTGTGTGTGTGTGTGTGTGTGTTCAGTTCTTAGTATATTTGTAAGAACTGAATAACCCTACAAGTATAGCAGAATTTGATCTACTGAGGTTTGCCAGGACAATTTTCCTGGTCAACAATCACCAATTTCATGGCGATTTAAAAAAAGGATATTTAGAGTTAAAGTTACAAAGGTTTAGGGTTAGGGGGAGTGGCTAGCATTAGTTCTAGTGATATGTTCGGGGATTTGGAGATTATGGTTAGGATTGGGTTAGGCTGTTAAGGTTTAGGGATAGTGTTAGGTTGCAGCAGCAGGTTTAAGAATAGAAAATTGGTTGCGATGTCACAAGTATAGTAAGACAGCTGTGTGTACGAGCGTGCGGGTGTGTGTGTAGGTATACTTGTTATGTGCTGGCTAAAGTGTCAACACTGGAAAATCCGAGCTGATACATACCGATTTAAGAAGTAGTTGCTATATTGTTTTACTGTTGAGTTTTGAACCACTGGTAAACAGAGGTTTTGAAATCTAAACCCTTCAGGCCAAAAACTGGACCTTGTGTTTAGTGTCCCCATTTATCTGCAATAAAATGTGTTTATTTCCGACCGCACCAGTAGCAGCAACAAAAAACACAGCAGACAAGAGGTGTGAATTAAGGAAACCAGACTCTGTATGTGCATGGAGTACAGGCTACAGTACAGTGCGCCATTAGGACGTCATTAGGACCTAATCCAGGCATATTTGCTCTAACTAAGGAAATCCATGTTTATCATTCTTTGCGATTTGCAGTGTAATCAAACCTCCATATTAGACAGTACGTATGTTTACAGCACATTCTGCACACCAAAGAACCAAAGTGTTGGGAAAAGCAATATCCCATAAACAATCACTGGAAATGGTTATTTTTCTTTTTTTCCTTGGGTTCCCTATATAGTCTAGTCAGCAGAATATGACCCCATTAACCACATTAACCCTGGTGTCCTTATTTATTTATTTATTTTCAAAAATGTGTCCAGATTGTTGAAAAATAGCAGATCTACAAGCTCCCAATGCATTTGTTGAGAACAAGTGTACATAATTGACAACTTCAAACTGCCCAACAACACAAACACAAAGCTGTGGCCAAAACCCCTCGATGCAGCAGACAAACACAAGGGCGTAGAAGCTATTGTGACAAGTTATTTTAATGGCTCCAGTCTGAATTTTGGCTTATCCGGACTGCAATCAGATTGTTTTTTATTTAGTCTGACAGCAAAAAAACACACGGAAACTGATTTTTTTGCAAATCAGATTTGAAACACATTCCTAGGTGGTTTGAAATGTGATTCAAATTTGATTTGTAAAGTTGTGTCTCTGTCTGGATGCTCTAGCCACTCAGGTTGGCTTAGAGTCAACAATCAAACTGCACAATACATCACTCGCAGTGCAACACATCCTGATGATGTAACATACGGTAAGTGACATAACGCAGTGGTTCTCAAACGTTTCCGTGCCAATGACCCCCAAATTGATATATATTTGGCCGCACGCCCCCATCTGAAAATGTTTTGTGCCGGGGACTTCTAGAGGCAAAGATTTGAGTTTAAAAAATAACTTTAAAATGTATGTGTGTGCGTGCGTGCGTATATATATATATATATATATATATATATATATATATATATATATATATATATATATATATATATATATATATATATATATATATATATATATATATATATATATATATATATATATATTCAAAGATTTGCATACATTTTCACAATTTTTCAAAAATAGCAGATCTAGGAGCTCGAAAGCACAAAGTGAGCTATGAACTTGTATATCTGCTATCTTTGAATAGCCAAAGTATAAAATATGGTTAAAATTATTGTGACGCTATTTTAACTAATTTTGCTGGGGAACCCCCTGGTACCCCACGAAGGACCCCTGGGGGTCCCCCGACACCACTTTGAGAATCACTAACATAACGTAAGCATCATTATGGAAGAAATGGAGAAATGCCTGCTTTGACTGCAGCATGGAACATAGTTGTATACTGTACATCGGCCTCCTCTGCCTTATTCCTAAACGTAACCTCAGTAAAACTATGCCTAAACCTAACCTTATTCTTAACCTTAACCTCAGTAAAACTATGGCCAACCCTAAACGTATTCCTAACCTTAACCTCAGTGAAACCGCTGGGGGGCGAGCGGTCCGAAGAATTGTTTTTCCAATTACCACTGGAGAGCAGTTAGGGGTTCATCATCTTGCTCAAGGACTCTTCCGACAGTAAGCCAAGAGGGGATGGGGATCGAACTAGGAACCTTCCGATTCCCAAGCGGCAGCTCCAACTCCTGAGCGACTGCGGCGCTAGTGTGACGGGATGAGTTCTGCAATCTATTTTTGCCAAATGTTCATCCATTTTTACCGAAAGTGTTGTATGACATGCTCAGAATAGGTTCATGCGGTTAAGACAACATGAAAAAAAAACATTGCTCTGATAGTGTGTTGAAAACTGATTGATGGAATATATCTGTAATGAATATATCCATCCATAAACATGCTGGAAACATTTTTTTTTCAATTGGGTTGTGAGAACCAATAATGATATTCAGTGCAGGATATGGGATTCATGCTGAAATGAGTAATGCCGCATTCTTCAAGTGTGAGACTTGATGAAAGTCTCACTGTTGACTGGAAGTGTTTAGATAAGAGATTTTATTGGAAATGCAAACAACTTCCAGATTTAAAAATAAATAAATAAATAGAAACGTTGCCTCAGACCACCAGTACAAAGATTTCGATGAGGTTTCCATAAGAGCATCATGCTTTCCCCACCTCCTACTCCAAAAGAAAGTGACAGCTCCAACTGATTTAGAAAAACCCATAATCACTGCAAAAAGCAGCGAATGGCCAATGCTCTTCACCTAGGTCAGCAACTAGTCAGTTGCCAGGGAAGAGGCACTTAAATTACAGTACAAGTCACATGAGCGATTGAGCGTAGGATCAAGTTCCTTTTGGAGGACAAGTTAACAAAGTGAGCCAAAGATTGTGAATTTGAGCTTGATTTTACAGCATGGCTCTGCAAGAGGCTAGCCATCTATAATTGTGTGTGTGTGTGTGTGTGTGTGTGTGTGTGTGTGTGTGTGTGTGTGTGTGTGTGAGAGGGATGTGTGTTCATCCGGCCTCGTCTGTGTATACTGCTACACCAAATAAGTACCTAGTGTACAGCATACATTTTAATTATCTAATTATTTTACTCTTCAAAATAATAATTTGTTTACATAAAGGTCCTTGTCCTCTAGATTCAAATGCATGAGCAGTGCCTGTGTTTTGATGACGTCGCTACAAGGCGTCTATTGCTCCATTTAAGCAGTTCAGGTCAAGTGCAAAGACTGTACTGGGCAGCTCCAAGGTGTCAATGTGTGAGCCTACAGTAACATCAAGTTGAGCTGTGCCGTCTCCTGGGTAAATAACGTTTTACAAAACAAAAGCCGGATGCTGTATAGAATAGAAAGTGGGGTTAGATCTTCTAATGCTGCGTGAACACAGCATGGCATTACAGAATGTGATCCTAAACAGGCCTCTAGCCTCAGGCCCACCTCTGGTGGTTCAAAACACAAATGCCAATACGTTTTTGTTTTCGAGGAAGGAAATTATGAAGGGAGGGAAACAAGCCAGGCAGAAAGAAGAGAGAAGGAGGGGAGGAAGGGACAGAGAGGGAAGGATTTTTTTTTAAATGTTATTAGTCAGGTCAATAGTGCAGTGCTATCACACAGTACATGATCATCCTTAAAGTCGCGTACTGTACATGCTGGGAGATCCCAAACTCAACCTGCCAACCTGCAAACTGCATCCCAGTACGTGGGACTGAAACGCTCAATCTCCCTGCAAATCTGCGACTGGATGTTTAACAAAAGGAACCTCCTAATCCCCCCGTAACGGACACACAAATCCAGTGTGTTCAGACCCCGTGTCTGCGGAGCCTAGCAAAACGTATAAACACATTGATTACACGAAAATTAAGTACAAATTCTTCTGGCCCTGGCATAAAATATACACCGACATTCCACCTCAATAGGCCCCTATGGGGCTTGGCTGAGCTAAGATAAATGGAGAGAAAGCCTCTCTCAGCCACCCAACCCTCCCTCGCTCCCTCCACCCCTACTTCTCTCCCTCTCTCTCTCTCATCCCTTCATCCGTTGCTTGGACTAAATTCAGTCTACAGGATGGAGGTCAGAGTTGGACAAAAATATAGAAACCATCATAAGTTTGCTAACTGCCACACACGGCTTGATAAACAGCTTCCAACACAGGTTATCAAAATGGGGGACGTGCAGCTTTTATTGTATATGCACACGGTAAAAATAATGTTTAATTAAAATTCTAATTAAATGCCTATGCTAATTAATACACACATTGTGAGCTTGTAAATTAGCTATCTAATTTTTTATTTTATTTTTAAACCATTTCGGATTAGGCTAGGGGGACTGCAGCCGGAGGCTATGGCTATTTGGGGGAGCCTGGCATGGACACGTTTGGGAACCCCTAGAGTATATTACTCGTTACAAGGAAAAGTGAGAGACGTGCTGCTCCCCCGGACAGTTGAATTAAATTAATGGGCAAATAACTGCAGAACGTTTTGAGCAAAGGGTTCCCATTTTGTGAAAAATATAATATATATTACTATATGCAATAACATAGAATGCTTATTGTAGATAAAACAAGATGTAAATAATTGCTAACTTATCAGGCTTTAGTTACAGTATCTTTTTCATTTTAGTTTGTCTGATAAATTAATTTATCAGACAGATTTTCCCATGAATATCTGTAGAAAGTAGAAACATAAGAAAAATGATTCCTGGCTACTGTAAACTGCATGATTACACCAGAGGAGATTTCCCTTGGCCCTTTCACATATAAATGCAGCTGAAGGTAATAACATTAATGGCGGGTGTGTTTCATTTAAGTTTTTCTGTGTGCCAGCAAGAAGTTAACTGTACAGGTGCTGTTCATGCTGGCACACACAGCAACACCTAAACGAAACACACCACCCATTAATGTTATTACCTTCAGCCGTCTACCCGTCAAAATGTCTGCTGTGAAAAGGGCATAAAGCTTTCCCCACAATACGGGAGCTTTGGTTTAAGTGGTCATAAGCTATGAACAATTGTTAGTTGCTAGTTATGGTAGAATGCCCTATACATATGAATACCGTCGCTGTCCGGTGGAAACCATGTATGTCCAAAAAAACGCTACTTTATAGGAAATCTTAAAAATAATGTGTATTCCAATGGATCCAATTTAGTTATTCAGTTAGAAGCTCTTTTTAATACTCGTCATTGTTTAAATATTTAAAACTTAAACAACTTTTTTTTCGACCACAGTAATGATTGTACAGGTACAGTAGAAACAATATTCGTTTCTCAAAGCTTCTTAAGAAAAACAAAAAGTCCTAAGGGTACACAGTACATGGGAACACAATAATACAATCACCCAGTCCGCCTGTTCCTGTGAATTTGACAGCATTTTTACTGGTTGAGTAAAGTCAAAACATGCAGTCTCTATAGGGATTTGTGCAACCTCAAACAATCACTAATGTACACTCCAGCACATGGAAAATGAGAGCGGGGGCTATGTAAATGTGAAGTGGTAAAGGGTTGCAGGGAAGAGGACCAGTCTCAAAGGGATAGCCCACGTTACTCATGCAAATTGTACGGAAATCTGCAAGCGATTCGTCTTTCTCTGTTTATAATTTAAATATGGAGGGCAAACAAAGCCACGACAGGCAAGGCCTTGAGAAATATGTCGGAGAATATTCTCCCCACTTGAGGTTATTTTGTGAGCCAATACGCAACGTGTGAGACAGAGCCTGAAAACATGGAAAAACTCAACATACAATCTAATTAAGATTTGTTCTACCATGTCGCACTGTTCAAGTTCAAATCTAATATAGTCATTTATACTATTATTTTCCCCCTAATTTTGTGTTCATGACAATCGTTTTCTGTTCTGGTCTATGCTCACAATTGTTCTGGGATAATATTTCCACGACAATGCTGTTTACAGATTGCTCTCTTCACTGGGCTGTGATAAACAATGAGCTTCAAATGTGGTGTGTTCATGCAACTACACCAGGTCATTTCACAACCTCTCCAACAAATTTACTATATTTTGGACAATGTTTACTGAAGAATGATATATATAAAACAAACTTTTTTGTCACAGAGGGGTTCACACTGAATATGGACCGAAAAACCTCAGGATTTCATGCTGTGGGACAATTCTCCTGTTCTACATAAAGTAACAAAGCTGTATCAAAGGCCTCATTAGGTTATTTTCTTATTCATTGTGCCGCCAAGAGTTCCTAAAAACTAGACTGAATTTGTTTTCTTTTTTCCTGTGGATTTCCTGGGATGCCCTTGAGGGCATCTGTGGGCCACACTGCTATAATTAAATGTTATCATCTTGCAATGTGGTCCTGTAATCTCCTTATATTTGAGTTGATGTTGCATGTAAAAAGACAATACAGATTAAAAAGTAGATCACTTTCAAACCTGTCGCCCCTATTTTGGGCATGCGGTTATAAAATGTACAAAAAAGATTTTTAAAACACGTGTCAGGTTGAGACTTGTTGAGAGCTTATACTGTAGATTGGCTACTGTATTTTCGCTATTCGTCACACGACACTAGAGCTTACTGTAAAGTGGTTAATATCTCCTATGGAACATTAATCATAACTTTATTCATACAGTACATTGTCGTGTCCTTTTCTGTATTGTGTAAAAACAAATTGGAGGATAGTTTTTTTTCTCTGCTTCTTCATGTTGAGCGTCTGAAAACCATTGTTCCCCGCTGGGAACCTGAAAACCATTGTTCCTCGCTGGGAACCTGTCAAATAACTGTCACATAAAACTGGGGATGGGCTGTTTCCCCAATCTGTCGCTGTACAATGATCTTACCACATGAAGACTGTACGCTCGCAATGTAACGTTTGATGCGCAGCTGTGCTTGGATCAGTTCGTATCCCTGTTTTGCGTTGAAAAGGAACTATTTACATTTTGGGGTTTTGTTAGAATAGTTGTTCTCAAATAATTGATGCGGTCACTGGAAGGTTAACCCCATCCTGACCAGTCGCTTTGTAAAAAAAGTTATTTTTGTGCCACGGTTCACTTTGCTGGCCAATTGCATCTTTGTCTTATATCGTCTCTGTCGGGTGGAAACCTCATACAGCATGTCCAAAACTGTTACTTTTTAGGATTTAAATAGAAAAATATGAAAAATAGCAGATCTACAAGCTCAATACGTGGCGCGTTTGAGCTTGTGGATCTACTATTTTTGATGCTTTTGTGTGACGCTGTAGAATGATCAAGAAAAACAAAAAGTTAAAATATGGATATGAGAGGTTTCTGCCCGAAAGGAACAATATTTCCATTTAACCCATTCAGCCCTATATTATATACTAAGTTGACCAGGGTCCCCAGTCGTCTATGCTTGGCCCCTCTATATCAAATCTCTTTGCCAAAAATAGCCGATCTACAAGCTCAGAACGCATCGAAACGCAACGCGGTGTGAGCTTGTAGGCGAGATATTTTTGCCAAATGTTTGCTAATTATGACATGCTCAGAATTGGGATGCTAGGGTTCATGTGGGTAAAGGATCTGTCTGTATTCCCTCTTTTTATATTTCGGTCTCATCGATGCACAAAAAAAAAGAGAAATTTGACACAGCTCAGCAGTGGTTGGTTGAGGTGATAATTACCTATTTGACACATTTTGATTGCTCAACAGGGAGAGCAGCTGTTACTGATTAAAACTAAAAGTTTCAAACTGATTACGGAAAGTGTTAGGACAGTATGTGGAAGAATTTAACTCAAAAAATAATGTCATAATCCAAATTAAGCTCAAATTAAATGATAGTAAATTAGAATACATTTTGGTGTACCACATTCACCATTATTCATTTGTTGGATAAAGTTGTTGTTGATAATTGTCAGTGTATATTTGCACATACGGGAAATATGTCCTCAGCAATTAACACCATCCTACTATTAAATAAATATTTCATAATAAAGCATAAATTATCTTTATAACAATGTTATTTTGAGCTGAAAAGTGCACGAATCTGTGCCAAAACATTGAACGAGTGTTTTCTCAAAAGTGCATTTTTTTAAAACATGTTTCTTTAAGCTGTATTTCCCAAACTGCTGGGTGAATCCAAGCAAGTGTCAGCTCATTTTGTACCTCGGATTGTCTACTTTCCTATGAAATGAAAAGAATACAAAATCAAATAAAAAGCAAAACCTTTCAATTACCATATAGTTGCTGCGTTGTGCCAAACATGTGTAGGCTGTCGTGTCATGTAAAAGTTGAGGTCCCTGGATTTACATTCAAGTTTTAGTCAAGCATTCAGAGTTCAGATCAATTGCTCACCCCACTGAGGAGAACAATGCGGAACTGACTGACTGAGGTTTCCTTAATATATAGAAGGATAGTGGAAATATCAATCTACACCCACAACGCGTTGTGCACTTGTAGATCAGCTATTTTCACTACTTTTATGATGAAGTAGGGCGTTCTTGTATGATGAAGTAGGGCGTTAACACTCTGACCGCCGGGCCCGTAGCCTACGGGCCGATAAATCCAACCGTAAAGCGCCGATCCCGTAGCCTACGGGCTGTGGTGCTTTTTCCTTTTTTTCGAAAAAAAAACTTTTTTCAATTTTCGACACGGACCATTTCATTGTAACACCACCGGAAACAGAATTATTTGGGATCCGGTTTTGCCGATCCCGTCAGCCCTCGTTCTAATGACGAAACTGAAACCCCATTTTCTCCCTGTAGTTTTTTCTCCTCGGTGATCACCGTTTAACATAAACCGTTCTAACTACAACATGGATGCCCCGTTTGACACGTGGTCTTCACTGCTCGAACCAGGCAGATGTCCGCGATGTAAACAAACAGTGCACAGCTCAATCTTACGGATTTTAACAAGGTCTATGGCGACGTGAAAAAAACAAAAAAACAACAATAAAACGTTGCCACTGGTGAGTACATAATGAGATTAACCTCTGGCGGTCAATGTGTTAATGTATGAAAAACATCAAAAGATGAAATACTGTATGGAGATATAAGGTTTCTGCCAGACAGCAACGATATCGCTGCATATTCTGAAAACGTGTCCTGTGTCAAGTTCCAGGGGTGCTGTTACAATTACGCAATGATATTCTGTCTACTTCTATTTCAGTGCAATATTTGTCTTTTAAGGCATAATAGACTACTAGAGGCCCTCACACCTACGTTGCACCGCCGATCCGACCGATATACCCTTATATGGAGATCTCCATCTGTCAGCCCTTGTCCCTTTAATGCCCATATATGGAGAGCCCTGATGTCATCAATATATGCCCATATATGGGCATGCCCACTTGTGCCCATATATGGAGCCGACTTGATTGTTTGCGGCTGATGCCATGACGACACATTGAGGTTAGACAACACACTCCATATTTGGGCGTATAGTAGCTGCATTGGGAACTCCTTATATGGTTATGGCTTTAAATTATGTTATCATGCCAGCACTATAATATGAAACATAGGACAGATACATAAAAAAAAAAAAGAAAAAAAGAAATGCAACTATGTAACTAAGATAAATAGTAAAGAATAAGACTGAACTTGTAGTAACGTACAGGGATTAGGAATAGGATACCAAAATCCAAGAGGAGATGCGGGTCCTGGCTTGGCCCTCCGCATTTGGACCACCCGGGATTTGCATGTTGTATGAGCTATTAACTGGTATAAAATATATGTGCATAAACGTATTTAAGGTTAGGAATGTGTATAAGTGTACATAAACAATCTATCCCCAGTATTGTGGAACAGTCAAATCAGTGTGTGTGTGTGTGTGTGTGTGTGTGTGTGTGTGTGTGTGTGTGTGTGTGTGTGTGTGTGTGTGTGTGTGTGTGCGCACACACACACTGTCATCATAAATATGGACCGCGTAATCTACAGTGAGTAAAAAGAGAAATGTACAATCTATCTACAGTGAAAAGCATTTACTGCAGTTTGCCTTGGCAGGCCTCTAATTATGATAATGCTAGAAGTCCCAGTAGTCCCTGAGCAAAGGCGCCAGAGACATGAGAGAGAGAGCATGAGTCATTAATCTGAGGACAAGGCGGAAGGCCTGGTGGAGGAACGTCCACAAGTGTCACTGTATAGTTTCACTGTATGGCTACCAGCACATAGGATCGACAGAGTCGGTCCTTCTCGCGCGCGTGCGTGCGTGCGTGCGTGCGTGCGTGCGTGCGTGCTCAACTACACCGCTATATGCCCACCATCACCTTATGGAGGGGTATTGGTTAACTCATTAAGACCTGAGGCCGACTCTACAAATTCCTTCTAAAATCAGTAGTTCTCACACTTTCAAGATTTTTCAAAAATGTTAAAAAATAGCAGATGTACAAACTCACAGCACGACACGAAGTAAAGCGCTGTGAGCTTGTATATCTGCTATTTTTGAAAAGCAAAAATCTAAAATGGCACAGATGCTTTCCGGTCCTTAGGAGGGGTTCCAGGGGGTGCCCAGTGAAATGAGGAATAGTTTAAACACACCCATTATCATTATAAAATAGCCGATCTACAATCTCAAAGACATGTTGTCAGCTCTATTTTCTTTTTAAAGAATTGAAATGTCGACAAAACCTTATCCTCTCCCGGGCAATTTTTAATTTTTTTAATGGGGGTCCTCGGCCAAATACATATCAATTTGGGGGTCTTTGACATGAAAATGTTTGAGAACCATACTCATTCAGGGTGATCAACAAAGCATGAATATTTGTTCTGTATTTGTGAGATCTCGGTGACGTGCGTCTTGGCAGGCATGGACACTTTAGCCGTTACAGGGCTCAAACCTGTGACATTTTGACGCAACAGTCTGTCTAATCGCTGTAAGCTACTACTGTATACGGTTCCAGGGTCCTCAACTTATATGTGACAGGACAGGCCTTTAATGTAATGTGTCTGCTAAACAGAAATGTTAAAATAACAGCTGCGTGCATTTCAAATTGACAGGAATGGTTTTTCCTATCGTTCCCTTGTTAACCTGTCAAGTCCTATTTTATACTTTAAAAACTGTTCAGGAATAGGTAAAATAGCTGAACTTCAAGCTTAGTTAAAGTGCTACGAGTTGTGAGCTTTTCAATCGGCTGTACTCGCAACTTTTACAACGTTGCTCTGCAGGAGTCTAGAGGTCTACAAATGAGTCGATCCGTTTGTCCGTGTCTGTCTGCGTGTCCAGAACCTTGCAAACCACTGGGCCCATCGGCACCAAATGCCTTGGCCTCAGTGTCAGTAGAACACAGAAGTACCTTATGTTTTATACTTTTTGAAATATTAATTCTATAATGGAAATCAATTGGGCTCCGATTGGGCTGAAAATGTGGAGTCATACACAATAAATCTGTCATAGATGTCCCAGATCCACATTGGAACACAGCGTTCCCATGCGGAATCCGAGATCCACATTATTAGATTTTGTTCTTATTTGTAAAATTTGTATTCAATTACATTTTTTTTCCAGGCCCAAAATAGGGACGCCAGCTTTGGATGGCAGGCATGTGGGCAGTTAGTTTACAGTGTGCAGTCAGTCTTTCCACTAAAGCAGGGGTCTTCAATGGACCCCGCTTAGCTGAGAGAGAGATGAAGCAGGGACCCCCACTACATATTGTGTAAAATTGTGTTGCAGATTAAACCTTTTCATAGATTTCAATGCGACTTGTTTGACAGCACTATCATCAGTGTTGTGTAAATTAATGTCTTTCGTTTTGTTTTCAGACATCTAAACCGGCAATACTTTGACCTTTGTCTCTGTACTTGATCTGCTCCTTTTTCCCTCTACACCAAACCTCTTTGCCGAAAATAGACGATCTACAAGCTGCAGTTGTGAGCTTGTAGATCGGCTATTTTTGGCTAATGTTCCCGTCAGAAAAGGGATGCTAGGGTTCAAGTGATTAATGTTAAAAACAAATCATATCACACAAAGATTTGGCGGCCCCCCTGTAGTAACTCTGAGGACCCCCCCTAGGAGTCCCGGACCCTCTGTTGAAGACCCCTGCACTAAAAGCCATCAGAAGAGAGAGTCTGAGGATATGACGTTTGCGGTTACGATAGCTGTGCGATTAATGTGACTTCGGGTCACGAACTGGCGCTAAAAACAATACTGTCTGCATGAAGTGCCAACGGGGCAGACAAAACAAGACCGCAAACAACAACGAGGGTGAGAAGGAGAAGAATGAAAACAGAATGCTTAACCCATTCAATCCGGGAACGCATCTGTGTCATTTTAAAGATTTCTTTGGCTATAGCAGATCTGCAAGCTCATACGAGCTTCTAGATCTGAAAAAAACATTTTTGCTAAACTTTGAATATATATATTTTTAAAGCGAACATTTGTAACTCAAATCTTTGCTTCTGGGGATTCAACAAATGTCTTCTAAATCCTAACAGTTTAAAAAAAAAACGCATGTTACTATAATCAGTGGTTCTCAAACTTTTTCATGTCAAGGGCCCCCAGAATTATATTTATTTGGCAGCGGACCCCCATCTCAAAATATGTTGTTCCAGGGACCCCCAGAAGCAAAGATTTGAGATAAAAATGAAAAATATATATATATATTCAAAGATTTGCTCAAATGTTCACGATTTTTCAACAACAAAAAAATTGCAGATCTACAAGCTCATGCTATGAGCTTGTAGATGTGCTATTTTTTGATATAAAATAATGGTTATAGCAAAAAATATAAAATGACAGTATATGCGTTCCCGAATTGAATGGGTTAAGACAAGATCTGAGAGGAAAGCCCCGGTTTCACACATTTCATTTCAACCCTCTCTCTCTCTCTCGGTTTGGTCTCACGTCGAGGTGCAGGGGATGACATGAGGACAGCCTGCAGCCACGAGTGCATGGAATGTTTCATCTGTTGAGTAATACGCCCATAAATAGCCTAACAGATCCAATCCATTAAAACTCTGATCAGAGTGCTATAGTCATGTGCTGCCATTTTCGTCTAATCTGTTTATTTGGAAAAACAAATATTATAATGCACAAAAAAATCAATAAACATATCGTCGCGGTCGGGCAGAAACCTCTTATCTCCATACTTTAACGTGGTGTTTTTTCGTAAATTCAAGTTTTTTTTCGTAAATTAACACCCTAATTGATCATACTACAGCGTCACACAAAAGCATCAAAAAGTAGCAGATCTGCAAGCTAGAAAATCTGCTACTTTTGATACTTTTGAATTTGAATCCTGAAAAGTAACAGTTGTGGACATATGAGGTTTGCACCCCAACAGAGACGAGATGTAAAAACAAAACAAAAAAAACTCTAATCTGAGGGGAAAGCCCCACTTTCAGTACATTTAATTTCCGACCCCATTTCGCGTTTCGCTCCGCGCCGAGGAGGTTGCAGGGGCGACACGCAAGGACACCCTGCAGCCAACGAGTGCATCATGGAATGTACTCGTCTGTTCAATAATTAGCCAATAAATAGCCGCTAACAGATCTAAGTCATTAAAAATGTGCCGTTCCTTACCATGCTGAATGTCTTTCATGTCCAGGTGCAGGGAGGACATGAGGATTCCCACTGCCTGAGAGCGCTTGTTGTTAAGAAGCTTCACAACCTGCGAAAAAAAAACACACAACAGTGGAAATCATTGTCAGGAACGTCCGCCATCACGTCACGACCCCAGGAAAGACTACAACACGAGTAAAATCCTGAGTGTTCGTTTTTAACTGTTAACCCATTAAGACATTTTTAGATTTCTTTGGCTATTAAAAAATATTGCAGATCTATTTATATCTATATCTCTGAGCTATGAGATCTACTATTTTTGAAAAATCGTGAAAATGTGTGCAAAACTTTTACATTATTATTATTATATATTTTTAAAGAAACAAAACATCTTTGCTTCTGGGGGTCCCTGGAACAAAATATTTTACACATTTTCACTTTAAAATATATATATTCAAAGATTTGCACCCATTTTCTAGATTTTTCTAAAATAGCAGATCTACAAGCTCATAGCGTGGCACTCGGTGCCGCACTATGAGCTTGTATATCTACTATTTTTGAATAGCCAAAGAAATCTTAAAATGACATGGATGCGTTCCCGGTCTAAGTGGATTAAAACATGGAACCAAATGGACCAGATGTCACGGCGGCATTGGGTTGGCTAATGGGGATCCTAATAAAAATAAACAAAAAGGAACATCTTCATTACATTCTACGTTGGCCGTCCTGAGGAATAACCTCATCTTTTTCACAGCTGTATACAGTATGGTGAGAGAGAATGACAAGGAGAGACACAGGAAACAGGATTATCACAACCTGGCCAAGCCAAACTGCGGAGAAGCCAAGAGAATGCTTTCTAGAACAAGTCAACTATAAGGCATGGGTTCCCGAACGTTTAAGCTCGAGATCCAGAATTGAAACTTTAGTTCAAACCGGGACCCAAACTGAGGAACATATCCGATCTACAAGCTCACAACGCGTTGTGAGCTTGTACTGTAGATCGGATATTATCACTACATCTTAAAAGTTGTATTTATTTTTTATTTATGGAATTTATTTCATTTATTTATCTATTCATATTTAATGTATGAAAATGTTTTTTCAAAATCTTTTGAAATAATAATTGAAAACAAAATGTAGGAAACCCCAAAATGGGTACCGACCCACTGTTTGGGAACCACTGAACTAGGAGCTTTAATGCAGTGCTTTTCAAACCGTTTGTGCCAAAGTTTGAGTAAAAATCTCAAGACGCACCTATGTTCATAGCGAAAACAGCCGCTCTACAAGCTTACAACGGGTTGTGATGCGACGCATTGTGAGCTTTGTGTTTGAACATTTTGTAGAGAGAAAAAAACGAGAATTTGCCTTTGTACTGAAATGAATGCACACAAGGTACTGATGTAGTCAATTACATGTGAAAACAGCAAACGCACTCGCATGTTGCGCAACCGACCTTGTCATTTCAAAACAATTCTTTGAAAATGTAATAAAAGTGAAATATTTTAAGCTCTGAATTTCCTGTAAGGAAACTGTTCCAAAGGGTGACCTCATAGCAGGGTCGTGCACAAGACATT
This sequence comes from Gymnoscopelus microlampas, assembly GCF_963454915.1. Classification (NCBI taxonomy): domain Eukaryota; kingdom Metazoa; phylum Chordata; class Actinopteri; order Myctophiformes; family Myctophidae; genus Gymnoscopelus; species Gymnoscopelus microlampas. Next base: position 15,869,155 of record NC_139951.1, read on the forward strand.
TGGGAGGGAAGCAGTGATCAGGAGGAGAAAACATGGGATCCCCTCAACAAACAAACTAGCACCTAGGCCTTTTCACAATTCTAGATTTGTTTCCTTTGAGGTTCTTGTAGGTGCTGTGTGCATAAGTCATACTTCAAAATGTCATATACTGTACATACAGGCACATTCCAAACTATTTTAATATTGTGGTAAAGTGCATTTATTTCCGTAATGTTCTTATTATACTTCATAACACAAATAACTTCATTACACAAAGTGAAATATTTCAAGTCTTTTTTTGTTTTAATCTGGATGATTACGGCATACAGTGCGTGGAAAGAAAAAAGATCCAGTATCTCAAAATATAATACAGGAATGTCGACCGTCTGACAATTATGTTTATGCACTCAATATTTGGCGCATAGACCAGGTCCATTGGCCATAAAGCTTTTCAGCAGACAGGAGTATGAAGTGCTCTACAATCTCTCTGGACTTATGAAACACAGTGGACACCAACCAACACCAGCAGATGACATGGCACCCCAAAACACCACTGACTGTGGAAAGATTCACAGCAGTCGTCTACCACGAGAATTTAGAACTTCGAACTTCATGCTTCCGTCTGCTGAAAAGCTTTATATGAGATGCTGACTTGCTTTTCCAGCAGATCTTGGCGCCACCTGTCCACAGTGCCAAAACTACTAGTAACCGGTTTGTTGACCATGGTATTACTGGGCTTGACTGGTCAGCCAACTCGCCTGACCTGAACCCCATAGAGCATCTATAAAGAGGAAGATGAGACACCAGACCTCAAAACGGTGATGAGCTGAAGGCCACTATCAAAGCAACCTGGTCTTCCATAACACCTCAACTGTTAATTACCTCCACGCCACACCGCTTCTGGATCCCAACCCTAATCCTTGCAACGGTCAGTATGCGTCAAGAGGCGTCTCCCAGTGAGGCCGAGTAAGATACTGAAGCCACACTTCTTACGCCTTATTTATACTTGGTTGCGAGGCAGTGTTTTGCACAGAAAACAGCCTCTGTTCTGCTTTTATTAGTGCGAGACACATTTCACAACCAAGCCTAAATCAGGGCTTTATTTTCTGTATGGGCGTTCAATCTCAATACCTGAAATGCAGTGCAACACTGCCGAAGGGAGCGGGACGCGTTGCGTTCCCATGTCCCGAACCAGTGACCCAGCGCAGATCAAAGCTGAGGTCAGTGTTGGCCGATCATTAAAAACATGGACACAACAAAAAAACTTAATTAAAATGTAAACAGAGATGACAGCTGGAAACTCAAGACTTACGTCTTGCGATCATATGATTGCGAGTTTTAATAGAGTCCATTCGCACATCAGCCAGCAGCTGTTAGATCTCCTGTCTGTGAATGAGTGAGAATGAGAGTGTTTCTGCTTGATTAAATAATTAGCTTGGATTTCCATGTCAGGGCCGGACAGACCGAATGGAAAGGGGAACATAAGGTCAACTGAGCTGCAGTGTGTGCAGTGCATGCTGAGTGAAGCATCGTGTGTATGTTGGCATGAGTGCATCTATGCGTGCAGTCGTGTTTGGCCGCGGCGCGTGTGCGTACTTTTGTGCTTGCGTGGGTCACGGACGTAACGTGTACTGTAAAAATCGCATGTGACTGACAGGCTGCTACAGTATGTGTGTGTGTGTGTGTGTGTGTGTGTGTGTGTGTGTGTGTACTACATAAGCATAACCTTCCTCTCTTGGTGTACAGAACAAAACCTATTCTCTCTGGGTCCAGTCATGTTTTCTGATGTCTTTCAAAGCTCTGGCCAATGGTCATTCTGACACAGTACAACCAGATCTTCATCACAACCACAATGGGTTTAGTACAATTCTGGGGGGCGCTACTGGCGCGTTTTGAGCTTGTAGATTAGCTGTTTTCGGAAAAAAAATTAGCAAATAGGGATTTGGTTCCTGGTTTGAACCGTGGCTCCTCCTGGCTGAGTGTCGAGGTATCATGGAGTTAAGACACTGAACCACTAACTACTCCTGTTGAGCAGGCTGGTTGGTGCCTTGCATGGCTTCGGCTGCCGTCGGTGTGTGAATTTGTACCACGCGTGACGTAGTGTGTGACGGTGTGTTCTGCCGTTGTGGCGTGTGAATGGGTGAGTACATTGTGAGTGGTTGGAAAGATTAAGAACATTTAGAATACACTACATCATCACAAAATCTGGATTAATTGTGAGTTGTGTTTATATACACAGACCACAGCTGTATGCTTGACCCAATCCAACTGATAAACAGTTGGACCGTAGCACCGGATAAAAATATTTATATGAGAAAAATCATAATCACTTTGAATTGTCAATCTGGTTGGAATGGGTTACACCACGGTCTCTACAACAACCGGCTGTGGGGAATCTGATCGAGGACCTTTCGCTAGCACAGCAACAGGAATTTGACCAATCTTCCACCTTCCCACCCATCTAAGACTCCCACATCACAGACTCCTAGGCGGCTATTAATTGTTATGACATATTTCCTCTAGGTTAACCCGTTTCCTATGGCCGCAGTGCCCTGTACAATGACAACAAAGAAAAACAGCATTATTTTCCACTATCAAAATAAAAGCCTTCCTGGTAGGAGTAATTTCGGGGGGGGAAAAAGGATTTCCAATTATTTCAATCAGTTAGTGTCAGAGGGAAAAAGGAAATGCATGTGTGCCCACGCATGCACACGCGTGTGCGCATGGACGCACACACCCACACACACACACAAAGACACAGTGCTCAAAGTAAGCATTTCACATCAAAAGGAGAGCCTCTCCACCAGGCTATTCACAAGGTTAATCGCCGAAACAACTAGAAATTCCTAAAACACTATTTGGCAACTCAAAATTGCATCCAGATTTACCACACACAAAAAAAAAGAGCAAAAAACACCAGTCGGCATAAAAAGACTCCGGCGGTGGGACAGCGATAGTTCAAAGGAGACACAAAAGAATGCTCTGAAACGCACGCGACACGCTAAACCGCCGACTTAATGAAATGTTATAAAAGTTAACTGCAGCCAAATAGCCCCATAATCAGATAATAATCATGCAGGAAACAATACAGAGAGTGGGATGGAGAGATGGAGAGAGAGAGAGAGAGAGGGAGATTATAAGATGCATAGTGAAGAAGGCAAGGGGGCGAGAGAGACAAGCAGAGAATTGATGACTGAGCAAGAGAAGAGAAGAGAGAAAAATATGGTAGGGGTGTGTGTGGGGGGTAAAGAGATAATACATAGAAAAATACAAAGGGAAAATGGACAGAGGAACAAAGAGAGAGGGGAGAGAAAGAAAGAGAAGGCAAAAGTGAGGGATCAGCAGAAAGTGAGAGCGCAAGTGACTTAAGCCTAATTCATATTTTGTTGGTAGACGGTGTCCCCGGGCGGAATATAGCCGACCTACAAGCTCACGATGCGTCGCGAATGCAACATAGTGTGAGCTTGCCGGGCGGCTATTTTCGGCCGCGTGACACCGCCTTCCAACGGAGCATGAATTAGGGCAATTTTAGAGGTGCACGTGTTGGGAGGAATCCAGTGAAACCGCGTCGTGTTTAGGAGAGCCTTGTAAAATAAATAAGCTCTACATTAGTGGAGACCCTGGTCTGTCTGCCATCTCCCACCGCAATGCATCATGGGGGGAGGGGGAGAGCGCTTTTAAATGTGCCTCTCTGGCCCCGTTTCACTTAAGGACTCACAAATATTATGAAATCGACTTCAAAGTTGAAAACCTCCCGTACGACCCCCACCACCCACTCCAAAAAAGAAGGGGAAAAATAAATAATCACATACACTGAAAAAAAAAAGTACCATCGCACAGTGCAGCCTTTCATAGAGAGTAGTTTACCCACTTGAGACCTATTTTATCTTTTGTCACACAATGGTGTTGTGCAGCGAAAATAGACGCTCACAATGCATCGCAGTATGTAGATCTGTAAACATGTTTGGTACCATTTTTGAACATTTCTGAAAGAGGTTTCGCCTAATTTATGACATGCCCAAAATTAGGAAGACACCAGGTTGAAAGTGTTAACACGCTAGGTAGATAGGTGAGAGGCTAAAGTAAAAAACTGTCCGGAGTCACAGTGTCACTAGAGCGATCCCATCTTCAAAACCCATAACCGTTATATTGTTTCCATTAGGAGTGCATGGCTGATATGAAAGCAATGTTTCAGAGTTTATGCCAATGCGTGCATGTTGATGTGCGTCCCTGTGCGAGCGAGAGAGGATGCAGCTGTAGAGCGAGGGGGAGGGGGGCGGGGGGGTGTCGGGACGGATGGAAGACTTTCTTCTGTGTAGCAAAAAGCCATAGACGCCAAAACACCTCCGAAACAGCCAGCATCCCCCCCCCCCCCTCCTCCTGTTGCTCGGTCACAGACATGCGGACATACACAGAGAAAAGCAGACAAATAGGAGACCTGCAAAAGTGCATCCATACACAAAAACCCCACACACACGTGACATGAAATAGGTTGAAAATATATACGTTTGCAAGTTCAGTCTAGTTCATCTATACAACCAGAACAACTCAGGTCACAGAGACCATATAAATATTATTTTCTATTGGGAGATTTTCCTTTACAATAACGGGATTCAACACTGCTGTGGCGTTTCACAGGATCCTTCGAGAGCAGGATAGACATTAGATGCATTAAAATCTTTGCAAAGTCCAAGTTCATATCTTATTGGGCATAAATTACCTTCCTTCAAGATTCTGCCCCTCAGCCTAAACGCTTGTTATTCCCTCTTTAACTTGCGTTTTCGTAAATTAATGCCCCACTTCATCATACAAGAGTAAAAAACACCACGCGTCGTGAGCTTATACTTTTAAATGTTTTTAAAACGATAATAAAAAATGAACGGTTTTGGAGATAAGGTTTCCACCCGACAGCAACAATATGCACATCATGTCAATAGAGTCAACGAGAGGCTGACAAAGGATGGAGATGGAAAGGGAGGAGAGGGGAAAGAGGGGAAGGGAATTTCTTATTCCCTTCTGAATTAAGGGAATAAGAAAGAATGAGGAGAAAGGGAAGAGGGAAGTTGAAGTTGAAAGGAGTTGGAACAGAGAGCAAGTTCTCACACATGCGGACCTGCTTGGCCTTGGACTTGGTGATGGTGTCCGAGAGCGGCTTCTTCTTCTCCTTCACCGCCGTCTTGGAGAACAACTCCGCAAACTCCTGGAAGTCCATGTCCGTTGGCTCGTCAATGGCCTCCCACACCAACGAAGACGACACCTCCCTGAGACAAAGCAAAGCATTCACAAGCAGAAATAGAAGTTAAAAGTAGCCATGATAGACAGAACATGCTATGTAATAATTATGGATGAGGATTGGGCCACATATCATTCAAATAGTAGTAGGAGCAGTAATAATTATTACTATATTATTAATAATAATTTATTAGGGGTGCAACAGTTAATTGAGATAATCAATTTAATCGTTATAAAAATCTGATGACTTTCTGAGTCACAAACTGAGATCTCCGATCTACAGGACTGTTTTATGTCATTTTTCCTAGTTTGAAGAGGTGAAACCCAAGTTCTGAATTATAGCTTTCTTTTAAGATTTGTCTTATTGCCTTTGGTGGATAGCACAGTGTAGAGAGACAGGAAACGGGGGAGAGAGTTGGGGAGAGAAACACAGCAAATCCACCGACAGGCTCGAGAATCGAAACCGGGACACGCTGTCAGGCGTCAAAGCCTAAGCGGTACGCACCTTAAATAAATAAATTACTTTTTTCCTATCAATTACTCACCTCATGAAGCCTTGATTTCATAGACATTTTTTTTGTCGCATTCCTGAGCCAATGATCCAATATTTGACTAATTGAAGTTAATAGGAGACCAATCTTAACAAGAGCAAAATCTTTAAAACATTCTCTTTGTTTGAACCTGGATCACCAGTAGGCTCAACAGTGATTACACTGAGAGAGTTGTTTTGGAGTTTATATTATTCTTTAATATAGTTTTGCATTGATCTCCTACCGCAGCAGACACCGCAAATATAGAATTATTGGCTCAGGAATCCGACAAAAACAAATTCCATGACTTCAACGGGTAACCACTGGCCATCGTCGCCCCAGTTCTGACGTGTAGTTGAACACGGCATAATATTATCAATCAGTGCGGACGTCACATGTCCCCAGACACAGCAACATGGTGCGTGTGCATACAGTCAGTGTTGATTTCGTCAACTAAAACTATAACAAAACATATTTGTCGATCACCTTTTTTCACTGACAAAAACTAAATAAAAACTAAGCTACGATGACTAAAACTAAGACTAAATATATTGACAATTTCGTCAACAAATAAAAACTAGACAAAAATGTTAGTGAGGGACGAGTGGAGAAGAGATCCGGTAGAACTAAAAGAAGTAATTTTATCTTTGGTTGCGCTCAGGTGTTGCGCTCTGAAAATAGCAGATCTACAAGCTCACAACACGTCGTGCTGTGACACGTTGTGAGCTTGTAGATCGGCTATTTTCAGCATGCAACCAAGTGTAAAATCAGCCAAAATAAATTTTAGTCGACTAAATCAACTGTAGATTTAGTCGACTCAAATCTTATGATATTTAGTTCACTAAAACTAGACAACAACTAAAACATTTTTTTTTCAGATGACTAAAATATGACTAAAACAAAATGGAATTTTATTCAAAAGACTATGACTATAACTAAATCAAAATCTACTGTCAAAATCAACACTGCATACATGATGCTCACCTCTTGGTGTGCAGCTGTATCCTGGTCCAGTACAGTGGTTTCATGGGCCTGGGCGGCTCCACCACGGCCTTCCTGGGGGGCTTCTCGTGCGCCGCGCCGCCCAGAGCATAGAGGCCCAGCGGCAGAGGAGGAACCAGGAAGCCCAGGGCCCCGGGTGGAGCGGGCGCTCCGAAGGCACCCCCCGGGGGAGGAGGGGGCGGCGGGGGCCCACAGCCAGGCGGCGGGGGAGGAGGCGGCGGGCCCCCCATTCCAGGTAGCGGGGGGGGAGGCGGCGGGCCCCCCATCCCAGGTAGCGGGGGTGGAGGCGGTGGGCCCCCCATCCCAGGTAGCGGGGGAGGAGGCGGCGGGCCCCCCATCCCAGGTAGCGGGGGTGGAGGAGGAGGTCCCGGCATGCCTGGCAGAGGAGGAGGAGGAGGCGGCAGGGCCGAGCCCGGGGGCAAGGGGGGCGGCGGAGGAGGGGGAGGCATCGCACCTCCTGGTAATGGAGGAGGAGGAGGTGGTAACGCGTGTCCTGGAAGCGGTGGCGGAGGAGGGGGAGGTGGCATCATCGCTCCTCCGGGGAGCGGTGGTGGCGGGGGAGGAGGTGGCATCCCTCCCGGGAAGGGCGGAGTCGCATAAGTCTGCGGCTGCTGTTGGCACGCGCATTTAAACTCCGCCTGCACCGCTTTGGGCGAGGTGGGAACGGGCACGGGGACGCTCAGCTCGCCGGTCCGATCCGCCGCGTCCGCGCAAGGCACTCTGAACATGAAGCGCTCGTCCATGGGCGAGGTCTGGACCGACTTGGCTTCCAGGCAGTCCGCCGCGGCCGTTTCCGTCTGCAGGTGCACGTCACACACGACCCTGAGGAGGCCATCCTCGCCGCCGCACTCCTGGTCCCGGGTGCTGGCGGTCGCAGCGCTTTCCCTGTCCAGCAGAGGGGGCAGAGTCTCGAGCTCGGCGATCTTGGTCCTCAGGTCTTCTATGGTTTGCTCTAGCTGCTGGATGACGTTGATGTGTTCCACTTTCAGTTTGACCGTCTTTAGCGAGCAGTCGTCCTGGAAATGGAGAGAGAGAGAGAAAGCGAGAGAGACGCCAAGGAGAGAAGAAAGAGGGGATGTTGAGAGACATCGTCAGAAAAAGAGACAAGTTGCTAGGGCTGAAAGATATCACTATTTCAAATATTTTGCCTCGATTACAGTTGGTGAACAATTGTTAAAAAGAAAAATTGTGAAAATATCAGATCTACAAGTTGTCAACAACAACATGTCACATCGCAATGCATTGAGAGCTTGTAGATCGGCTAATTGCACTACTACACTACCGTTGTACAACAAAGTTTAATACAGGTATAAGTGGTCAATCAGACTAATCGATTTATTTGATTATAAAAAATCTATTAAAATGTTTTCATGTTGATCGTCGGTTTATCGGTTTTGATTTTTTTTATTTCTTAGCCCTAGAACTTGCATAAGAAAAGTTTATTTAAAACCTTACGTAATACATATAACAATAACCTCTTCAAAAGGAATAACATGAGCAGACAAAAAAACGGATAATATGATCTTGAATTTTGCCTTTTTGGAAAGTTGTAAGAAACGCTTTAAGGCCCAAGGGCCAAGCCACTGGAATACAAATGTACCGTACTTGTAGAACATCCCAAAGGATTTATGGGAAAATCAACTACATTTTTGCAAGACTATGAAATTTCACTTTGCAACCATGAAGCTAATCTGAAAAGGGGGCATTCCATGGTTTCTTCAGTCCAGGACCAAACTTTTATAAATGTATTCCTTAATTCTGGGGCTCAACATAATGAAAACCATGAACCATGAACCAAATCGTTAAGTCTTACATTTTTTTTTTACATCCGCATTCATCAGCAAACAAGCGTGCTGTGACAAATTTTGGACGTAGACTCATAACGTGAGAAGCACTGGGGTACAACGAGGAACAAACTAAGTAATCAGTCATAAAAACGTTCTTGCTCTTTCTGCCATTTTGAAAAAAAATACCCCTCTGTTCTTTAAATCCGTCCAAACATGACGTTTCACAGGAATACAAGCTGAATTCAACCCTGGTCACCAGTTTGAATCCTTCACAGCGGCTTGGAAAATCTGGACCTGTAAAATCCTCATCCTGCAACTAGAGCTGGGTGATCTATACTACTATCTTAATATAGGGGGCAACAGTTAATCGAATTAATCAATCTGATCGATTAATCAATAAAAGAAATCTTCGAAAATCAATACTTTAATAAAATAATTTATCCCTTTTGTGGGCATGTCACTATAGGCGAAAAGCTTTAAAAAATATTTAAAAAATAGTGAAAATAGCCGATCTACAAGATCACAATGCAAGGCGTTGTGAACTTGTAGATCTGCTATTTTCACAATTTGTACTTGACAAAGACGTGCAACGAAGCATAAAACCACGCTTAAGTGGTTAAACGATTTATTGAAAATTCCGCGCTTCTCCATTAATCGATTAATAAAAAAGTAATCAATAGCTTAATCGCTAAAATATAAACAATAGTTGCAGCCCTACACTCGATCATCTTGGACTTTGGCTATAATAATATTGTGATGGCTTAATTGATCTTATGTCTTTAACTGATCTTAAAGTTAAGTTATATTATTTCCTTAACTCATATTAGACTTGTAGGCCTACCTGAGTGAAACAACAAATGTCTGTTGGCTCATCAGATCCACATGAATGATTACTTATGATAGTGTGCCTGATGAATATCTTTGGAAAACCCCAACAGTCATTAAAAAACATTTGTAACATTATCGATATTATAGGCAATCGCTAAAGAATATTGTGATGTTTGATTTGAATCAATCACAAAGCCATGCCTCCAGGCTGTTGGATAAATAAATACCATGGTATGTTAGGTCAACTTGTCCGCTTAAATAAGGTTTAAAAACAGGAAGATCAATAACACTTGGGTCATAATTTGTGTTGCCAATAAAGCGCTGGTGTTGATTTACAAGCTGGGGTCATGGTGGTGTGACTACATTTTTCCACAGCACTTGATCTACAACATGACTGCTTATCAGCCCACCACCTCGCTTAACAAATATGTGCCTATGCTGCCACCTGCTGGTTAGACAGTGGACGACACATGGTAGACTTTACATTTTAGTAGGAGTAAGTATAAAGGACCGCAAATCACACAGAACACATTGTATTAACCACTTAAAGTCCTGTAAGTGATATATACATATTATTTGTAAATTTACAAATTAAAATGAATTTAATATGTGATAAATAGTCCTATATTCGGAGAGCAATCATTGGTATCGAGTGTTCTTCAGTAACAGGGGTCTTCCCATCTCCCCAGCTCTTTAATAAACAGAAAATAATAGATTTTCTGGTCGGGATACCAATTTCATCCATCAAAAAGCCCCCCCCCCCCCCCCCTCGCAAATTGATCACTAGTGTATCCCTCTGCCATCTTCATAAACAAATAAATGAAAAAAAAGACTGACCTGTAGTTCTTTGATGTCTTCTTTCTGTTGCCGTTTAAGACCCAGGATGGCTGACTGGTGTTCTAGATAAATATATGGAGAGACTGTGTAAGGACAGTAACACAGGCACCATTCTGAACACCCAGGATTCTTGTTAGGTTTTGCACCATCACCAGAGTGTACAAATGGAACCAAATGGACCTGTCCATTTGGATCCATTTATACACTCTCAAATGCAATTTCCTTTTTGCTCAGCAGCATCAAATCAAATGTATGATTGCCTAACACCTAATCACTAATGCTGAATACATTTGATGCTGACAAGTCCTAGTTGACAATGAACATGATTTACTGAGGAAAAACTCTGGTGAGACACTGTTAACAGCGAACAGATCATGCTTCACTCACAGAAAGAAACCGAACTGCAATGTTTCATGATTTCACAGAGTACAAAAAAATGTAATGTATTTGGCTGGTTAAAACAGTTAAGATATCTTAAAATGAGATGGCATGCCAGAGCTATTTGCTTTTAGCAGACAGACGGATGGATGTTAGGATCTCACTGACAACAGCAGGGGGGGATAATGAGGGAACAAAATGTTGTCGAGTGTTTGAACCCATCTTTAGCTGCCCTGTTGGTGACTCATTCACTGTTGCTATGCGACCATGCCCACTTTTATACAATGTTGTGGCACAAGGCAGACACTTGAACACACACACACACACACACACACAGTTTGAATGAATGATAAAGATGAGATATCCAAAGCTCAATGGAGTAAAAATTCAAACAAACAAAAGCAAACACAAATTATTACTCACCTTCACTGTCCTCTAAACATGTCACAGCATAAAGAAAGAGAGATTCCATTCAGAACAAAAGAAAAAGAAAACGTGTGAATAAATAAAAGTCCTTGCACAACATTCACTGGAAGTCAGTGATCATTACAGTTTCTAGTCTCCATATTATGTTGTCTTTGATGCCAAGCCACGACTTGTTTTGATTTAAAAAAAGGGAGCGTATGTGTGTGCCGTCATTAATTGCCCTTTCCTTTTCCCTGTAGACCATCCTAAACCAGGAGGATGCATAACATATGTGTAGCAAAAAAATGAAGCATCTGCACATCTCATCCAGCCTGAAGCCTGCCTGCATCCTGGTTCTAAGTCCTTTGCTTTAGAGAAGACGAGGTACAACAGTCCCTGCATATATTAGCACCATGTTCTCCCTTTTGTGCATAAATCTAGGAGGAAACAAAAAAAGGGCCAGGGCGCCCCGGACTCTCTTGGGCTCCAGAGAACAAGGTTAATCGAGTAGGAAGAAAAGGAAGACATCAAAGCAAAAAACAAACGGCCAGAGAGAGAAAGCACATTGACGACAGCGAGAGGGGATGTTTTTCCCACACAGCCTGATGCCATGCTCAGCAGTACTGTAGCTGGGACTGGGTGACATCATGGCTGTGCTTTTAGGTTTGTTCACCAAATTAGAAAGTTATGGAAATCTCTCGGCCACTTTACTGCTAAATTCTACGCTATTTGGAATATCAACTCGCACCTTTGTTTAGTGAAGATACAAGCAGGTTTGACAACATTTGAAATATTCCCAAGTACATTTCCTTTAATGATAGTTTGCTTAATGCATGCTTTACGCTTGATAAACTGGATTCATTTGAACAAGTTGGAATAAATTCCACATTGGAAATGGAATAAAAAGTCAATATAACATCTTATCTTGGTATTTCAGGCACAAATGTATTAAGCTGCTTAGTAATAGTAATGAAAAGGGAAGTTATGAAAGATTAAGGACTATAATGAACAACTCATCAAACAGAAGGCAGTTCTGGGTTGCCATGGGCTTGTGTGGATGTTTTGAAAAAGAGTTCTGTTCAAGGCAGAGGAAAATAAATAATCCTAAAGAACTCTTAACACTGAAAGTCTTTCCCCAGGTATCTGGTAGTTACGCCCTTACTATTTCTGTACTATTATTATTCGTTTGTTAATTTGTCAAGGCCAACATACATTGTTACATGTTAAAAAATATTATTATATTTAAGTTTGATCACACTCTAAGTTCACAGATTTCTGCAGCTTTCCTGATAAATAAGAATGACTCATAATTCTATTATTCATTCTATTATATGTCCCCATGTGAAAATTAGAAACCATATAAGTTATACTCGTCTTGTTAATACATTTAATGATAAAGCAAGTCAAGCTCAGTCTAAATCCAATAGGATTTGTTAATACATTTAATGATAAAGCAAGTCAAGCTCAGTCTCTAAATCCAATAGGATTCTTGCACAAAGCCCTTCATTCCATGTGTAGGATCGACTATAGATTGAAATCCCATAGACCTTGTCAGTAGAATTGCATTGCCAGGAAACCGCTTCAGTCCAACTATATTTCCTGCCCTCTACAGTATCGACGCAAACACTGCAACAGGAAACGGTGTGAAAAGGTCTATAGTGGAAGACATCCATAGACTATTAAATGCCTTTTAAAGCCTCTCATCCTCGCCCCTTACCTTCCAGACTCCAGTGCGTTCTAATCACAAGGATATGGTACGACATACAGTTTAAGTGGATATAAATCCCAACAATCTCCAATTGTTTTCCAGGGAGAGCACAGAGGAGAAGTGGTAACTGGGCCAATCCATTCTGTAGTGTAACGATAGAGCTCCTGAACATTTAGTCTAAAGGGTAATTGGACAACGTACATGTACTATAACTTGGCCTTTAAGACCCAAGCAAAACTCTGAACATCAACAACCAAAAAGTGGGCAGTCTCCCTGTTATGTCACTTTGTGTGCACATATTTGCATGTCTATCATATTTTCACATCATGTATTTATGCGTAATGTCAGTGGATTTGTGTGCCTCTAAATGTGTTCCTGTAAACAAAAAAATGTGTCCATTTGTCCAGTGTTTGTGTATTTATCCATCTATCTATCACCTTTATTACCAGCCTGGATGCAGGGACTCATTCATGCTTATGTTTACGTTAACAGAATTCTATGTGTGTGTGTCTGTGTCCCTCTGTCTTTCTACTGCACCTGTGGTTCTGTTCTTACCAGCCTCAGTGTATTTGAGTCCAGACCGGTCCTCTACTCCAACCTTCGTTGGAGGCCAGAGGCCCCTGATCTGCCCTGGCAGTCTGCCCTCAAATGGCTCCAGGGAGTGGGGAGGCTGGCTGACTGCTGCCCATGTGTACAGCTGATCTTGCTGCGGAGACAGAGGGAGCGAGGGGGGATGACAGGAACAGAAGAGAGAGACAGATAATAGGCAGGAATTGAGAGAGAGAAATAGAGGAAGAAATGGACAGATGAGGAAAAAGAGAGGAGTCTGTTAAATGGTTTTATTTTCAATCTTACTTGCACCGACATAAATTTCTATCTGTTGATAGGTCACTAAAGTACTGATGAATCTCAGCTCTTAAACCTAGGGTTAGGGTTAGGCTTAAGTCTTGATTTTGAGGAACAGTACAAAGAACATTGAAATGTACAAAAACATAATCACGATACCAGTTATAGGATTAACTATGGATATACAGAACTGTGAGTGAGATTGCCACAAACACTTCCATTTATGTCTACTCTAATGCCTAATTTATACTCAATCGTACGATATAGAGTCCCATGCCGAAAATAGCCAACTTACAAGCTCACAACTTATCGCATTGCAACGCATTGTGAGCTTGTAGATCGGCTATTTTCGGCACAAGACAAAGTATAAATCAGGCCTAATTCTATGACAGTGGCGTTCAGTGTGTGTACCTGCAACTGTTCAAAGAGGCACTAAAGCGTTTGACTAAATGAGAAGATGTCCACCTGCAGGTATTCAAAGAGATTGCAATTCCTGCGGACAGTCTGTGTAAGTTTAAGCCAGGCCAGGTCCAACAGCTTCTCTCTGTCCTCGTCGTGACAGTGACCGATCACTTCCAGCAGCTCCTGGACAAACTGGGGCACCATGTCCGTCTGCTTGTCGGTGACGTCCCATCCGTCCACCCTCTTTTCCTTTACTTCTCCTCGACCGTCGCTCTTCCGCCTGCCTCCGTCCCTCCTCCCCTCCTCCTGGTCTCCCCTCTTCTCCCGCTCCTGGTCTCTCCCCTTCTCCCGCTCCTCCTCCTCGTCATCTCCCTTCTCCGTGCAACTGTGCCCGTAACCCACAAACGCATCCCAGCCATTTTCGAAGCCTGCAGAGTCTTTCACACCGCGGTCTGGTGCCAAGTTAGCAGCAGCGGCGGTGGTGTTATGCCCCGTTGCCACGGTTACACTCCCGCCTCTCTGCACCATGTCCTCCTCTGCCTGTGACGCACCGGTGGGAGCCAGCTCCTGCGCCGGCAGCAGCCTGGAGATGCAATCCACATGCAGCTGTGAAAGCAAGCAGGACGCGGTGCCGGCCACCGCCGCTGCCGCCGTCAGGATGCCGGTGGTGCACGCAGCTGTGGGTGTGGGCACATCGTCCGGTGATGTGGCTTCCATCAACGTGGTGGATGACTCAGTGTCTGGGTCTGTGTCCGAATCTGATTCAGACGTATCCATGGTTCGGTTAGATTTGGCACGGCACCTTTAGATTACGTGCATCATCGTGACTGGCCTACTATAGTGGAAATATGCTGTAGCCTCATTGCAATAGCCGTTTTAAAGGCTGAAAACATGTCTCTAGGTCCAATGATTATGAGATTTTCTTTTTTTGCAAAGTAAATGGAATCACATGAAATAAGCACTCTCAGCTGCTGTGGACTATAGTCCACATGATAGAGTAGCAGCTACACTGAAGTTTTACTCATTCAAGGGACAATAATTCCAGTTCCAGTGTCGGGGCCAACAGTCGCCAGACCTCCGCAATAATGTCAAGGAAGATTCATTGCTTTGCAGTCGTTTCTTGGAACTTAGTCAAGACATAGGGCTGGACTGAAACCCTGTGTATATCTGGATACTGTATCTTCAAAATCTAAAGGGTGTGACCACACTGTACACTGAATTATATTTGTATCAGTGAATGAAATGCTCAACATGAAACGAAAAGCGGGGCTCCACCCACCAAATGATGCCATGTTCGTACACGCGAAAACGCATTAAAAGGAGGGAACTGACATCTCAGCTATGTGGCTTTCACTAGTGTGAAATTATCCAGATATCTTCCTCTGTCCAGGCAGGTCCGCTTTTGGCTGACCGATGCTGCATGATTTCCCATGCTGATGAACCCCGGTATGTATGGTAGCCCCTTACACTGAAAACACTGCATTATATATTCCATTGACTCCATGCAGAATTCAGTGGTTAGTTCATTTCCATGCATTATGTCTTGTCACATTCCCCACAAAAAGAGATACAGACTCAGAGCATAAGATGTATGCAGATGTAGATTTGTTCCGTTATGCATCAGCGGTGTTTTTGTGTCTATACGCGTATCCATTGGCGAGTCAAATTAATTTAAACACATCAAGGCAGTCAACAAATAATCCATTATACTGTAGGGGTAGACAAAGCAGCAAAATAGCATCCAAGATTTCTCCATAGTTACAGTATGCATGTAGTGTCTCGACTTCAGATATTGATACTTCTCCCCGTCTCTTCCTCTCTCTCTTCCCTGCTCCGCCTCTTTAAATGATTGATACATCTTTTCTATCAAATTAAAAGTCCTGTATCCATGCAGATGTCTCATGGTTGTTGAGGCTCGTCACTCAGCCTCTCTGTAGCGGGACGTCTTCCCGTGATTTGTTCCATTTCTCCTGGCCCTCTGTGAATTATGTCTCCATCACTCATTCATCTTTTCTTTCATCCTGTCCATTCATCTATCCTTGATCTGAGCACTGATATCCTGTGTCCTGTGTGAAAAGAGCTTAAATTCCC
The DNA here is from genome assembly GCF_963454915.1 of Gymnoscopelus microlampas. Classification (NCBI taxonomy): domain Eukaryota; kingdom Metazoa; phylum Chordata; class Actinopteri; order Myctophiformes; family Myctophidae; genus Gymnoscopelus; species Gymnoscopelus microlampas. The sequence continues at coordinate 15,885,180 of NC_139951.1, forward strand.
TCCGCCACTCACTGCGTCCTTCGTCACAAAAATGATCACAACTGTGTCCCCTGCTCCTCTTCCTCAGGCCTTCACCGAGCCATCAGCCCTGTCCGGTCCTGCATGTCCTGAAAGCCTTCATCCCATGATACCGACTCCTCCTCTTCTTCAGCCCTTGCTCCGCCTGCATCTCTCTCCCCCCCTCCCTCTCTCTCTCTCTTTCTCTGTCTCTCTCTCTCTCCCTCTCTCTCTATGCTGGGGTTGCAGCTTTCTCTAACAGGCTGCAGTATGCAGTCAGATCGGGTTCTGCTGTGGTGACGAGGAACAGGCTCCGGGTGGGGACAGAGATGCTAGAGAGAGAGAGAGGAGGATGGAGGGAAAAGTGTGTGCACATGTGTGTGTATGTGTGCAGGCAAACTTGGGTGTAGGCCAGGTGAGAGTTTGTGTTGGGACCACTGTGTCTGTGTGCGTTGACTGCGTTCGAGAGAATGAGTGGGTTTGGGTTAGAATCTATAATCAGAATGTGTGTGTGTGTGTGTGTGTGTGTGTGTTTGTGTGAGAGCGAGCACGAGAGCGAGAGAGAGAATGAGTGCATTTAGGGTAGAACCTATAAGCGAGAGAGAGAGTTTGGGCTAGAATGTATAAGTGAGCAGGTGGTACGTGATATAGATGAGAGAATATGTCCGTGGCAGAGGACAGTCAGGTCGATGGCTGGCAGGGCTAGTCTGCCTTGTAGAACGTCTGCAGCTTGTTTTAGCTCCAAACACACATGCACCGTCTCAGGTTTCTCTCTCCGTGGGCTGTCATGTGACGCAGGTGACACCAGAAAGGTGCTGAAGTCAACAGTTTTAACCTCAGCCCAGAGGCCTGCAACATTTATGCTGGATCTTCAATCCTGCATTTACATGACTTTATCAAATTCCAACACCATACTGCAGTGGTTCACTAACTTTAAAATTCTACGGTCCCCTAACGGGTCCATTTGGTTCGGTTTGTACACTGTCAGAGTTACAGACTTGAAATGGTCAATTTAGAACCCCATCAAAGAACCCAGAGAGTCGATGGAATCCACTTTGAGAACCACTGCCATACTGTACACCTCTCAGAGTTGGGCTACTGTTCCTGCAGACAGTGATCCGACATGGGAATACAGGAAAGAGTTTTAACCACAAACATATGATCGAGCCCCCCCCCCCCCCCCCCCGCCTCAACAATCTTCGCCGAAAATAGCCGATCTACAAGCTGCCAAATGTTCGCCTATTATGTCCCAGAAAACGTTTGAGCGGTTTCCTGTGCATCTCTGAAACTACACCCAAGTTGTGCTGAAAGATGTATCGCAGTGATACAGTGAACTCCCTGGGGTGAAATTTGAGAATGTGAAAATAACTCTTTACTTTCTGGTTTTACCTGCTAGCCTAATTTGCCTGATATTGTCCTTGTTCCCAAAATAGCCAGAAAGGGGAAATATTCTCTGTCAATATGGGTTGTACGGGCCCGGACGGTTGGCGTAACCATCGGGGCACCTAGGCTCGTAATCCAGCCTGTCGCGGGTTCGACTCCCGATCCCGACGACCTTTGCTGCGTGTCACACCCCCCCATTTCGCCCCCCCTACTCATAAGCTGAGTTGGTGATGCCCGCGATCGAACCCATGACCTTATGGTCCAAAGGCGAGAGCTCTATCGACACACACTAAAGAAATACATGTCTGAACTGTCAAACAAGTCTATGAAGCTACCGTATGTATGGAATCTATGAAAAAGTTTAATTTGCAACACAATTTTATACAATATGTAGTGGGGGTCCCTGCTTCATCTCTCTCTCAGCTAAGGGGTCCTTGGCCTGAAAAATGTTGAAGACCCCTGCTATAGACTACGATTATCATCAACAATGAATTGAAATGCACATCAACACAACAGCATGAGTGGTTCTCTTTAAGGGAACACACTGAACTGATTTTGCTGGGGACCCTGTAGAACCCCCTCAAGGACCCATGGGGGTCCCTGGGCCCCACTTTGAAACCCACTGATTTAAAATCCCTGACGCTAGTCTGTAAGACCAGTTCCAGCTACAGTATGACAACACAGTGAGGGCTAATGGGAAAGGTACTATGCAAACTGGACAGAATCTTGCACAATGCACAGATGGCCAACTCACACTGGGAGACGCACATGCAATGGAGCACACACAACTGAGGGGTGTGTTGCCAAGAAGCAAATTACATCAAGCCAAAAGAGCCACTCATCACCTAACAACAGATTGACCAATCATCTCCTGAAACAAGCATCATGTGATCTCAAACATCTCTCACATCAGTACCCTATTTCCATGGAAACGTACCATTACAGAGCATGCTGAAAGAGAGGGATTTATACAGAAAGTTCACACAAGTTCAAAATGCATTGTGATGTGATGCACAGCAGGCTTATAGATCTGCAATTTATTTATTTTTACATTTTTTGGAAAATGATTAACACAAATCTTCTTTTATGGGGTGTCTCATAACAAACACCATGAACTTATCCAGAGCAACTTACTGTACAAAGTGCAAGGTCAGAATAAGCTCCATGACCCCAAGTCAACCAACAATGGGCTGAGTGGTACCTAGGATAGCAAGTAGACATAAACCTAGCATCTGACTAAATACCATGCTTAGCATCCATCTAAATAACTTAACAAACTGACAAACCTGCTACTGTAGTACAAAACAAAGAGAACTCTCTGCTGCAGTGCTGTCGCAAACCAACAACATAAGGACTGGTGATCAGTGGTGGACAGTAACCAAGTACATTTACTTGAGTACTGTACTTAAATAAAATGTTGAGGTATTTGCTTGAGTATTTCCAATACTTTTACTTCTACTCAACTACATCTCAGAGACAAATATTGTATTTTTACTCCACTGAATTCTGGACTTTTACTTGTAACAGAGTATCTCTATATTGCAGTATTGGTACTTTTACTTAAGTAAAGAATTTGAGTACTTTTTCCACCACTGCTGGTGATATAAGTATAGTTTGATACTTACGTCAAACTTAGCTGTAGCTGCTGTGTTGGTGATCTGGGCGGCGCTGCCTCCCAGCTGTTCTCTGAAGCAGTCAGTGAACGGCAGCAGAAGGCCCATGGCCAGAATCCTGCCACACAACCTCTCCGCCTCCTCTGGCTCCGTCTCCTCCTGCTGCAGGAAGAGCTTCTCCAACAGGGTGCGACCTGGGCCAAGACACGGAGGGAGGAGAGATACTAGATGTTAGGGATGTCAACACGGCATTATTCAAGCTGTGTGAGCTGACAGATGACTAATTTATACTAGAGCCAGATGTCTCTTACTTAACACCGATGCTGATCCTGATTTTGGATAGTCGTAAGCCCACTGTTCACCGATGTTTTGACCGAGATTGTGGGAAAAATATCTAAGCTAATTTCAAAAACGTTTGCACTGGCATTCCCAATTTAGGTTATATTCACTCTTGCAGATCAACAAGCTCCACCATTTCGCTCTAGGTGGGCTATTTCTGACGACATCTGTATTTTTGATTACGACTTGATTCAAGTTTTTGAATCAAGCTTAATCTAAAAACATCAGCTACATAACTCAATCAACTGAAAACCCTTTTGATTAACGGCCTTAGGTGATTCCTTTGTTCTGACCAAGATGTTGGCGACAAAACTGTCCTGGCCTAGCGAGGGTGTCTGCATAGCCCACGTTGTTTCCTGCTGGTAAGAAATGTATATAATATAAAGTGACTTTTAGAGGACAAAAATAGAAATACGCCTTAGGGCTTTATTGTGTTTTTATCCTCTGTGATATTGTGTCTGTATATGTTGTGGGAAGTGCTCTTTCTTCTTCATCACCAAATAAATTCATTCATTCGTTCACTGTAAGAGACATGGAGAGATCTTTGGATGGAATGGGCTGCTCTTACGTGGACTGGTATCTATTTTTAGAAGAAGATATCAACAAGCAACAGAATATCTCGCCTTGCGAGGGAGAAAGAAATGCTGTTGGTGTGCTTGATACTCTTCTGAATAAACTTCCAAGATATGCATTCATCTTCTGCATGTACAGTATATATATATTTTCCAGTAAAGGTAATAAGTATCTGGTCAGTGTGTTACCCTTTCAGCTACCCGTCCACAGAGCATGTAAATAGAGAGGTGTGCCTGATTTATACTTTGTTGTGCATCGTGTCACGCACTGAAAATAGCCCATCTACATATCGTCTGTCGGGTGGAAACCTCATAATGCAAATGAAACGTTTTCTTTTCAGGATTAAAATTCAAAAATGGCAAAGTAGCAGATCTACAAGCTCAAAACGCGCCGCGCCGTGTTTCGAGCTTGTGGATCGGCTACTTTTGATGCTTTTGTGTGACGCTGAATTGTGATAGGTAAGGTAAGTAGGGCATTAATTAAAATATGGAGATAAGAGTTTTCTGACAGACAGCAGCGATAAACAACTTTTACTAGTACCTGTGCACACAAGATGTAAAAACAATATAGAACACGGAACCCTGATCTACATGCATTATGAATCTTATAGATGGTCTATTTTTGGTGTATAAGTATAAATCAGGCTTAAACTTGGCTCAGTAGTCTTGATACTGTGCACGGAGTAGAATCCTCTCCACTGCAGTGAGGTACGTCACAGCCTCCTACTTCCCATTCATCACCACTGCATTTGAGTTTATTACTGCAGCCTCTAAGCCAGTCGTTGAACAGCAGATGTCACTGACGGCTCCAGGTCTGTGGTGGGTAAAGTTACACTACATTTTCATGACCTTTTGGGACATAAAGTAATTCATTCTAAACATAAAGAACTCTCTGATGGCTCCTGGTCTGTGGTGGGTAAAATTAGACTAGATTTTTTTTTTTACGACCCTTTGGCTAAATGAAGCAATTCATTCTAACCATTATAGAAGATAAACCGCAACCACTTCAATCTATTTATGTTGGTATTCCATTGCATGTGTATGTGCATGTCTGTTTGTCTTTCTGTCTCTTGAGTGTTAGTATTAACAGTCTTTTGGTTTCTTTTGACACCACTGATGAGTCATAGTCTTATCTTTCTCCCATCTCTCTCTCTCTAGTTCTCACATCGCTCTTTTTTCTTAGCTTTTTTGTATTCTTTTACATGCCACTCCTGCCCTGCCTCTGCTGCAAAATATTAAATGTTAAAATATGAAAATATTGTGAAATAATGAATATCACTGTCCAGTCCAGAAATAGCATCAAGTCATACTGTCCAGCTATGCAATTATCTCATGCAAAGTGGTGCTTTGGACACACAGAAATGGCACATTTATAAAGCATTGCCCTGGAGACGGTACAAGCCAGCGAGGTACTGTAATTAACTGTGTTAACATTGCAAGCATCTTTGTAGATTCTGTTAATGTGTTAACAGGACCCTATCCAACAGTAATACAGAATCACACTGAATCTTCTCACAACCACTCCAATGGCCTATTTTGCACCACTGTATGATGGCGTTGTGGACCAAAAATAGCCAATCTATAATGCTCACAACCTTTCGTGTACTTATAGATTGGTTATTTTCGGTTTGTGATGCCGTCATACTAATTACACATACACCCATATATACATACGTATGCACACACAGACACATATCATTGGATTCAGAATCCTATTCTCACCGGATACGCACCAGGACTAAGAGACTGAAAAACAGCTTAATATTTGCAAGAACTGTGACAGCATTGGTGGACTCAAACCCCCCCCCACCACACACACACACACACACACACACACACACACACACACACACACACACACACACACACACACACACACACACACACACACACACACACACACACACACACACACACACACACACACACACACACACACACACATCCAGTGGTTGGTTTCTTTGGTTGGTTTTCTAACTTCTTAGTTTAGATGTATTGTATGTATTATGATGTTCTTATCTTTGACAACAGACTTTTATGACTTGTGGCATGACTTATGACGGTCCTAACAGTTTATTGCATAATGCTGCTATTTGAGGTGGGTGCACTAAACAAAATGTTGTTGTATTCTGAATACAATGACAATAAACATCTTATGTTATTACTTATTGGTATAAATCGGGCTTGACGCTTCCTTAATGACCGTGGCTTTATCCACTTGCTTTTCCTTTCCACCCTCCTCTCTCCATCTCTCATTCCCTGTCCATCATCTCCCCCTTGCATACGCACACTCTGTTCCATCCTGTGAGCCATCAACTTGACAGGTGGTTAACTGGAGTATAAGTGTGCGGTCTACAGTCTGGATGAGGCGTTGGGCCATAGGCCGTAGGGCCAGACACGGACTGCCGTGTGAAAGGTTTCAATAGACTATTTTAAGGCAACTGCAACAGACTGATGTGGTCTACAGTAGTACTGTCAGACGAGGGGTTTTAAATATCCCTGTGAAACACTCAATTACCTAGAGGGATTGTTTTCCTACTCCGCTTGCTTGCAGCGCTTTTGCAGAAATGCTTTGTGTTATTATCAATTCATCATTACCAGTGGTGGGAAAATTACTCAAATGTTTTACTTAAGTAAAAGTATCAATACTGCTATGTAGAAGTACTCTGTTACAAGTAAAAGTCCGGAATTCGAAATGTATTTGAGTAAAAGTACAAAAGTATTGGTATCAAAATGTACTTAAAGTACCAAAAGTAAAAGTACTAAAATGTTTGAAAATACGCATCGCGACGCGTTGTGAGCTTGTAGATCTACTATTTTCAAATAGCCTAGGTATAAAATAGGGCTAAAGTGGTTAATTTATATCTGAAAGTAACTAATAACTAAGTAAGTAAAAGTGCTGGAAATTGGAAATACTCCAGTAAATCAAAATACCTCACAACTGTACTTAAGTACAGTACTTGAGTAAATGTACTTGTTACTTTACACACCACTGATCATTACTATATTGTAATTTAGTGTAATGCCGATGGCACCAAAATACTACTCCAGTGTCTAAGTGGGTAAATGTATATGGACAAAAACATAGCCTTCTTGGCAGAGGTCACTTATAGCTGTCAAATGCCCAGTGTAGGTAATTGAGTTACTGAGTTACTCAATTAACTGTACCCTCTAGGTAATTGAGTAACCCCATTCCTAGTTGAAGCCTCTCTCTCCCCCATTACACTGTGTGTGACACCTCCATTCCTAGCCAATAGAATTAAAACCGTAAGCCCGTTCAACTGAACAGTGTTCAGTTGAACAGGCTTTCGCTCCATTGGTATCATTAGTCGATACGAGTTAACAAGGATCAGTGGAGCGAAGCAGGTCAGATTTTATTGATGAGAGTTTGAGAGGACAATGTCAGGAAAGGGCCTGAAAATGAGGGGAAACAACTGCATTAGTTATCAAGCACCAAACATTACTTAGGAATGTATGCTTTTTAAGGAGACTGATTGGCTTCTAGGGCTGCAACTACCAATTATTTTATTTACATATTCTATCGATTACTTTTTCAATCAAATAATCTTAAAGCGCTTTTTTTTAAAGTTTAAAAAAAGTAATATACTTATCAAGTCTGATTAACCACTTACGCCCTATTTTATAGCCTACTCAACCGTATTGCTCTCAGTGACGTATTGAGCTTTTAGATCTGCTATTTTCAGTATTTTTAAAGATTTGTGAAAATATCTGAAAAATTATCAATCTCTTTCCCCCAAAATGTATTCTTTTATTAAAATGATATATATTATATATTCAATTAAATTGATTAGTAACTGTTGCACGCCTATTGGGATCCCAGTGACGATTAAAGTCTGAAATATGTAACATCTGTTAACATCTCCCAAACAGTCTCGCTCTCAGCCAAATAGCAAAAAACTAAAATGGTGTCAATTTCCTCTATCTGCTGAGAAGTGGAGTTAAGCGGCTCACTAGGCAGGAGATTAGTATTAACAGTCGTTATAATCTGAACACCACTGCAAACCGAGTGGGGCTTGGCCACGGCCATATGACAAGTGCAATGCAACGTGGCGTGAAGTGCACTTATCTTGGTGCAAACGCTTGTTCGTTGGTATATAATGCAGTATACTGCTGCTCACATTATATTGATTACAAAAGATCAGATACACAAGGAATCAATGTCAAAAGTCGAGATCACAGGATCCTTATTTACCTAAAAAAAAAAAGGGCATTTGAGATTAAATGAGTTGAAATGAGGTGAAAAGCATCTCAATGATTCCATGTGGCCAGTTTTATATCAGGCCCTGGAGGGAAGTGACTCACTGTCTCTCACCCTCACGCACACTTATAATGAGACAATCATGCACAAAGATGTTGTTCCTTTCCAGGGAAGCGGTTTTCTGCAGAGTGTAGGCATAAAGACCACAGCATACCTGCCAACAGGGTGTTATAGGAAAAACAGAAAATCAGCACCCTGAGGGAATATGCATTTCCTATTTTCACTGAACAGCTCTTTTGCCTCTACTGTATATTGGTTGAAAAAAAAAAGTTTTTAAATCCCCTTCATTGACCATCAAGTTCCTGGTTTTCTCTTTTCAAAGTATCAACATAATAAACAGCCCAAGTGCAAGATAATGCAACATTTCTCATTTGGGTTATTCTTAGTGGTTCTTATAACGTTTAATAGAAGTTTTACTCCATGCACAGTAATACTAAAATGTTATCTTACAACCAAATTATACGCAGACACATTTTACATTAGTAGTTTTAAATTAAACGTGACATGTGCTTTCATTGTGTATACAGATTCACAGCCTGGCAGCCTTCAAAGCAGCCTGGCTGTCTAGATGTGAAACCTCAACACTTTCACAGTGTACTAACGTACAGTATCTAATCTATTTGTTATGCTATTGAGTTAAGTGCACGCGTACGTGCAAGAGAGAGGGTGTTTGTGTGTAAGGTTAAGCTCAATGTCTATTGATGAGATGCTGTGTGTTTGGCACCCCTCCCCCATCACAACCTCTCTGCATTAAGCAGGTTTCCATGGCAATCTTCCCACAGCATCCTGCCTCTTGCCTAGTAGCAGCATATCCTTGTCCAAAACCAACGCAGACACTAATGCCTTTCTACCCGTGGATCCCCTCTGAAATATTAACGTGTCCCACCTCTCATGGGTGGCTGGGGAATTAGAATCAATACCTAAAGATCCACCGAGCATGCTCAGAAGAGGCCATCTGACAGAGGTAGCGGAATGGCGCGTCTCTCCCTTCCTCCCCCTCCCTCTCGGGGGTTGTGTGTCTGTGCTGTACTGTGTCTGTCTGACCTCATGGCCCTGCTGTGCTCTCAACACCAAGTACTCAGACAGCACGGTTATAGTACACAAGAGTGTACTATTATTATTGCAACCATTAGCCTGCAGGACGGCGAGAGATGGGGAAGAGATGGCTAATACAGAGATGGAATCACAACAGATACAGAACGGGGGAAAAAAAGGAAAAGAAAGGATCTACTGTAATGCTTGGTTAATTATAAATAACTAGACCATACCCGGTCGACGCATCCGTGGGGGGATATGCGCACATGATCTGGCAACCCGGGAGGCAGTTCGTCCCATAGCTGGGCAGCCCCGTAACCATGGCGACAGTGTTTTACACATAAACGCTAATAAGAAGCTGAGATTTGTTGAAATCGAAAAACGGGCTTCACAGTTAAGTTCAGATGGTAATGGTCAATGGCTGTGTGCAAAATCAGAGCAATTGGTCCAGCCACTGAGGAGAAACGGGTAGCTTCACCTACTCCCACTACAGACCCACTACAGACAGAGGTTACTAGAATTATAGTAGGATTGGTTAATTTATTGTGCGCCGAAAACATCAGCTACACAGGATCAGCTGCTTTCGGCAAGCGACACCATTGTATGAAGTGTAATTAGGCTTAAAGAGAGGAGATCCGCTGAGCATGCTCAGAAAACGGCCATCTGACAGGGGTAGAGCAATGGAGCGACTCTCTCGCTCTGTAGGGGGGGGGGGGGTGTATCATGTGTGCTCTGCACTGTGTCTGTCTGACCTCATGGTCGTGATGGGCTGTCAACACCCAAGTACACAGACAGGACAGTTACAGTACAATCGACTGTTACATCACTGTCAAGCCAAACCCAATCAGACAGCACTGCCTGAGGTCAGCATCTCAATGAACAGCTGAATGACACCAAAACTAACTACAAAATCAGTAGGCAATGCGTTTTAAAGTCACCTCTAAACAAAATCTAATTCAAATTCATTTAAATGTTAATTTCCAGTGCTGTAGTTCGTTTGTTTTTTGTCATTATGCATTTTTCCTAAGTTATTTCATCTTTTTCCTAACATTGATATTTTCATTGATTTTCCATTTGAGTTGAGTGGAGGTTATTACTCTGCAAGTTAACTAGATTTAGATTTAATTAAATCTATACACAGCAATGATTATACACATCTCTAGAAGATTATATAATACATGTAACAATCTATATTTTCTGTAGCACCCATCCCTTAACTCATCTCTGGTTAGCAGATTTCCGTTTTCTGTTTCCAGAAAACACTATCCTTTGGCAGGTCTTGCGTGCACAGTTCAGCAATGCCACTCTTGGAGCTGCTACTAAAAATAAAAACGCTGTTCTATAGATTTCCAACCTGCTTCTACTATTAGCCTGCCAGACAGCGAGAGATGGGGAAGGAACGGCTACTGCACAGAGAAGGAATCACAACAAATACAGGAACAGTTAACATACTTCTATTAGAGATGCATGATACGGAGGAAAGAAAGAAATGAACTAATGTAATGTTTAATGTATACTATATTGCAAGTCTAAAGATGCACAAATAGCTATCTACAGGATCACAATGCGTCAGATTTTTGGTGAGCAACGCCACTTTACGACTAAATATAAAGGTTTATGGGACTGCTTAGCTTGATTTATTTATTTATTTTTGCATGCACATTCTTGTGCCTTGTGAATCAATGCCTTGTGAGCTTGTAGATCTGCTATTAACATCATGCAACACCGGCGTGCAACTAAGTATAAATCAGGCTATTAGTCCACTCTGTGTTTCTTAGCTGTGGCCTGTCTGAATGTTGAGTGTCTGGGAGCCGTTATCTGTCCTCTGGCTCTCCTTTGTTTTACTGTGTATCTCCCACAATCTTTACTCCCTCAGTGTCTTTCTCTTCTCTTTCCTCTCACGTCTCACACACTATGTACGCATTTGTACATCTCAATTTGTGTGTATAGTATGTGTACTGTACCATACTTGTTAGGCCCAAAACAGTCTTCTTAAGCCTGATTCATCCTTAGTTGCACAATGGTGTTGCGTGCCGTAAATAGCAGATCTACGCTTGTAGATCTGCCATTTCCTGAGCATGACACCGGCACGCAACTAAGTATAAATTAGGCTTGTTTCACAGAAGACAATGCTGAATAGAGTATGGACCTGAAAGCTGAAACAGCTGTTCTCTGCCCTCTGTGCCTTTCATTCTGTGTCTATGCCATCACTATAGCTGTCTTTCTATCTACTGTATCTCTTATCCATCTCCTTCATTCTCTCTGACAAATATGTGAAAATAATATTCACATGGTTCTATTCCTAACTGGTTTGTTTTTTCCCCCATAGCCTTCCATCTTTTTCTTGCCTCCTTTGCATTTCCTGCACCCCATGCCCCTTGTCTTTTGTCCCTCTTTCAGAAGTAAGTCGGCCACTGTTAACTCATGAGTCAGTCAATGTGTTTGTTTCTCTTTCTGTCCATGAGAGAGAAAAGCTGTTCTGTCTCGCTTGGTGTGAGAGGCTTTGAAACAAAACAGTGCATTCTTTTTCAGCCAGTTCACGCTAAGCTCAATAAACATCACTGCTGACTAATGTCGACTGATTATGCTCGCTATTAAAAAACGAGCCAGAAACTCTCCTCACAAGCTAAGTAACTCTGTTTTCTCGTATAACTTGTTATGGGCCGAGTTGGGTAAAGAAACTGCCAGGTTCACTCTTGATCAGAGTTGTGAAGATAATACAGTACGTTTCTAAAACAGCAAGAAACTAAAGTGAAATGCCACAGATAGTACATGGGAAGTTAAAAGAAATAGACAGCCCCATGTCAAACACAGTGCTAATTCTACAATGGAATACAACATTAAGAGACTGAATCAGTTTGGTGGCACACGTTTGACACAAGACAGACAGAGACAAAGAGAGAGCACAACAAAGACGGAAAGACAGGGACAAGGTCTTGCTCTGTTGTCAAACTGCAAAGTGGGCAATAACAAGACCAAGGCCACAGAGTGTTACTTAACAAGTGTTACTGTTTTACATACTGTTATGGCCTCACCTTGCACAGCTGGTGCTAACTATGCAATCATGCTACAGTACTATCATAGCTCTTGTCCAGGTTGCCTTATACAAAAGAATGCCATGGTGCTGCTGCCCCTTTTCACACATTGTAGTAAAAATTCCAGCCATTATCACCTTCACTTCAACTATGATGTGATGAACATGAGGATGGTCCTCCACCTCGCCACTGGGGCTGGGGTTACCTCAGTTTCAATGTAACCACATGAACCCAGGCGTCCCTATTCTGGGACGAACATTTGGTGAAAATAGCAGATCTACAAGCATTTTTTTAGAAGATATTTGGTGTAGAGGGAAAAAATGAGCGGAGAGGAGGAGAGTGGTATAGAGCAGTGGTTCTCCAAGTGGATTCCAGGGACTCTGTGGGTTCCTTTAGGGGGGTCTAAATTGGCCCTTAGAGGTATGTAACTCTAACGGTGTACAAATGGAACCAAATGGACCCTAACAAATGGACCCTAACGGATCCATTTGGTTCCATTTGTACACCGTCAGAGTTAAGGGGAGACCTTGAAATGTAAACGTTTGGGAACCACTGGTATAGAGCCCTGGGGGACCCCAGTCACAGGAGGCAGATTTCCAATAACCCTAACACGTAAACTGCAGTTATCGTTTAGAGTGAGCCGGGAGATGAGCGTGCTCTCTCTACTCACCGGTGAAGACGTCTTGAAAGCCACAGGAGGATCTCCTGGTGGCAGAGATGGGCTGACTGCCTCCTCTCAACCTGTCCTCGGAGCCTCCAAGGAACTCCCTCGACTCGCCCCCCGACCATCCTCCGTCGTCCTCTTCCTTGCTGCGCCGCAGCCTCCTCTCCGGCTCGAGCTCGTCCGTCCAGTCGGCGGAGCGGCTCAGGGGCCGGACCAGGGACCCGCCGAGGCTCTGAGACCGATGTCTCCGCGCCCGCCGCCGATGTTCGGCGACGGTTCTGACGGATTAAAAATAAAATGTTTGGTTTCTTTACTAAGCGCATTGTACAGTAAATGTGCATCACAGAAGAAAGTCGAGAATAGGAATGATTAAAATTATGTTTAACCCATTAAGGCCTGAGGCCGATTCTAGAAAATGTCTTTTAACGAAAAAACCTATGTTGCTATATCAATGGTTCTCAAACTTTTTCATGTCAAGGACCCCTAAAATGATATGCATTTGGCCGCGTACCCCCATCTCAAAATATTTTGTTCTAGGGACCGCCAGAAGCAAAGATTTGAGTTACAAATATTCACTATAAAAATATATACATTCAAAGATTTGCACACATTTTCACAATTTTTCAAAAAATAGCAGATCTACAAGCTATGAGTTTGTATATCTACTATTTTTGAATAGCCCAAAGAAATCTTAAAATGACACAGATGCATTCCCGGTCTTAATGGGTTAAAAAAGGTCAAGCATTATTCCAACATGCCCTTTGCCCTCACGAATGTAAGTTTTATGATTCAGTAAAATGAAAATGTTCTATGTCGGTACACTCTTACCTGTAAACCTGCTCGTGCACCCTGTGGTGGGAACGGGGGCTCAGTGAGGGGGAGAGAGAAGGGGAGTGTCCGGGCGAGCTCAGCTGCCGCGTGGTGGTCTTGATGTAGGTTGGGAAGATGGGCGGGTAGGGCTTCACCGTGGGGCTGGAGGAAGAGGTGGAGGCCGTGGAGGACAGGGCAGACTTGAGGCGGCGCGTGGCCAGTGTGGGGCTGTCCTGGGGCGGCCACTGGTTGAACGTGACGCTGTTCCTCCTGTGCGGGGGGACGGCGAGGGAGGCACTGGTGGCGCTCGAGTGGTCCGGTTCCGACTCGGCACTCAGGCAGTCCTCCAGGGACTCGGCGCTGGTGCCGTCGTCCAGCCCGCCCTCACCTTCTTCAGACGTCTGCGAGATCACCTCCACTCTCGGTTCATGACCCCCGGAACTCCCGATGGGGCTGTCTATAGAAGGAGCAGGAGCTCCTCCCTCCGTCTCCCCCTCTTCTTCACCTCCTTTCTCCTCCTCGTCAGGGGGCTCCACGGCACTCTCGAACGAGCCTGAGAGGGAAGCTGTGGGGAAGCTGTTAATGCTGGTCGTCGTGGCAACAGGACTAACAGCCACCAACACCCCATTGGTCACCGTGGTAATGGCCGCATGAGGAGGTGGTGGTGATAGGGGCCGCTGCAGCACCGGAGCATGCTGGTCCTTTGTCCCCGTGGCAACACAAAGAGAGGCCTCGGAAGTGTGCTCCTCTGGCCCTCCGTGCTGGCCCTGCTCCCTCGCTCCGTTTAGCTGCTTCACGCGCGCGCCCACCTCCTCCTCCTGTTTCGTCTCTCTGCCCCTCACCTCCTCTGTTCCACCGAGGGAGAGACGCAGGGCCGGGGCCAGGCCGTTCTGCCGAGACGAGCCGGACTGCTGCCCGGTCTCCAGGAATGACAGCGCGTCCGATCCCAGCTCCAGTTCTTCCAGTTCCGGGGTCAGCGGCAGTGGCTCAGGAGGGGTCAACTTCACCCCTGGTGCTGCTCCTCCCGTGATGGAGTTAACAATACCTCCCTGCTGCTGGTGCTGAAGCCTGATGGCCAGCTGGATGTCCGCCAGCAGGTCCTCATGGTCCGCCGCCGAGTGGAAGCTGTATATGTCCGTGTCCGACCCCGAGCTGCCTCCCTTGTGACCTCCTGACTCTGCGGGGGACGTGGCGGTGGCTGCCACCGGCACCGGAAGCTGCGGCCGGCCCTCGCCTCTTCTCAACCCTCCTCCGTTCTGTTTCTCTCCGTCCGTCTTCTTCCGTCTCCTCGTCAGCTTGTCGGCCTCCGTGTCCGACTGGCCCAGCTCGTCGGCGGACAGATCCGGCGTCTTGGTTCCCATAGACTGCGAGTGCGTGCTGTCCAGCTCGTCGCGCTGAGAAGGCGCCAGGACATCCTCCTTGGAGCCGTTGGTGGAGGAACAGGCGCCCGCCTTCCCCTTGAGGTTGCTCTTTCGCTTCCGTATAGAGGAGAAGACCGAGGACTTGGACTCAGACTTGTTCTTCTTCTTGGTCGGCAGTGGCCCGGCGTCGTCCCCTTTGCCCCCGTGCTTACCGTGGGACTTCTTCCCTCCTTTCTTCGTGCTCTCCATCGCCCCATCTCTCCATCCCTCGTCGGCGCTGCTCCCGTCCCCCGACGCCGCTGCAGCGGCGGCTGCAGCCTTCCTTAGCTTAGCCTCCTGGTTGCCCATGTCGGCGGAGGATTTGTGAGAGGTGCCTCCCCTTCCTCTCAGGCCATGGCTGGCCGATGTGCCGCTGTCTGGGCAAGCTCGCAGGCGCTTGTGCCCGCAGAAGCCTGTATCGCTGTGCTCTAATCGCCGCTTCTGTGCACAGGAGTCAAGGAGGTGGGGGGGAGGATGATGATGATGCTCTTGTTGTCGTTTGGCTTTGTGTGCAACGCGCAGCAATTCCTGCTCTCCCCCGCTGTCGCTTTCCTGTGACGGGGGCCCGAGCAGCAGTGATGGGGACGCCGATGCGTACGAGACGTACGGCTGCCGCTCCTGCTTGTTTTTTCTAATGCAAAATGCTTTGATTACCCTACTACGCCTCGGAGCCCTGGTCTCTCTACTCCTCCTCCTCCTCCACTGGTCTGTCTCGCTCTCCTCCCCTCCTCCTCCTCCTGGAGGTGTGACGCAGGCTGCAGCGCGTGCCTCCGGGGCATGCTCAGTAGAGCTCTCCGGCGGACAGGGGCCGTGTGCGGCTGCGCGTGACACAGAGGGAGAGATGGAGGGGGGCTGGGATGACAGTGGCAGGGGCTGATGATGCTGGGGCAAGCTCAATCGTGTGGACTGAGGCTCAGGGAAAAACATAGACATGTTTGCCATGGACTGACAGAGAGGAGAGAAGCCTGGCTGGTACTGGGGCCGAGGCTGACAGGGAGACAGAGGCTCAAAGGGAGACATCAGGGGCTGATAGGAATAATGATTACCGCCGCTATTGTGATGCGTGTGTGGCTGTGGCAGGGGGTGGGGCTGGGGAGGGGGCCGCGAGGCGACCCAGGGGTGGGGGTGGGGGCTCGACAGTGGCTGTGGATCGTTCTCTTGGGAGTGCGTGCCGCTGCTGTCATCCTTGGGGCTGCTGCAGCTTTCAAGGATATGTTTCCTCACCGCATCTCCCATGAACTTTAGGCTCTTGCTTACACCTCCCAGAGCACGTGTTGTGGTGTGGAGCGCCCCCTTTATCGCTCGGTCTCTGAAGGACGCCCTGTGTGTAAAAGGAGTATGGACGGAGGTCTCCTTCAAACAAGCCTTGGGGGTCTCGATTGTATGAAACGTCTTCATCTTCTGACATCAGGGCTGATAATCTGTCAAATCTGTCATTTAGAAAGAGAATACTACATTAACAGTTAACACTAGTCATGTGACATAAGCTGGTTGTTTAACCACTTTCACCCTGGACACTGGCGTCCCTATTTTGGGCATGTCATTAATGGGCGATCTACAATTATGAGCCCATCTACAATCTCACATTGTGTCGGAAGACGCTGTGAGCTTGCAGATATTTTTGAGAAGTGACAAATAGGGCTTAAGTGGATAAAACCGCAGAGTGGCTAACAACAATGGAAGGTATTGCAGGTCCATTCACTTTTGTTTTTTTATTACAAATTTAAACCCATAACTAAATTGTTTTATACCAACATCAGTATCATGCTGCAAACAAAATCAAATTCTCTTAGAGATGCTGGTAGATTACCTTTAGTCTAGGCAGAATTTCAGAAAATGTGCTTATTTAGAGTGCTGAAATCTTCTGTATTAGTGAAGACATTGTCCCAAGTTCTTTGTAATATCCCCTGTAAATGACCATTTTCACAATGTTTTAAGCACTTTCCTCACATTTGATGTCAAATCAGAATATGGCATTGGATTCCCCATACTGTACATGAAAACCTGAGGGCAGAATTCTATGAAGTTTCTACCTTGTAGTCAAAAGTATATGTTTTTAATATATTTCAGCATAGCGGTGTGCGGCCACCATCTTTAAATGGTCAATTCTGAGGCATTATCAGCCATTTTTGAGCTGGGGTCCAGCTCAAAAATCCAAACCTGCTTCATGCCCAACTTATATTTAATTCAGCACCCCTTGATACCCCTTAAAAACATGTAAGCCCTCAATTAACATGATTTGCCTTCAGGGTTAACATTTTTGGAAATCTGACCTACAGACTGACCTGTAGACTATTTAGATAACTTGTGTGTGTCACAGAGTAAAGACTACTGCTCTACATGATATTGTACGTTATGTATTTAATAAAGTAAGCTACTACTACAATAATTGGCTTTATTATACACATAACATTATGTCAGGTCAAACTTTAACTGGATGGGAGCATTGGAAATATTAAGTTTTCAATCCATAACTGAAGCTTTCTGAGTTTTTGACCTTATGACATAACATAACATCCTCTACAGCTGTGGTTCTCAAAGTGGGGTCCGGGGACCCCCAGGGGTCCTTCAGGGAGTTCCAGGGGGTCCCCAGCTAAATGATAGATAGTTATGAACCAAATGGACTCTTATGGGTCTGTAACTCAGAGTATAGGGTCCATTTGGTTCCATTTGTACACACTCTTGAGTTAAATTAACAATAACAATTGGGGTCCGAGAGATAGAAATGCCATTAAATTGGGGTCCGTAGCCCAATGCATGTCAAACTGGGGGTCCTTGAAATTAAAATGGTAAAAATCTTCTCTTATGGAGGTCTGCCGTCAAATACGTATCAATTTGGGGGTCCTTGAGTTGACTTGTGTTGCGGCTGATAACAGTCCCAATGAAAGTTCAGCCGGCAGGCTAAGCCTGGGAGATTTAAAACTGTATGACGCGCATTAAAAGATTCCGTTCCAAACGAATGCTCAAGTTTAAAATGCTTTACTTTCAAGTTCAGTGTCACCAAGTATTACAATAAATAAATAATGTAATAAATATGTGCCAAGAAATCGAATAAGTTAAACAGTGAGCAATAGGCTCTATGCACAGCAGCTATATTGGAAAGAAATTGGGCCTCTTCCTTCACAGGAGTATGATTCTAATGAAGGCTCTGCTCCATTTAATGTAGCACAGTGGTTCTCAAACATTTTAATTTCAAGGACCCCCATAACTCTGAGAGCGTACAAATGGAACCAAATGGACCCGTAAGGGTCCAGTTGGTTACATTTGTACACTCTTAAGAGTTACACATCCGTAAGGGGCCATTTGGAACCCCCTCAAGGAACCATGAGCGTCCCTGGACCACACTTTCAGACCCACTGGGGTAGCAGAGTGTTTCTAGTGAGCCAACATGCACAATATCAGCATCCTGACTCTGTTTGACCAGAATGGAACAGAGCCTTCATTAGTATCATTGGTAACGGCTGTGAAGGAAGTAAGAAGAGGCCCGATTTCTTTCCAGTATGGCTGCTGTGCATAGATAGAGCCTATAACCAATAATACAAATGCAGTCAACAAAATATAGCTCTCCCAGCTCACCCTACCTCCATGGTCAAACCAGCTAGCCTTAGAGTGCACATGACATTTGCCTCCTACAACTTGAACAAGGTTGAGAACCACTGCACTAGATGAAACCAGGCCTCAGTGGTTTAGTATTTTGTTGTCAATTAACCAGAAAGCTGTGTAGCTCCTGCAACAAGTATTATGACAACAAACGATTCCTCCATTATGACAAAGAATATTCAGTGCATGCCGTTCGCCTATTAGTATGGTCTTTTATTATTCACTTTTGAAGTTTCTAGTGTGTTAGGTATAACTCGTGTGTGGATACTTACCGATATATTCTAACACTTACACGGTTCGTGGCGTTCATTGAACGCACCTGGTCTTCCTAGTGAGGCCGGAAATAGGAGTGTGTGTGCGCGCGTGCTGTGTGAGCTCTAAAAAACATTGACCAGATCTGTAGGGGGCGCAGTGGAGTAACTAAAACATTTTTCCATCCGGTGAAATATTTTCTTTTCTGGCCAAAAAGTGTATTTTAGACGTGAGGTGGGGGGGTCAGAGTGTTCCCACTAAGAGAAGTAGGCTTTCAAAATCTTAAAACCGTCTTTGTTTTGGTGAGTAGCGAAAGTGTATTTTTTATTTTGACTACAGACGAGAAGCTGCGCAGCCTGTGCTACCGGGGGTGTGCGGCAACGGATCGAAAGTAACACGGCGTTAAGGAGAACTCCTTCTAAAGGCCAAGCCGCACCTGATAACGCGATGGACCAGAGCGTTGTGTCACACACCCAATGATCGCATCACATTAAACTAGTAGAAAAAAATTGCAGATATGTAAGCCAGTTAAAACACCACACAGGAATAATATCTAATGAGACATTTCAGCTTAGTTCACACGGCGTTGCACCTCCTTGACATGTTGTGAGCTTGTAGATTTGCTATTTTTGCGCAACAAAGTTTATCCAGTGGTGGAAAAAGTACTCAAATGTTTTACTTATTTAAGTAAAAGTATCAATACTGCCTGCGATGTAGAAATACTCTGGTACAAGGAAAAGTCCGGAATTCAAAATGTACTTCAGTAAAAGTAGAAAAGTATTGGCATCAAAATGTACTTAAAGCTATTATGCATAGTAGTAAGTAACTACTAAAGTTCTCAAATAATTGTTGTAGAGTAAGTACAATATTTGCCTCTGAGATGTAGTGGAATAGAAGTAAAAGTACTGAAAATTGGAAATACTCCAGTAAACTAAAAGTACCTTAGAACAAGGACGGTACTTCTGTACATTTACTTATTTACACTACTACCACGTGTGAGCCTGTGGATTTGCTATTTTCACGCAACAAAGTATGTCATCATCCCCAGATATTACTGTAGCTCTATGTACCAAACTTTGAACCCTGTGTCTAACATCTTGAATATTCAATGTATTATCAACTCGGTAGTTTGTTTATTTATCCATATTACACTGGACATATCGTTTAGTCTGACAGGTTATTAACCTGAAATAGTATGCTTGTTGTCTAATTACACATGTTGGCTGTAAATGAATATGGTCGAAGTAACACAGTTCCAAGAGAAATTACTTGCTAAATCAGAACGATTATGCTCATCATTTTTTAAAGAACAGCGACATCTAGCGACAGTTAGACAGAATGCATTCTGTCTGAACCATTATTGTGGTGGTAACCATGGTAACGGATCTACAATCTCTGAGTCTGCAGTCTCTAGATAACAGGCATTTTTGAAAATGATAGGACATTATAGACATTTTACATCTTCCATGAATTGGTTGACATGATGACAGGTTTGAAAAAGCTGTTCAAACTTCAAATTACAACCTGCTGTCAAGTGACTATCAATTCAAAGCTACACTATGTAACTTTTTTGAGTGAATAAATTGTTATTTTGACCAATCTGTATGGTAGAGTATGTTAATATAACTACCACGAATCATGCAATGGTTGTATTTTGTCTCCCTCCCTGCTCTTCTACTGAGACATTTAGGCTAGATCCTGTGATAGCATCTGAGTCTGACCACTAAAGTGGTGGACCTGGATTTGAATTTCAGGTAGGATCAGTGAAAGTTACAGAGTGCAGCTATAATATCACATCTTTATTTTGGAGGTAAATCAGCAGGACCACTTATTGGAACTACGTGTCTTGTGTTGAGAGAGTGAGAGAGTGAAAAAGAGATACTATAGAGAGATGCCAAATAGCCAGTTAAAACACCACACAGGAATAATATCGAATGAGACATTTATTTATTCTTCCTTTAATACACAACACTTCTAAAAACTCCCTTTGTTCTGTCAACAGTAAAATCATAATTCCCTCAAATCCATCATGCAGTCTGTGTCAGTCAGCTGTATGTGATAAAGCAATACAAACTGAACTTGCCTTTAGAAACGCAAAGTTAACCATAAATGTGTTCAAAATGTAAAAGACGTTTGAAATAAAACGGGCTAATGCCAATCTCAAAGCTGAGGAGGCTGAGAACTATGTCCAGTTCATGAGAATGTGTGACCTATGTTGGAAATCAGTATTGTGTTTATAACCTACAGTATGTATATCATTTAAGCTGTGTGTGTGTGTGTGTGTGTGTGTGTGTGTGTGTGTGTGTGTGTGTGTGTGTGTGTGTGTGTGTGTGTGTGTGTGTGAGAGACACACCTTTGTGCAAATTTGTTCTGGTCTGGACCCAAATCATATCAATGCACTTCATAGGTTGTCGTGTTTCAAAAATGTAAATAAACCACCAGGTTCTCATAAGTCATTGAAATACCTGAATAAAGAAATATCAAAAATCTATCTGGGTTTGCACTTTTATTTTTCTGCCACTTGATGGCGCTATCATACCATCACTGTTTCCACAGAGCAAAGCTCTGTTTAATTGATCTCAATATTAGATTCAAACATTTTTCTTGTTTCAACATTTCAATATGATACCTTCATCCCTGGATAAAATGATATTCAAGGCTATACATTTTTATTGCAATTCAACTCATCTGCATGTGAAACTTTCAAAGACACAATTGATTTTAAAAAATGACAATCATTTTCTATTGAAACACTGAGTCACACGCATGATAAACACATCAATTCAAAGTGCACACACTTTAATAAACATATTTAATAACATGTACTATACTTATAAGTACAAACTCCCTCTGTCAAAGGATAGAATTGGTTCTCATCACAATGTCAGTGCTCACAACGCCATCTAGCAGTAGATGAGCATTCATTTTTCAAAATTGTTCTAAAATAGCACAAAAAAAATAGCAGCTCTACAAGCGAACAGCCGAGCTTGTAAACCTGCTACTTTCATGTGATGCCATCGTATCTAACAAAGTAGAAAATAGGGGCTGTGGTCACTGGTCATGGTTATATGGACAGTTGTGTGTGATGTCACATGGCAGCAGAGCCATCCAGGTTGAGTTATCTACTACTGCATGAGGGATTTTTGCCTTTTGTTCAATTAGGCAAAATCAGCAGAGCACGAAAATGGAAAGGACTTAAAGAAGCACTAGGGACCTGTAGCTGCAAAGACCGTATAAGACCATTATGATGGTCCTCGTGTGTAAAAATAACTGCACATGGGCCCTTTATGTGTGCCGACCTATACACACATGCACCCCCCACACGACAGCTATGTAACAAATGAATATTTAACAAACTGGGCTTAATAACACAAATGTACCATACTTTCAATAGCCCTTTCATCTCTGATCATAAACTTAACGAAATACTATTAATACTATACTAAGTCCATAGGGATAAATCGTTGTTTTTCATCAGTTTTGTCCCTTCATCACTGTCTGGGATGAAGTAGGCTATTAGAGTATGTGCTAAGGAAAGGGCTGAATCATCTGTGGGGTTTTAAAAGTTGAATCCCTGACCTTTAGAGCAGTGCTTCTTAACCTACAGACCGAGGTACAGAGACTTAATCCTCTCCCTCTGTATCCCTTGTAGAAAAAGTTGGAGAACCACTGCTCCACCGTGTAATCCTCACATCAGAAACCGAGCAGATCTGCACCACGTCGACAGTATAATGATATTCTCATGTGTTAGGAGACTCCCCACTTTCCATTGATTTCATGCGGCTGGCGTTCTTCTTTTAAATAGTGGATGTGTAGCAACGGTAACAACAGTTCTCACGGAAATTTAACCTCACTGAAGTGTTGAAATGACAGAAGAAATTCAGGCTTGCTTTTTTTTTTTTTTCAACTGTCCTAATGACTTACAATACCAGCATTACACAGATACAATACGATTTGTTCATAGTTCTGTAGAAACACAAAGAAACACTTTTAGACAAATTCAGATAGCATTGTTCTTATAGTGCTATAATACCAACCCCGACCTGCACTGAAGTGCTGCCAGAAAATTCTTTATTCACCACAAGAGATTTTCTTTAGTTCCGTCGCAGTCATCTCAGTTCATGTCCACTTGACATTTAAGGTGAGCCTGGATCAAATCAGTTCCGCAAGCTCAGCTCATTTAAAAAAATCCCCAGGAGTCACAGCGTTTGTGTAACGTGGGATTGTGTGAACTCAACTGAATACGCCGCAGTTGAAGTCGACGCATTCACTTTCAGTGTAGATCAGTTTGATTACGTTTTAGTGTCATATTATAACATGATAAGGCTCCTGTAAGTGTAAAGACAGTCATTTTCACTGACTGACAAAAGGCTACTGCAGCACCCTATCATAAGACCTTTCAAGACAAGGACAAGACAAGAGGCTGAAACACGATGGGTGACACCAAACTCGGACTAATAAAAGCTCTGCCCAAGCCCCTTATTTGTCCTTATGACAAAATCCTGAAAGGCTATCACACTATTTAGGGGTGCTTTCCATTCACTGCAGCTCAGCATCCTTTTCCTGAATAAACATACAGTATACTGTACTTCCAGCATTTCCTGCAAACGAGCATACTACAAGCTCCACACAGTTCTGATCAGGAAATAATCCACCTTTTAAAGCTTAAATCCATCCCATGATCTCCCCTCTCTCTCCACTACAGCGGGTCCTTCTTGCGGAAGGCCACGGCCTGCCTCTGCTGGAACTGAACGTTCTTCTGAAGGTTCTTCTTCTTGTTCTTGTCCCACTGGCACATCAGGATGTCCCTGAAGGTGGTGCGGAAGTTCTGGTTGCACAGGGCGTAGCACATGGGGTTGATGGTGCTGTTGACGTAGCACAGCCAGTAGCCCAGCATCCACAGCTTGGCGGGTATGCAGTTCTGGCAGAAGGCGTTCACCAGCACCATGATGTTGTACGGCGTCCACGTGATGATGAACGCCAGGAGGATGGCGCTGAGCGTCTGCGCCGCTTTCTTCTCGTTCACCTTCTTCTCGTTCTTGCGCTTGTTGACGGCGTGCGTCTTGGTCTTGTAGGCGAGCCGCTTGGCCGCGGCGGTGTCCCCGGTGGCCGCGGCGGCGGCCTCGGCGGACCAGGAGGAGGAGGCTGAGGAGGCGGTGGTGTTCAGTTTGGAGCCCGTTGGAGTTCTGCTGGACGGCGACGGGGCTTTGTCCCGGTTCCTCTTCACCTTTCCGGACCTCTTCCCATCTAGACAAAAACAAACAGACGTAGACATAGATAGGTATTTTCTTACATATCAATGTGGTTCTCAAAGACCCCCAGGGGTCCTTGAGGTTGTTCCAGGGGGTCCCCAGTTAAATTATTGATAGTTCGGAACCAAATGGACCCTTTCAGGCCTTTAACTGTGAGAGTGTACAAATGGACCCTTAGGTGTCCATTTGGTTCCATTTGTACACTCCCAGAGTTAAAATAACACTAAGGATTTTACTATGTAGATGGAGGTTCCATAGATACAAATGGTGTCAAATGGGGGTCTGTGGCCTAATGCATATCAAACTGGGGGTCCTTGAAATGAAAAAGTTTGAGAACCACTGACATACAATATGGCCTACTGAACACAATATTACACAGACAGGGCATTATTATTTGTATTATTATTTCAACCTATAGACGGCCGTAACAGGTCTTCTTCTGTTACATCCCGGTCCCCCGGTGAGGTCAGCTGTGGCTCGTCCCCTGACATTTGACTTTTCCCACCGATCGAGTAGATGGCCTTGGTGGACCCCTCGGCTTCATCCTCCGAGTCCAGCTGGTCCAGGGAGGCGCCCGTCTCATTGTTGTTCCAACTGTCGCTGCTGCTGTGCTCCGCCTCCCCGACCGTCGTCGCCATCGTGGCAACAGACCTCTTGGACGAATGCCGGCCTGGCAGCAGCGACGAGAGGCGGAGCCAGAGACCTCCCCACCTTCCCCCGCCGCCACCTCCGCCCACCAGCTCCGCCTTGGACTTGTGGCTCTTCCCCGCGGCCGCCTGGCTCAGTTCGTAGCTGCTGCAGCGGCGGGGGCTGGCGGCCTGGGGGAGCATGGCCGAAGACTCCGCCTGACTGCCTCCGCTGGCCTGGTTCTGACACTGGTGTCGGTTGCTCGACCCGGATCCCCGGAGTCCCGCCAAGTCTTTGGAGCGGTTCTCCGTCTCCTGGTATATCTTCCAGTATAAAACGGTCATGATGGTCACCGGCAGGTAGAAGGCGGCGATGGCCGTGCAGAACGTGATGATGGGCTCCGACAGGAACTGGATGTAGCAGTCGTCGGGCGGCACCGTCCGCTTGCCCACAAAGTACTGCCAGAACAGGATGGCGGGGGCCCAGAGGATGAACGAGATGGACCAGGCCAAAGCGATCATGGTCATGGCCCGTTTGGTTGTCCGCTTGGCGCGGTAGGTCAACGGCCTGGTCACAGAGAAGTATCTAAGGAGACAAGACGGAGATGAGATGAGCAGGTCATCTCACTGTCCTGGGGCCACCCAAAATAAAAGAGTTAAAACCAGCAGATGGCAAAGACACTAATTCATTAATACATGAATTATGAATTTGTATACATTAAAAAGGTTACTAACTTTTGTCTTAAAGAGCACTGGTTCCCTTACAGGGTCTGTAACTCGGAGAGAGTACAAATGGAACCAAATGGACTCTTATCTTATTTGTCACTCTTCGAGTTTAATAAACACTGAGGATTTTACAGTGTAGTTTTGAGTCCCAGAGATAAAAAAAATACTGCTTCAAATGGGGGTCCGTGGCCTATTTTCAATACTTTTACTTCTACTGCACTACATCTCAGAGGCAAATTTTGTACTTTTGCTCCACTACAATTATTTGAAAACTTTGTTTTTTAATAGTCACTAGTTACTTTGCAGATATAAATTATTATATTATAAAACATACATTAACCACTTCAGCCATATTTTATACGTAGGCTATTTGAAAATACCCGATCTACAAGCTCACAACGCGTCGCATCACGACACGTTGTGAGCTTGTAGATCTGCTTTTTTCAAACATTTTAGTATTTTTTGACGCCAATACTTTTGCACTTTTACTCAAGTAACATTTTGAACACATGCCTTTTACTTGTAACAGGGTATTTTTATATTGTGGTATTGCTACTTTTAAATATCTGAGTACTTCTTCCACCACTGAATCACTGTTACAGAACAAACTATGATGCTGTGCTGTCTGATGCATAGCGGCTCCACAGTATATTAGTCCATTGGTTCTCAAAGTGGGGTCCGGGGGAGTTCCAGGGGGTCCCCAGCTAAATGATAGATTAGGAACCAAATGGACCCTTGTGGGTCCATTTGGTTCCATTCCACTCTGAGAGTGTAGAAATGGAACCAAATGGACCCTAACGGGTCCATTTGGTTCCATTTGTACACTCTCAGAGTTAAATTAACATAGATTTTACTATATAAATTGGGGTCCAAGAGATAGAAATGCCATTAAATGGGGGTCTGTAGCCCTAATACATGTCAAACTGGGGGTCCTTGAAATTTACAAGGTTGAGAATCACTGCTAGAGCCGTAAAAAACATTCTCTTATGGGGGTCCCTGGCATATCTTTTCAAATAGGGGGTCCGCGGGCTAATAAGTCTCAATTTGGGGGTCCTTGACATGAAAAGGTTTGAGAACCACTGTATTAGTCGACAAGCAGCAAAGTAAAATACCTGTCGAAGCTGATGACCAGCAGGTTCATCACCGAGGCGTTACTGGCCACATAATCGATAGCCAGCCACAGGTCACACACCACCGGGCCCAGGGCCCACTGGTCCATGATGATGTAGGTGGTGTACAGGTTCATGGAGAGCGTGCCGATGGTCAGGTCGGCAAACGCCAGGCTGAGCAGGTAGTAGTTGTTGACGGTTTTCAGCGCCTTGTTGACCTTGAACGACACCAAGACCAGGATGTTGCCCACGACGGTGACCAGGGAGAGAGAGCCGGTGAGGAAGATGATGATTATCACCTGAGGGAGGAAGAAAAAGAGAGTATCATAATGCAGGAGATGGGATGTTGGGACATTTTAGATATTTTTTAAATGCAATGCAATGTAGAGAATTAAACATGCATGCACACACACGGATAAGAAAATGTGCAATGCTTGTTCTCTGTTAAAACAATTTGAATTGACTGAATACTTTATAAGTACAACAATTTAAATGGTACAGTGGTACCAGTAGGTACAGTGAAATATTTAGGGGAACAGGATAACACAAAAAAGTACTAAATAAAACATACTTTGAATCAATCAGTATGGTGGTCATATGTTCAATATTTTAAGACATACAGTATGGTCAAAATGGAAGTGCAATATCGTCCCTGATCAAGCAGGGAATGTCTTGACTGAGTGGATGAAATTTGGTGGGAGGCTCAGGTTCAAATCACACCGGATAGGACATAAAAATCATGGATTTAAAGCACTTTCTGATGAAGCCATTTCAAAGCAGCATGGTAGTCTTACTGTTACCTGCCATATAGTGTGTCCTCCCAAAGGGTCGTACTCTTTTGTTGGTGGCATTAGAGTCCCGTTGACTGGCGATATTGTGAAGTTCCCTCGTTGCCCTGGTACATGGCTGTCATTGTACTGCTGCCATCCACCCGAACTACTGGATAAAATGGCGGACTCCTGGAATGGGCTGCCTAAAATTGTGAACGAAATTATGTTCAGATGAGAAATTAAACAGGAAAATCAACCACCTTTAATAAGATGTACTGAAATAATGGTAATTGTGTTCTCATTAGATTACACGTGTTTAACATGCAAAAATAAATCTATTAAATATGCAGTTCTATTAGCCATTATGTGAACATGTTTGGGTATATTGCGTTTTTAAATGTAGTGATAATAACTGTCTATACACTGTCTATACAACATTTTACATATCCATTTGTAACGTGTAAATGTTAACAAATGGACCCGTCAATGTTAAATGAATACTGAGGATTTTACTGTGTAGCACTTCTCTTAACATAATTGAATCCTAGAGAGAGATTTCCTTTAATTAGTGTGGTTGCCCTAACCGGTATTCCGACCGGTGTATCCCTCGAGTCCCGGCGGCGCGACCCCAGGGCAACCAGACTAATAGTACTCTATACACTTTATTATTCTTTCTAGATAAACTTTATTTTGGCACGCTACTCCTCCCACAGTTTTTCCCCCCCCAATTTTGTGCCACATGTCAAAATGACCGGCCTCACCGGGAATAGTGTGCTATCATTTTGATAAGAGATTGGTAACATAGTTTAATTGATATTGATTTATTAGTGCATTAAATTTCCCCATCCACTTTAATGGTAAAATGAAAAAACTCCCATTCAAGTATTTTTTTCTCAGACACCCTAGGGGCTAGAGTTACAAGACTTGGAGGGGAGGTTCATACATTATTGCAAAATTATTTGAAAAATAATTATACCAGGCAGCCTCATGGTGGCGCTATAAACGCCCACTTTACGTTTTGGCCTATGACTCTTGAACCGTAGGTCGTAGAATCAAAATCTTTTTGATTTTTCCCTGGATTCCTTGGGTCACGACGCAACTCCACATATAGGCCACGCCCATTTGCGTCAGGATAGATTTTCCGCCATTTTGAATTTTCTTCAAAACACACTTTTAGGCTCCTCCTCCCACATATTTCTTCCAAATCTCATAAAAATCGATACACATGATCTCTGGACCCATGCGATAAGCATCTCCAAGCGGAGATGATAGTCCATACCGTTCGTCCGTAAATGGCTTTCAAAGTTAGCGGGAGGGGCCCGTTTTACAAAAAAGGCCAAAAATCACGAACGAAACGTCCGGTCAATCCCAAATTTAGATCACATGTCAAGGGTGGCTCAACAAATCACCAAAAGCATTTCCACTTTGATCCATAGGGGGCGCCACAAATGCTCAAAACGTAACCGTCTGATGCAAAAAACTCATTTTGTGGGGATCAATCCTCTCAAAATGAAACGCAAGTGATCTCAGGAGTGACGTGACAATGTCATTTTCCGCAGCCTCCGCCGTCCCAGCGTATTCCTCGAGTCCCGGCGGCCACGACCCGCGACCGGCGTCGGCGCTACCACACGTTGCAATTTCCCAGAATTGCGACGCGCCTAGTTGTACCTAAGATGGCAGACTCCGGGTGGTTGCCCACAGCTAAGATGGCAGTGTCAGGGTGAACTCTCATTCCTGGAGAGCTGTTGGAGAGGAAAAGGCCGGGCTCAGAGCTGGAGTTGAGGCTCATGGTGGCCAAAAGGCATAGTCCAGGAAGATATCTGAGGAGAGAAAAGGAGAAGAGAGAAAAGGGGGAGGAGAGGAGACACAAGGAGATGAGAGGAGACAAGACGAGAGAAGACAAGATGAGAAGAGGCGAGAGGAGAATTTAGGGAATACAAAAGGATTTGTGCATCTTCACTCATGTGGATCGGACGTACACATTATGTAAAGCTTGTGCCGCAAAGCCAATGCATTTTCCAGACATATGTTTGCTCCAAAGTTTGACATTGGAGCACTCAAGGGATGCTGTGTTTTAAATTGAACACTGACACGCCGTGTTCCTTCATGTGTGACTCTTCCTCTTGAAATAGTGAGCTTAGCGTGTGCTTATATTTCCACACATCAGCACAGCATTAATTCACACAGTAATAATTCATGGACAGAGGTATGCTACAGTGTTATACATGAACCTGTGCAGAATATGATTCACCACAAGCATTTGAAATTGATTTTTCTATACATCCGTGTATCTCATTTGGAAAATACACAAATGCAATATGCTGTAAATGGATGCTTACTGCGCACACATGTATATCATATTTAGAAGTAGGACCCATGCACACAGTAACTTCAAAGCAAAGTGTGCTATAATGAATGCACATAATTTACCTTACCACTTGTTATTCTTAATTATTGCTTTTGTAATTGTTGTAGAAGAACATCTGTCGCAATGTAACACGACAAGTGGTGAACGTGTAAGTGGTGGAGCTGGCACATTAAAGTTGGAGTTAGTGTTATGGACGTACAGTTAAGTAACATACAATAAACACACAAGTCCGCTCTGTCAAGTTAGAGAATTACCTTATGGCTAACCTTAAACCACCCATGGATTGTACCATTTCCTTGTGTCCAGTTAAATAAACATTCCTGGAGAATAGGCAGATGACAGACTTTAATACAGTATTGTAAAAGTATATTGGGAGTTATCATACAGTGGGTAAATCCTGAATCCATGGTTCGTACTGCAGTAACAGATTATTTTATGCACTTGTGTAAAATTAACAGAACACAGAACATATCTCTCAGCGGACTAGATTATACTTGTTATCTGTAACAAGGGACAAGGGACATTTCCTACTCGGGTCGAGCAATAGTTTGACATGTTTCCATATGTCAACAATGCAATCTCTTATGATAAGAAAATGAATCGTGTGGCATTTCAGCGATGAAGGCTTTTCTCACAGTGGGAATGATATCAAGGACTGTATTATGTCCACAGCAAGCAGGCAGTAACAAGTGAGTGAGTCCTAGATATCTAGAAAAATTAAAATAATAATAATTGACCAATAATCCAACATTGTTTTGTTAAATTAAATGGAACAGATACAATTATTTGAAGGGATGGGAAGGGATTAACAAGAGAACAAAGAGAATGATCAATATCAAAATATCACATTTCTTTACAGGCTTCTAAGAATTCATGCATGATCATCATGAACCTCATATTGGACTATGGTTGACTAAATTGATGAAAAACGCTAAAAACCCCAACAGAACCACTTTCAATTCCAAATTGCTCTCATTGGAACATCAGCCTAAATGTCTAAAATGTCAGTATAAAATGTCAATAATAAAATAAATTAAAACCCTCCTCATTAAATGACCTTTCACAAAAGGTTTAGTATTTGGCCGGGAATGAGTCCATGGTCAGTCTCACAGCATATCCTCTCTTCTGGTGAGACTGCTGACTCTGAAGCCGCGGGGCTGCCAAATGGAACTATAAATAGAAGGAGCATATACGCCAAGTGACAGGGCTCAGGTGAAGTGTGCCAGGTTTACATAAAAGATATCAAAGTCATACACTTTCATTCCTCTATTGTGCAGGGGGGTTGGGAGGGGGGGGGGGAGAGAGAGAGAGAAATGGGCTCGGAATGCACTGACTGGAGAGAGCAAGAAAAAGGGAGTGAGATGTGTGTGTGTGTGTGTGTGTGTGTGTGTGTGTGTGTGTGTGTGTGTGTGTGTGTGTGTGTGTGTGTGTGTGTGTGTGTGTGTGTGTGTGTGTGTGTGTGTGTGAGATGGGGGGGTTAAAGATGAATGAATAAATAAAAGCAGTGTGGGTGATGGAAGGCAGAATGGAGGCAGAAGTTTCCTTTCATAGTGGATGAGACAAGTGAAAGTGTGTGTGTGTGTGTGTGTGTGTGTGTGTGTGTGTGTGTGTGTGTGTGTGTGTGTGTGTGTGTGGGGGGGGGGGGGGGGGGTAATATGAAAAGAAAGCAGGAAAATGCATTTCCATAAGCTTTAGGGAGCCATTCTCTTTGACCGTATACACGTACATACTGTATGTACTAAATGCCATCCCACGCGGCAAAAAAACAAGCGCGACACTATGTTCTCGAAACTAATGAAAACATGTTTGCGGTTTAGTTTTTTCCCTTATAAACCTTGTATCTACTTTAAAGGATCTACACCATGAATTAAAAAAATAATATTTAATATCATATTGTTTATGTCCCTCAAACGTTTTTCAAAAGGTTTGAGCCTAAATCAAGCCTCAGATACTCATTCCAACTAACTTCTCTCTGGCTTATAAAGCACTTTCACCTTTTTCTAAAAAGTATAGTACAAACTAACACACATAATGACAAACATAATGACATAAACTGTCACACAAAAGACGCAAATAATAATTAATAATCATAAAAGCTGAACGATAACTTACAGATATAAGACCTAAGAACATCACACACAACGCATAATATTACCTGAGACGTGAGTATGAATAAATAATAATAATAATAATAATAATACATTATTTATGAACATTATAAAGAAGAGAGAGAAGAAAAGAACAGACTTTCCCATAAATTCTACCAAAATCTAAATATTTAATTCTAAGTGTCAGTCAAAATCCTTCAAGTCCTTTATTGGGACCTGTTTTTCCTTTTTTGCGTTCCATAGCATATCAATTATATATGATATTATAAACACAATCCATTAATTTGCCATGGATCACCCTAGGGGCTGGTTATACCGAGCTTCGGCCTTTATGGACCCTGACCCGCCTTGACCTCTGGCTGCTCTCCTCTGTTTTTTTAAAGCTTTGCATGAAAAACCTCCATCTTAGTCAGTCAAGGTCTTGCAGAAAGGAAAAATGTGATGCTGTCTGCAGAGTTCCATCAAATGCTAAATTCCAAGTAATGGCCCATTGACCAATGGGTCAATAGACCTCCATCAGAGACATGCTTTGAAGACGGTCTACTGACCTAAAGAAAAATAGAGGCTCAAAGCGCATCACGATGCAACATGTTGGGTTAATAAACCCATCTCTGTGTCAGTACACCTTACTTAGGAGCGGCAGTGGCTCAGGAGGTAGAGCGGCCGTCTTGGAATCCGAATCCAAAGGTGGGACAGATGGGACCAATATAAATAAGCCTTCAGGCTTTTTTGTGTTATCCTTTTAACCAAAATGTGCAATCATCTATTTTGTGCATATTATGCTTGTTGTCAATAAAAAAATCAATCGATCAATCTACGTGTCGAAGACACTGAACCCCTAACTGCCCCCGATGAGTAGGTTGGTGCCTTGCATGGTTTCCCCCGGCATCGGTTGTGTGAACGGGTGAATGTGAAGTACATTGTAAAGAGCTTTGAAGGGTCAGAAAGGCTCTATATAAATGCAGCCCATTTAACATTTATTTACCACAGCTGTGGGTCAATATATCTTAATCCATTCAATCCAGGAACACATCCGTGTCATTTTAGATTTCTTTGGATATTCAAAAATAGCAGATATACAAGCTCATAGCGCGGCACCGAGTGCTGTGCTATGAGGTTGTAGATCTGCTATTTTTTTTAAATCATGAAAAGTTGTGCAAATCTTTCAATATATATATTTTTTTAAAGCAAACATTTGTAACTCAAATCTTTGCTTCTGGGGGGTCCCTGGAACAAAATATTTTGAGATGGGGTCCGTGGCCAAATACATATCATTTTGGGGGTCCTTGACATGAAAAAGCTTGAGCACCACTGATATAGCAACATACGTTTTTCAGAAACCAGATTTAGAAGACATTTGTAGATGCGTTCCCAGATTGAATGGGATAACTAGCCGTGTATAAATATATCTTACCTAACTGTAGGTTCATTATCTTACTTAACTGTAGGCCAATATATATGAACTAACTGTGGGTCAATAGAAATGTTACATAGCTATGGGTCAATATATCTTACCTGTCAGTGAATTAATTTACTTAACTGTGGGTCAATGTATCTTACCTAACTGTGGGTCAATGTATCTTACCTAACTGTGGGTCAATGTATCTTACCTAACTGTGGGTCAATGTGTCTTACCTAACTGTGGTTCAAAATATCTTACCTAGCTATGGGTCAATACACCTCGCTTTGGATCAATAGACCTTCATCAAAGACATGCTCGAATGAAGGTCTATTGATCCAAAGAAAATGGCCAATCTACAAGCTCACGGCGGGCTGCGACACAATGCATTGTGAGCTTGTAGATCGGGTATTTGTGGCACACAGCACCGTCATAAGCCTGATGTAACTCAGTGGGAGGACAACATTGTCTCACCTAATTTACTCTCAACACCATCATTTTTGGATGAGTGGTAGATCCATTCCCATCATATTATTTATAGAGTCCAAAAGAATAAAAAGTAGTGTGCTTTGAATTGTTGTGGCATAAGGTTTGCAAACAAAATATATAAGATCATTTCAAATACCACACACACACACACACACACACACACACACACAGCCTGGGAATCCCTGGTCCCCGGGGGGTGACGTCCCCCCCCCGCCTCCCCCTCTATGTGTCCCTGAGCAAGACTAATTCGTAACGGTGGACTTATTTCACGTACAGGTATGTGCAAATGTACAGAGATAAACCCCCCAACAACAACTAAAGGGAACAACATTAGTTATCCCAGTATGATGCAACAAAAATGGCCCATAACCCTTTGGCATCATGACTACCTCGTACTTGATTAGCTAACGGCAACAAATCACTGTCAGTCTGATCTTTAGTAAGTTGGAAAAGTTAATTGAGCACCATGCACGCAGAGTAGCTATAGATTTATTATCTCATCATAATTCCTATAAGAAACCCTTTGTGAAAATTGACAGACTAGTAAAGTAAAGTGATTTGTACCACGCAGGTAATAAATTTGACCTCAGACGGTCCAATTTATTTTGGGAAGGAACAATTCAAATCCATTTCAAGATATCGGGGACAACCCCCACCCCCCCACCCATCCCACCCGACATGATTTGTATTCCCCTCCACAAAAGCATTGATCATGCAAAAAGGAAACTGGATCATTTCATTTAGACTCTGGTGTGACATAATACTGACTCATAACTAAGTTATGAGTGAAATTATTGGCACGACAGTTTGTGTCAAACAAACAAATGTGCTTTGTCAACAGCCAACAACAACTTTACATACCAATTTCAAATGTATTTAACACTTTCTATGAAGCCTATGTCTATATTATAAGAGAGAGATATAGAATAAAATATATATAGTTAAGCATGCATAAAAACCCATAATGCTTTATAACAATAATCAAAACAGATTATACGCATTGTATATAGGCTCATAAGGTCAAGTAACAGTTACTCAAGAGCTGTAGAAACAGGAAGACCCCTGTTACTGAACAAACACTGTTATTGATTAATATCAATAGAGTGCGATATCATGAACCATCCAGATCTCTCAGGTCATCTGGGAAAGGTCTGCTTTCTGTTCCTAAGACCAACAATAAACATGGGGAAGCAGCGTTTAGTTTTTATGCACCACATATCTGGAACAAACTCCCAGAAAACTGCAGGTCTGCTGACGCTCTTATTTCTTTACAAACACAACTAAAGACCTTTCTGTTGCTTTTGATCAAGTTACTTTTCTTTTTCCCTTTTTCTTTCTCTTCTGCACTGTAAGTGTACAGTATCCGTTATTTTTACTTCTTTTGTGCCGTCGCATCCTAATGTCCTAATTATACGCATCCTAATGTCATTTGTTAATTGTGTTTCCTTTGCTTGATGTTCTGTGTAAAGCACATTGAATTGCCTTGTTGCTGAAATGTGCTATACAAATAAAATCGCCTTGCCTATCAAAATATAGAAATATTTAACACAAAAAATATGTCTTACCTGCTTCAATATGTAAACGTAGGTCTACAGAGACAAGAAGAAGTATGAAGACAGAAAAAAGACAAGACTATGAAGCTTCTTCAACGAGGACTGAGACACTTGTGTCTCAGTCCTCGGACCCTTACTGGGCTTGGACATTATCCTACCTACACTCTTAAATGAACTGCATTGATTTTTACTTTGCGCACGCGTGTCTCACACTCACACACACACACACACACACACACACACACACACACACACACACACACACACACACACACACACACACACACACACACACACACACACACACACACACACACACACACACACACACACACACACACGAAAGCGATCATCCAATCACCAACACACACACACACACACACACACACCCACGAAAGCGATCATCCAATCACCAACAGGCACAAAGACGTATGGGTCCTTGAGGGGGTCCCCAGCCGAAGTAGTTAACATAGCAACACAATCCTTTCAACCACTTTGTCCATATTGTTCCTGGCACAAAACCTTTTCATTGCTCATAGCGCGGCACAAAGTTATAGCTTGTAAATCTGCAATTTTTGAATAGCCAAAATTAAATTATGGTTAAAGTGGTTAAAATGATTGTTACGCTATTATCACATACGCACAAACCTACACACAACGGTGCCGGAGGAAAACCATGCAAGGCACCGACCTGCTCATCGGGTGCATTGAGGGGTTCAGTGTCTTGCTCAAGGACACTTCAACACTAATCCATAAGGCAGAGCTAGGGATCAAAGCAGCCGCTCTGCCTCCTGAGCCACTGCTGCCTCTATTTAGTTGTAAATAAATACTGTAGGTGCAATACTGTGGTTTCCCTTAGGCTGATAAATAGATACATTCAACCAAACTGATGTCTCCACAACAAGTATCTCCACAGCAGCCACTATAACGTGGTATACAGAACTGTATGTGTGTATGTATGTACTGTACGTACGTACTGTATGATTGTTAATGGTTGACATCCCTGCGACGGTGCAACCAATGTAAAGTTGTGTATTTTCGGTACTTATTTGAATAATGGACAACCTAAAAGCTCTTTTCCCCCCCGACCTACGAGCTTGTAGGTCTGCAATGTTGTAAATTAGGCTGCAGCTGGACAAGTACTCCTGTCCCTCTTTCAACAGCTGCATTTTAATTGCGGTTAAAAAATAACGTTTTACTGCAGACAGTGGCTGTTGAACAATTCACATCTTCTGCCTAATTTAACACCATAAGTATTAAACAATGGCTGTAGAACATCACTCTAAAACTGCCAGATGCTGCTATAGCCATATCAAGGGCTTTATGCTCCCTGCGGTGTCCTAAACTCTACAAAAGTTGGGTTGGTGGCTGAAAGAAAGCAAAGTCTGAATCCTGGGTAAATGTGGGTGGGGAAACAAGACTAGGCATCTAAAAGTCCCGCTAGCAACCCCTAGATGCCGTGCTGTTCCTTACACCCAGCTGGAAATGTTGGCCAAAGGGTGACGCTAGAGCAGGGGTTCTCAAACCACGACCCCATATTATGAGGGTGTTTTGTTTTGGCGACCCCATCAGTTTGGGTCGCGACCATAGTTTGAGAACCGCTGCGCTAGAGCAATGGTTCTCAACCTTTTTGGGGGCGAGAACCCCCCTATCCAATATCCAGGTATCCCATAAACGCCCCCCAATTAAAGGTTTCAGCTGTGTCTTGAACATCCTGTCAAAATAAATGTATCCATGTACAGCATAGAGACATAGAGAAAGAGACAGACAGTACAAGCCGACTAAATATTTAGACTCCATGTGTGATGATAGTGTTGAGTACATACATTCACAGAATTTACAGACATACAGCACAGTGTATTTAAATTGACCTAGCTCAGTGGTTCTCAAACTTGACATTTTCAAGGACCTATCTGTAACTCAGAGTTACAGACTTGTAAGGGTCAAATTAGAACCCCTCCTCAAGGAATCTTGTGAGTCCTTGGATCCCACTTTGAGAACCACAGACTTAGCTAGATTTCTAAAATGTTTTAGAGAGAGACTTTTCTGCAGTCAGCGGGGGGGAAGAGGAATTCAACGTCTGGCAATGTTAAGTAAATATATTATCACAGCTGAGTACAGTATGACAACCTGCTAATGTTTGTCCTTGCTTCTGAAAATGAATTGATACTTGAATTAATACTTTATATGGCAATTTGCATACTGAGAGCCGAGCTGGTGCAGAGCGGCGCACGTCTGGTCAGCAGAGCCCTTTTGGAGCCTTTTAAGCTTGATGAAAATAAGCCATTCTGTGTGAAAAAGCATTGATGATTTGGCATTCAGAGGCCCATGTGGACCCCCGCGGTTCAGCCAAGCTGGAATAGATCAAACCAGATAACATTTTGAAAATGATGGAACAATTTGGAACAAAAAAAAACATTTGGCTTAGATAGAAGACTTGGCTGTAAAATATGTGACTCTATGTGACATTATCCTCTGTAATAACTGCCATGGTGCAATGCCAAACTTTCCAAAAGGCAGCTGGCATACCATTAAAACATTTTATTACAGAAGCCAATATTGCAGGATTACATAATGGCTAGTGTACTGTACCATAGGTGCTATAAAAATAGCTATATCTCATTTATTTTTGATGAGTTGTGTGGGGGCAATACTTTGTTATTCTTAGAAAACAGCACAATTGATTTGATTTGATTTTGGTAAAAGATATACAAGTATATCAATATATAACAATATAATTAACCCAGGATAATACATTAGCATCGTGAAACACTCGTTACCAATGGGGTCCTCAGCCCCTCAAGCATGTACTGCATAAGGGGGTGAAAACGTACGTCAAGGTGTAGCGAATGTGACCACGTTCTCAAGAGTGAATTAGTACCCAACCTCTGGTCGGGGGACCACCAAGGGTCCAAATCGACCCATAGGTCTGAACTCTGAGAGTGTACAGATGGAACCAAATGGACCCTCACGGGTGTAACCAAATCGACCCATAGGTCTGAACTCTGAGAGTGTACAGATGGAACCAAATGGACCCTCACGGGTGTAACCAAATCGACCCATAGGTCTGAACTCTGAGAGTGTACAAATGGAACCAAATGGGCCCTCACGGGTCCATTTGGTTCCATTTGTAAACTCTCAGAGTTTAATAAACACTTAAGATTTTACAGTGTAGATTGGGGTCCCAGAGATATATATGTTACAGTATACATATACCGTATATGCAAATCAAACTGGGGGTCCTTGAAATGAAAAGGGCTGAGCATCACTGAATTAGTAAATCATCAACTGCTCTGTCATCAAGGGAGACGCTAAAGAGATCATTTCCCCCTGTTGTTCATAATGGCCTTGCCATCTGCCTTAATGCATCTTCACTTTGCCCTGAATGCCCACTGCAGACAAGGATATCTATAAGACTAAATCATAGTTTGAGAGAAATGATCTCTTTTTATGCAGACAGAGTCTAATAACGGCATGTCTTTAATGTGGATCTCTGACCTCATGTTGATGATGTCATGTTGATGACGTCAGACGTGCCCAAATATTGCAGGATGGCAGGAAGGTGGATCTGAGATTATGAATTCACAAATATTCAGGCCAGAGATTAGTATATCCCAAGTTGGTCTACTGGCATGCAGAAGAAATGAGGTGTTGATGGGTCCAAACTAGAGGTTTGTGAGATTAGTGCCACACACACACACACAGGTTACCTCTCCTTCAGTATGCCCTCGAATACATTTTTTTCCCCTCTTGTTATTCATTCCATTGTTTTCCTCTCCACCACATTTTCATCGCCCTCTTTCACTCTCTATTCCAACAATAATAATCTCCATCCATGGGCCCAGACTTGTGAGATTAGACAGACAGACACGCACGAATACACACACACACACACACACACACACACACACACACACAGCTTGCAGCCCATGAAAAATGTATAATTGAACCTTCATTGATCCCCTATATTGAAATTCACTTTTCACCCCATACTTTTAAACACATAGGCCCCCCCCCCAGGTAGTCACCTGTCATCTGACCAGGTCGGTCGGTTACCATGGGGACCACAGTGGTGCCACGTCATTGGAATATCAGAAAGTGACAGAAGCACAGCACCTCTGACCCCAAGCTATTTAGATGTCAAAACCTTCCTCGCTTGACCTTATCTCTCTCTCTATGTCTGTCTGTCTGTCTGTCTGTTTTCTCTCGATAACAGAGAAGTGAAAGCTGACAACACAAGCCAAGTCCTGGTGTAGTCATGGACCTGAATTTCAACAGCGACATTGAGACAACTTTAAGAATATATCAAGGATTAAAGGAGTTATGTCTCAGCAGGATTTGGAAAACGTATCCATGCATTCATCTTCAGTAAATGAGACTGCTGTAACTGTGTCTATGTAAATGCAGCATTGCAGCCTTTGCCCACACTGTTACTTGTATTAATGGACATACATTAGGCTACAATAGGTGGCCAGTGACTTTGGCCATTTTCCTTCCACACCTCCTGCATGGAGTGTGTGACCAGAGATGATGTTGGTTCGAATCCAGCACACAACACCAATGGTTTTGATAATGTGGATTGTGGAAGTTAAATGGTGGATTTGTGGCCAGGACTCCATATTAACTTGTCAACAAAACGCAAGATGCATGATGCAAAGGTTTTGAAAGTCAAACTGCCCAAAGTCACTGGCCACCGACTGTATATGCGGTAAATGCATTTATAGATGTGTAATACCTTACTGCACATTCTACTGCATCAATCCAGATACACCCATGTTCTGCACATTCACCATTGCTGCTAAAGTGGGTTTACCTAGCCTGGCTCCAAGGACCCCGCCCACTCCACTGAGTGGACTGCTTCCTCAAGCTTCAGTCTGATAATCAGGCTAGGTTTTACAAAGCCCCCAGAGTTGCTGAGAAACATTGAAGCAGCCACCCCAGTGGCCAAAGCTGGAACTGCAGGCGGGGAGAAATACATGCACGAGCAAAACATACTGAGAGATATTCATAAATATAAATATGTAAACATATTATACATAAATACATATGCATTTACATATAAATATGCATCTCGAGTGTATTTAATAAATATCTCGCGATCATTCCTTGACACACGGGCTGCCGTAGGACGCAAAAAGGACAATAGTGCGCATGCTCATAACTCTATGGCTGCTCGAAATGTCCTCAAAAACGTCTCAATAATTCTACTTCCTGCAGGCTTCCGGGTGCTTCAAAACGCCACTGAGCAATTTCATTGAAATGAATAGCTGGGGGCGGGGCAATCCGCCCTCTAGTTATATTATACCTCTATGGGTTTTACCTGTACTATTGCCAACTTCATTTTTTAAGTTGGCAATAAATAAACCCTCTTGAATCTTGAATATTTACGGGTCTCCCTTAAAAAACGGATCAGACAGCTGCAGTTGATTCATAATCGGGTCCTTACTAATGCCAAGAAAGTGAATCATATCAATTCAGTTCTCAGGTCTTTACACTGGCTTCCTATTTGTCAAATAATTGATTTTCAAAATACTACTGCTGGTTTATAAAGGACTGAATGGGTTTAGGGCCAAAGTACATTTCTGATCTTCTGGGGCAAGTCTGCTTTCCGTACCCAGAGTTAAGACTCAAGCGTAAAGTCCAGTTTTTATACACTGCATACCTGGAACTAGAAAGGGGCGATCAGTAGAGCGCAGGAGACATGCCCTCCCTCCCTCCATCTTACGGTCTGTGTGGTGCATGTGATGAAAATGTTTTGGGGTTGTGCACGACTATGAAAAGGCATGGGGAGATGGGGGGAACGGATATAATACATTAAAGACTGTCTGCAGACAGGCTGTATGGAGACAAATCTGTGGACAGAAACCCCTCCAACAGTTAGTGTAGAAATGTTGTCATGGCATGTAGGATGAGATGTACACAGCTATGATGTACTGTATCAGAAAGGTGGCAGACCATGCCATCATGGTGTCAGGAAAGAGATCTCGGACCTGTGTGAGAGAAGACAGGCAGATTGGTCTCTCAACCCATATGTAACGTTAGATTCAGATCAAATCACCCAAAACATGTTATTTTGGCAGCTTTACTATGATTTGAAGATGGTGCTACTGTATCAATTTTCTCTAAACTGTGTCAAGAGGCTAAAGACTGATTTAAGACAGCTCGGAGACCGGACTGACTTGAATATGCAAAGAAATTAAGACTTGTGATTTGGGGTTTGTTGTCATGTTAATACATTTTGGTGTTAATCTAATTACTGTCTTTTTCGTTATCGTATTTGCATGTCTGTGATTGGCTAGTACCGGTAATTCCCATAAGCCGGAGGTACAGGCGTGTTGTAATTGGGAAATCAGTAGTATAGATCCCAGACAGGCAAGGCAACGATTGACGTCATGAAGATATGACGCAGATTGGCCTCGTAGTCTGTAAGATTAACTGTGGACACGGATGGACGGACACACACACACACACACACACACACACACACACACACACACACACACACACACACACACACACACACACACACACACACACACACACACACACACACACACACACACACACACACACACACACACACACACACACACTTATAAAAAATGTATCATCATGCCCACAATACGGATGCTAGGGTTCATGGGGTTCAAATTCTTCCTAGATGTCAAGTATACAAGACTCTGATTCAAGTACAGAAGTACAGAAGAGTCTCGACTCTACAGAAAAGTCTTGACTCCCACATCCATAAGCCTGAGGCATTGTTTCTTTGAGTTGAAACTCTAACAAGCAAGGCTACAGCTCACACACAGGGTTACTTATCATGCACACAGCGCTGAGCCTACAGTATCGTTGCTGTCAGGCACAAACATGTCAACTAACTTTTACGTTTTTTCCCCCTAATTTATACCCTTCGTCGTACAAGAGTGTCACGCAAAAATGGCAAATCTTTGCTATTTTTAAAAATATTTTCAAAGTGAAAGTGTAAGTGTGTATGTGGGTTTATAAATATTTAACCAATGAAATGTGTTTAGTCACAAGGCCTTGGACATACAAGGTTTCCACCCGACAGTGACTACACTCCCCCACTGTGGCAACTCTCAAACCCTCAGTATGTTGATACCGAAGTCGACTCGTTCTTCAAACTTCAAGTTCAACACATTCCTATCCCTAATGGGAAATTAAAAGTTTGCAGCTGGCATCATGCAACACAACACAAGCAATACATAAAATATACAGTGCAGGGAATTACACATTGAAATGAGACAACATGATAGCTGTGTTTAGGCGTGTGTGTGTGTGTGTGTGTGTGTGTGTGTGTGTGTGTGTGTGTGTGTGTGTGTGTGTGTGTGTGTGTGTGTGTGTGTGTGTGTGTGTGTGTGTGTGTGTATCAGTGGTGTGTTCTACCGTGGTACGCTGTATACGCCGTGTGGCCTGCGGATTTTTTCCGTCGCCACCGTATACATCCAAAAACAGTTCGAAACGGCGTATCTGATACGCAATGATACGCTGCACCCAGGAGTGGCTGGACTGGGGGGGGGGGGGGGGACAGCAATACAAACAGCAAGAATGTGGTCTGACTAGTCTAACTCTGAGTTGATGGCTTATCATGTGTGTGGCTATTGTTCTTGAGGTGATAATGAATGGCTGCTGGCGACGGAATTCACACATTAACTCAACGACCTGCCGTTCACTTCATTGAACGGCAGGTCACTGAAGTGAGAACTTCATTAGTATTCAAACTGCGCATCATAGCACAGCAAAACATCTTGAATCTTCAATACTGTTTGTGTCTTCAATGCTTCAGTTAATACTATTCTGTAATAGTAGATACAGGACTGCTCGCTGCATTGAAAATGTATCTAAGGCTAAAAGCAGCTCCGAAGTGGTTGAGATACAGGGTGATTAAAATTAGAAACAGTAGGAAATCAGTATAAAGCATATTGTAATTGTACTCAGTGTTACTGCGAAACTGGGCCTGAGTGGGCCTGGCCGAGTTTGTGCAGGCCAGAAACGCATGCGGAGCGCGTGCAATTTTTTTTACATTAATTCATTATATACGCACACGCGTGCCATGCGTGTGGGAGGAACTATGAGGAATAGTTATAGTATACTCTCCAAAAAAATCTAGAACACACCACTGGTGTGTGTGTGTGTGCACGTGCGGGCCAACGTGTGTGTGTACTTGTACTGCCATTTGTGTGAGAACTAAATGTCCTCTCAAGGATAGAAAGATGATTAAAATGACAGAAAGTGAGGACATTTTGAAAGCTTGGCATGGGGCCCAAGGTTCTACAGGCCTTCTACAGAGGCATCAGGGAGAGCATCACTGGTTGCATCACTGGGAATTGGACTGACCTCAACCACAAAGCTTTGCAGAAGGTCATGAAAACATCAGTGGATGTGCGTATGTGTCCTCCATCCAGGACACATACGACGAATATCAATATCACCATTGAGTCAAACTCTTACCTCGATTAAGACGGCACACATCATACTGTATACAACAGTGGACAACAGAGAACACATTATCTAGGGCCAAAATAAATATTCACAGACAACAGGACGATAAATCAACAATTCTGATAAACAAACTCACTCATTGTGCATATCAAGGAAGCACAACCGCTGCACTTCACTCTCACTGCACCCCACGCTCTCACAGAAGAAGTCGCCCACCTATCACTGTCTACCACAGTTGTTCTTCCTCTCTTGCTCTCTCTCTTTCTCTCTCTCTCATCTACCCATCAACAGGTATCTGTCTCTGACTCACAACTTGCCTCCGACTTAAATTAAAGGTGTAGGAGTAGGAGACACCAAAAACCTTTTTTTAAGTTGTTAACGGATGTACAGTTGTTGTTTGTGATAAGACACGTTCTTCATATTATTGCACATTTGTGGACTGCTACTCTTTTGGATAAATCTGCTTGTTTTCCTTTTTGGGGGTTGAAAATAAAACAATCTGCACACCTCATTGGATATTTGCCAACTCCTTACTTTTGGTCCCAATATCGTACAAAGCCAGTCTTGAAACAGTGTCCACCCTAGTTTGCAATATGCATACAATACATTTATGATAAGGCATGGTTTGATCCGCCTACTGTATAATGGACACACTCTCGCCCGTTCATTTTCAAATCTAAAAGAGAGTATAGACATTCACTAAATTATTGGTTGAGGATGAGGGAGTCGTTGGACTGGGTGCCATAGTTTAGCTGTCATGGATGATGATTTGCAGACATCCGATAACGATTT
Source organism: Gymnoscopelus microlampas (assembly GCF_963454915.1). Lineage (NCBI taxonomy): Eukaryota > Metazoa > Chordata > Actinopteri > Myctophiformes > Myctophidae > Gymnoscopelus > Gymnoscopelus microlampas. The sequence continues at coordinate 15,929,811 of NC_139951.1, forward strand.
AAGTAAACATTTCGGGAGATGTACACTCCTCTCCCGGAGTGTGAGAGATGAAGTTCAAATCCGGGACACTTGGGCTCCTGTCCACTTGGAAAACTTCAGGGTAGACATTCCGCTCCCCCACCCACCTCCACTGCTGATCGACCATCTTGCAACGCATCGTCATGTGGTGCATTGAGAGCTTGTCAGCCTCACGAGGCCAGGCCTCCAATCAAAGAAATTCCCATTTGAAACAGTGAATAGAATGAGCAAGCTACTCACTCGCTGTGCCTCACACCGGGCGCAGCTCGGTGATGGCAGCCGACACTCTGATTAATGGGCGTGTTGAGCCAGCCGCCATCACATCGCACCCACATAATGCGCCCTGTAAATTGTAAAATTGTCGCGGACACACCCCCAAGGCACAAGTTAAGAGACCCTGCATCATGACGCAACGTTCCGCCATTAACACACACACACACACACACACACACACACACAGTTCCTCATTCTTCCTTTCTCCTCTCTCGTTGTTATTCTTCTTCCTGTGGCACCTCTCTCTCTATAAATGGTCACAATCAGACGTGATGGCAAATGCAGACAGAAAGAACTGATGGGTAATTTCCTTGGTGTCATCAACCCCCTGAGGTGTGCACGTGCACGTGCACGCACACGCACACGCACGCACACACACACACACACACACACACACACACACACGTATCCGATATAGTAGCTATTTAAGTTCAGTGAAAATTCTCTCTCCCCCACACGCACGCACGCAGTGTTAAAAAGCTTAGTGCACAATGCACATCATGTACTGTGACAATAGCCTAGGTGTTGGCACCTGCAACAAAAACCATTAATGTGAGCAGACATGATAAAAGAGTTTCTCTAAGTGCATCGTCAGGTTCATTAAAGATTCATCACTCACAGCAAAACACCTCAGTCATGCTGTCTTGCACTAAAGATCCCTTTTTTTACACAAAATGATTTGGTACTGCGGTTACTTGGCCAGTATATTATATTGGGTGACATTATATCGGATTTTTTTATGCCAGCCGACAACACATTTCGTCTGCAAATAGAAGTCTGAACCTGTAGATAAAACTCCAGCTTCAAGGATGGAGATTATTATTGTTGGAATGCAGAGTGAAAGAGAGAGATGATAATGTGGAGGAGAGGGAAAACAAAGGAATGAATAAAAAGTGGAAAAAGTGTATTCGATCAAATACTGAATGAGAGAGGGAGGTACTGTGTGTGTGTATGTGTGTGTGTGTGTGTGTGTGTGTGTGTGTGTGTGTGTGTGTGTGTGTGTGTGTGTGTGTGTGTGTGTGTGTGTGTGTGTGTGTGCGCGAGTGTGCGTGCGTAGCTTCATTTTATGCCTTTACTTAAAATGTAAAAAAATGCAAAATGATTTGCAAGTGAATGTGAAGGAGAACTTCCTAAAAACCCTCCATGAGATTGAAAAGTGACATTCTACAGCCAGAATAAATAACAGGAAAGAATCCAATTCTACAGTAATGTAAAATAGACAACTGAATATAATGCGAGGGATAATGAAAGGTGAGCAAGTCATTGTTGAGAAATTGCTGAGGAAATAGTCAGCTATTCATAGTCATTCACTCCACCACAAACCTCAGTGAAAACGTTGAACTTCCCTCAACTTTTCCCACACACAAGTAGACAACGCACGAAACCTCGAAGATTTTCTCAGAACGCGTAACCGGAATTCCGGACATGGTGTGAATTTGGCATAGTCATAATACACACATACGCGCGCACACACACACACACACACACCAAACACGCACACCAAGAATGCTCACTCAAATGCCTCCGACCCCGCCAACTCAGCATCATCTGGCTGGATCTCTGCTGTTTATTTTCATCAGTCTCTGACGTGCTTTGACATAATCTGTCTCTGAATTTCTGGCGACAGATACAGTGGTCAAAGTGTGTGCTATCCCTCTCCATTAGTTACTTGGCCATCTGGTTGTGTTTGTTGTCATTTATGTATTATGTAATAGTGACACAGATGAGAAGAGTACACTGTTTATTTTCTGATTGTGTAACAACGGGGCGGAAGAGCAACGAGGGACAATTACAGACACATCTGTATATGTACGGATGCTCAATACAAAAAGCAAAACCACATAACGTGACCGTTCGTGGCTGTCGGGTGGATACCTCCTATGCCCAAAAGCGTACCTTTTCAGGAAATGGAAAATGGAAGTGTTCCGATGGATCAAATGTAGTTTTTACTTAGTCACAAGCTCTTGTTAATAGCATCGGTTAAATATTTATAAAAGCCACAGACACACTTAAACACTTTTATTTTCAAAACATTTCAAAAATAGCGAAAATTGCCAATCGACAAGTGCGACGGATTTTGAGCTTGTAGATCGACTATTTTTGCTGCATTTGTGTGACACTGTAGTATGACAAGTAGGGCATTAATTTATGAAAAAATACAACGAAAATAACAATTTGCAGTCACACAGAGGGATTATCCTCAGCCAGACAGCCAACCATTCTTCAAAACAGTAAATGGTACGTTGCTGACAAGACTGCAGAAATAAAACAATATAAATCACAAGCGCATCGAGTGTCCGATCGATCAGACACAATGTTCTGTCTGAACTTTGTTCGGCTGGTTAGAACATCTTGGAGGTGCAGGAACTACGGAGTTCTGAATGACGTAATTTTGTCCTTATTGACCTGCCCTAGCCGAACAAAGTTCATGTACGGTTAGAGAGTGTGTGTGTGTGTGTGTTTGTGTGTGAGCAAGTCTCTTTTATTAGAAAAGTGGGCATCTGTCCTTCCAGGACACATTGTCTGCTCTCTGTTCAAGGATGATTTATACCTAGTTGTTGCACACCTTTGTCACACACCGCAAATAGCAGATCTACAAACGCACAACACGTCGCAGCGCAAGGCGCCGTGAGCTTACAGATCTGCTATTTGCGGCGTGTGTGTGACACGGCGCGCAGTCAAGTATAAATCACCCTTGAACAGAGAGCTCTGATCGAGACACATGCACACAGGCCCATTATACTGTTTATCTGACTGCAACAGAGAGTCTACTAAAGAGACACCGATTCATGTCTGGTGTGTGTCTCTGTGTGTGTGTGTGTGTGTGTGTGTGTGTGTGTGTGTGTGTGTGTGTGTGTGTGTGTGTGTGTGTGTGTGTGTGTGTGTGTGTGCGTGCGCGTGCGTGTGTAATGAAAACAACACTGTGCCATCAACTAATCCAGCAGGCACCTTTCATTATCGGTTTACTGAAACCATCTGCTATATGGAAAGGTGTTTGCCATGTCATTATTGTTAAATAGAATAGGGAATAGTGGCACCTGCGGAACCGGCGTGTGTGCGCACACATACACACGTGTGCGCAGCCGTGCACACACAAACACATTTTAATGTATTAGCTGAGCCGCACAAAGCTCATGCAAAGCGATTGTAATGAGGCTGTTTGGAGGTCTGCATTTCTATAGTACATCCTACCACTCAAACAGAGAGCGTCTCCTTCCCAAACCCCAATGGTTCTAATCAGCCCCCCGCCCACAAGAGTGGCCCAATTCTCTCACAACTTGCTACAAAAATCCCTCATGAAAAACTATATAATCTCCTACATTTCATTTTCCACCTTCACATGTGTCTCCTTCTCTAATAATCAAAAAGTGCTATATATTTCATCTCGCAATTTACTTCCGGATGGTTCGTTTTGCACCTTTTTTTGCCACATCGGTCACGGGAAAGAAATAAGCACTGCCGTGGTCTATGGAAACGAGCCCAAAAGTGCACCCAAATAAGCCCAAAATCGCTTATACAAACAGTCAGACCTGGCAACGCAGCCTACGCCAATCATGCGTGAGAGATCTACAAGCTATGGGGCGGAGACGCCACCGTATCTTAGCAACAACGACAGCGCTCACTCTCATTGGTCGTGTCATGCCAGGAGCAGCTTACAGACAATGGCATCGCAGAGAGCTTGCTGTAGCCATCAGAGTCAGTCGCGGTGACGACGGACAGGGCGCTGTGATAGTTGGCATGTAGCTAACGCTAACGTGGTTGTTGTCATGCCTGCAGCGGCTGTGCAATCACTTTGTCAACAATGCACGTTCGTGTGGTGAATTATTATTGCTGCTCAGTTAGTCCATTGTAGATGGTGTATATTGTGGCCTTGTGTGTCTTCTGGAGAACTGTGTAGCTCCACAGCAACTCCAGTAACTAACGTAATGGCAGGACCGCCCTGTGCAACGCATCTTTAGGCTGCATTATGGTATAGTAATTTCAGATAATTTCGGCCCGATTAGGGCAGTGGTTATCAACCTTTTCAGCCCGCCCCCCCCCCCCCCCAAAATAATCATATTTGAACTGGGGATCCCCACATTTTGTTTCACTCCGTTCCACAAGTCAATATTGTAAACATAGCAGATCTACAAGCTCAAAATGCCTCACGTTGAGAGGCGTTGTAAGCTTGTAGATCGGCTATTTTCAACATGTTGCCCTCTCTCTTATATTATTTGACAATTTGGCCAATGTTTTATAGCAGGGGTCTTCAACAGGGGATCCGGGACCCCTAGGGGGTCCTCAGAGTTACTACAGGGGTCCGCCAAATCTTTGTGATATGATTTTTTTTTTTTACATTAACCATTTCAACCCAAGCATCCCTTCTCTGAGGAGAACTTTAGCCAAAAATAACAGATCTACAAGCTCACAACGCCTCGCGCTGCAAGACGTTGTGAGCTTGTAGATCGGCTATTTTTGGCATACAGTTATAGGTGTAGAGGGAAAAAAGAGCAGCAAACGTTTATCTGAAACACAATTTCATACAATATAGAGGGGGTCCCTGCTTCATCTCTCTCACAGCTAGGGGGTCCTTGGCCTGAACACGTTGAAGAACCCTGTTTTATAGTATAGTTTGTTGACTACTTTTGTTGCAGTAATGGTCTTTTCCTTTACTTTCGTATTTTTATTGTCTCCGACAGGCCGAAAGGCATGGCGCGAGAGTATGTTTTACCCCCTGTCCGTCCGTCCGTCCGTGCGTCTGTGGATAGCTAATCTCCCACATCGTTGGCTTGATCGCAGCCAAACTGTGCACACACACTCCTTGGATGCCAATTCAGAACCTCTGCCCCATTTTTTCCACATGGCCCTGTTATAGTGCCACTAGGAGGCCGCTTTTTGCAAAACACATTTTCTCACTGTACTCCTACATATTTTGTCCAAACATCACGCAAATCGGTACACAGTATCTCTATAGTCATTACAAAAAACGGGTCTTTCAGATTTTTCATATTCCATCCTGATTGGCTAAAAATGGCTTCCAAAGTTTGCAGGACTGCTCCGTTTTGACCAAAATGCCTCACATTATGAACACAGCATGCACTTTCCGTGCAACTTTGCACCCACATTCCCTGTATGCCGAGGAAGAAATTCCACTTGAGATTTTTCTAATCAGCCTCATGGTGGCGCTATAACAGCCCGATTTGTCTTTTTACCTATAACATCACCAATCTGTGTAAAACTTTGTATGTGCACTCTCTACAGGTCAAGGAAAAACCTTTGCACTGCATTTTTCACATCTACCTTTTATAGCGCCACCAGGAGGCCAACGTCAGGGCTCTCAATACTGCACATTGGTGGAGGAGGAGGGGCCGCAGGGCGACCGCACACATCGCTGAACCAATAGTAGCCCACGGATGTTTCCTCTGGAGATTTAAAATCTATCCCTCTATGCCACATATCATCCGCGCTACAGGGTCTTCACTGACCGAGCCACGGCCCCACTGGCTCTCATGACGCTACGCCACTTATATGCGCTGCCAAGTGGCCGCGGGCGCTACGTGGGCGTGGCGGCGGGCTAGACGCGAGGCCCTGCGTAGCAGGGCCGAGCTTCTAGTTTATCCAAAGCGCTTTACAATGCGGGTCACACACACGCACGCACACACGCACACACACAAAAGTTGAAGTGGACAGAAGATGTAAGCTATCCTCCCAGCCCCTCTATGATGAGCTAGTGGGGTTGGGGTTTAAACCAGATGGCTAGAAAAAGTGCAGAATGAGTAGGCATGCGAGTCACAAGCCAGAACATAAATAATACATAAAATAAGCAAACGTCCTAATCTTTTAATTAACATCCGAAACATCAATTAACCAGGGGCCAGCTCCCGGTTAATTAATTGCCGTAATCGATTTCATTTTCCTCATTATATTCACTGTAGATTGACTGTAAATATATTCCATACTCCCACTGTGCAGCTGGCTGACACTATACTGTACATATATCAGCCTCACATCATTATTACCCATACTGTATGTCCATATTACTGGTGATCGATTGTACACTGATACAGTAATTATGCCTATATTTAACATGGTGGTACACAGACAGACAGATGGACGAACAAACACAGCGGCAATGGGAGAATAATCTATCCTGGTGAATTCCTTTTGTAAAAAGTCCTTTGTTCAAAAGTTCAAGCTCTATAATCATTAACCCATTAAGACCTGAAGCCGATTCTACAAATGTCTTCTAAATCTCAACACTTTTCTGAAAAACATATGTTTCTCTATCAGTGTGGTGCTCAAACCTTTTCATGTCAAGGACCCCCAAGTATTTGGCTGCCGACCCCCATCTCAAAATATTTTGTTCCAGGGACCTCCAGGAGCAAATATTTGAGTTAAAAATGTTCGCTTTAAAAATATATATATTCAAAGATTTGCACACATTTTCATGATTTTTCAAAAATAGCAGATGTGCAAGCTTGTAGCGGGTGCCGCGCTACGAGCTTGTAGATCTGCTATTTCTGAATAGCCAAAGTGTGAAATCATGCTTTTTAGCTCAAATCAAAAAGTGACACAGATGCGTTCCAGGTCTTGCTCGGTTAAAGTCTTTTGTAAAAAAAAAGTCAAAACTCTATAATTACTGCTATAGAGTGTTTGTTCAGTAACAGAGGTCTCCCCAGCTCCAACCAACCACCCGTCCATCCACCTGCTCCACGGGAGCAGCTAGGGGTTCAGAATCCTGCTAATAGACTTTCACATGAAACAATGAGGTAGCCAGGGATCAATCCGTTTCCCACAGCTGAGCCACTGCCGCCCCCTTTGTTTATCTATCCATCTGTTTGTGTACTGTATTTGTATGTACTTAACGTCACTCTTACACTGGACGACAGCATCACACATTTTTACAAACAAAGAATACACACACAATTGCCTTTAGCAGAGTATCCTGTATGCCAGTGGTTTTCAAAGTGGGGTCTGGGGACATTTGAATGGGTCCCCGAACAAAGTTAATTTCACTACAATTCAATTCAGGTGAAATGACACACACACACACACACACACACACACACACACACACACACACACACACACACACACACACACACACACACACACACACACACACACACACACACACACACACACACACACAAAGAGCGAAAGAGGTGAGAGGGAGAAGAGTTTGGAGCAAGTGACAAGGAAAAACGATTATAAAAAGAGAGCGAGAGACAGAGAGAGAGGGGGGAAGCAAAAGAGACGAGAGAGAGAAAACACAGCAGAGAAGAGATGAAGTGAGTGATTTAATGTAAGGGAAGGAAGTAAGGGAAGGATATACGGTACATGCAGAGACCGATACAGAGATAGAAAGAGAGAGCGAGAGAGACCAAGATAGAGTGAGTGAAAGAGATAGAGAACAGACAGAGAAATTGAGAGAGAGTGAGAGAGAGAGAGAGAGAGAGAGAGAGAGAGAGAGGGAGGGAGGCAAAGAGAGCCATCAGAACAGAGATGCAGAGAGAGAGAGAAAGAGTCAGAAAGAGAAAAAACAAGAGACAGTGAGGATAGAAAAAAATGTACAAAAAGAAAAGAGCAAAATGTGCTCTGAGGTTAAGAAACACCTCAGAGATCATTATGAAGGACAGCAGTTAATACGAGACACATCCATCTTTCACTGTTCTATAAAATTCACAAAATCTCTGCGAGTGAGTGAATGTATCTGTCCTTCACACATCTCGACGGCCGCCCGATCGTTCAGCTTCAAACTCGGCCCACGTATCGCCAAGGACCCGAGGGAGTACGGTGACCGCCGCAAAGTCGGTCTGATCAGCCATACATGCCCATATATAGGCATATATGGAGAACCGGTTTGTCCAGAACCACCGATCCGACTGATGTGCCCATTATGGGCATTTACCGATGACATCAGGGATCTCTGTATATGGACATAAAAGGGACTCGGACAAACAGCGATTCAAAGAGCTCCATATATGGGCATAAAAGGGACACCGGCACTCAGGCAGACAGACGGACAGATACAGAGATCTCCATAATATTATGCAGTATGGAAATAAAATGAACTCTGACAATGGGTTACTGGTGCAAGGGGTATTTCATAACCGGATGGGGCATGAATTCCCAACTTGCATCGTATTAACCCATTAAGACCAGGAATGCATGTGTGTTGTTTTTTCGATTTCTTTGGCTATTCAAAAGTAGCCGATCTACAAGCTCATAGCGCGGAACCGAGTGCCGCGCTACGAGCTTGTAGATCTGCTATTTTTTGAAAAATCGTGAACATTAAGTGCAAATATTTTAATATACACTTTTTAAAGCGAACATTTGGAACTCAAATCTTTGCTTCTGGGGGTCCCTGGGACAAAATATTTTTGCAAATGTATATTCAAAGATTTGCACACATTTTCAAGATTTTTCAAAAATCGCAGATCTACAAGCTCATTGCACGGCACTCGGTGCAGCGCTATGAGCTTGTAGATCTGCTATTTTTGAATAGCCAAAGAAACCTTAAAAGTGACACAGATGCGTTCCCGGTCTTCATGGATTAATTATAATAAAACAGCTGGCTAACTTTGTCCATGTGGCTCTCCTAGCATTTGTGCAGAAACAATGGAACTCTTCTGAGCCGCGGGGCCTCTCAACGCTCAATGGCTCCTAAAGGGCCATTCACACCGAGCACTAGAACTATAAAAAATACAGTTTTAAAAAAGTAGATCTGCTACTTTTGTCGTTTTTTTTTTTTTTTTTAATCCTGAAAAGTGACAGTTTTGGACATTCCACCCAGAGGAACAGAGACGACATACAGCGGTGAACGATATTATAGTTATCATTATAGTTATAGTTATCATTATAGTCCTAGTCCTCAGTGGGGACGGCTCCCTTTACTCGTCTGAGTGAATTGATGGGGATTACAACAGCTGGTCTTTCATGGTACACGCAGAGGCCCCGCTGAGTAGCAGCAGTCTGCTCCACAAAGTCATGAGTGCACACAATCCCGGGCACTGCAAGGCAAGGCACCAGTGGTGGAAAAAGTACTCAAATGAGACCTGGAACCCTGTTATGTAACTATACCTTTCAAGCCCCTTTAGGGGTTGTTGTTGCTATGTACAGTATATAGCAACATATATACATTTACACACACACACACACACACACACACACACACACACACACACACACACACACACACACTATATATCTTTAATAAATATTTTTGTTAAAGAAGCATCAGGTTTTTGAAAGCGTTTTTATAATCGGCCTCAGGTCTAAATGGGTTAAGTAAAAGTATCAATACTGCAAGGAAATACTCTGTTACAAGTAAAAGTTAGGAATTAAAAATGCACTTGAGTAAAAGTGCAAAAGTATTGGTATCAAAATGTACTTAAAGTACCAAAAGTAGAAAGTACTCATTATGCAGAATGTCCCATTTCACAACTTTTCAAATGTACAAAATGTATACAAATCTTTTAAAAATAGCAGATCTACAAGCTCACAATGCAGCACACCGCATTGTGAGCTTGTAGATTTTCAAATGGCCGAAATGAATAGGGCTGAAGTGGTTAATGTATGTTTTGTAATAATAATCAAAATCTACAAAGTAACTAGTAAACTAAAGTTTTTAAATAATTGTAGTGGAGTAAAAGTTTAATATTTGCCTCTGAGGTGAAGTGAAGTACAAGTAAAAGTACCGAAAATTTGAAATACTCGAGCAAAGTAAAAAACACCTCAAAATTGTACTTAAGTACAGTACTTGAGTAAATGTACTTTACACCACTGAAGCCAAGGCACACATATTTTCCCTGTCTTGGAAAAAAAAGTCTCTCACTTGAAAGAAAAACCTCAACTAAATGCACGTCACGCCCAGACTTTCAGAGATAAAAAACTAAATTGACCATTCCGTCAGCAGATTTGTTACATGGCTTTTTTTATGATAAACACTGCTATCCATCTATCTATCTGTCCATCCTACAAAAGTCACATCCTCTTCATTTAAGTCCAGAGTGGACCCGAAGGGGGGGCCATGACCATCTATCAATCTATCTATCATTCATCTGTCTGGAGAGAGTCGGAGAGAGAGAGAGAGAGAGAGATGAGGGCATGTCTGACGCCCCAGACAGCAGACAGGAAACAAAGTGGAGCGGAGGGAATCAAGTGATGAAGGTTAACCCAATAAGACTGGGAACGCATCTGTGTCATTTTAGATGTCTTTGGCTATTCAAAAAATAGCAGATATACAAGCTCATAGCGCGGCACCGAGTGCCGCGCTATGAGCTTGTAGATCTGCTATTTTTGAAAAATCGTGAAAATGTGTGCAAATCTTTGAATATATATATTTTTGAAAGCGAACGCTTGTAACTCAAATCTTTGCTTCTGGGGGGGCTCCCTGGAACAGAATATTTTGAGATATCTTTTATATTTTTTTTCAGAATGTTTTACAATCGGCCTCAGTTTTTAATGGGTTAAGAGTCTGTACTGATTGCTCAACATCACTGGCATTCAGTTCCTCCAAGCCCCAGGCATCCCCCCAGCACCCATTAAGGCCTGAGGCCTGCTCTATAAATCCCTTCTAATTCAGTAGTTCTCAAACTTTTTCGTGCCAAGGACCCCCAAATTGATATATATTTGGCCGCGGACCCCCATCTGAAAATGTTTTGTGCCAGGGACCCCCAGAAGAGAAGATTTGTGTTAAAACCAAATCTAAATTATTCTTTATTTTTAACACTTTATTTGATTTGTCAAAAAAAAATAAAAAAAATAGCAGATGTACAAGCGGCACCGAGTGTCGCACTATGAGCTTTTAGATCTGCTATTTTTTTTATCGTGAAAACGTGTGCAAATCTTTGAATATATGTTTTGTAAAATTACAAATGTTCACTTTAAAAAATATATATATTAAAAGAAGACACATTTAGGATAAAATAGGATAAACAAATAAGGATGAAAACGCAACAAAGCCAGAGGATTTGCAAGTATTTGCAAATAGCGAGTACGACATCTGACTGATATGATGATAGAGCCAAACGTCGTCACGTTTATCAAGGAGCATGATTACCTCATGTAATGCAAAATCAGCCCCACAAAAACACCACAGGTACAGGTCCCATAACTGTACAGAAACACAAACAAACACTGAAGTTAGTTTCACAAATGATCAAATGATTATGCTATTGCACACGATGCAAAAGTAATCATAACAAGACGACAAAGTCTTAGATGACACAAACCTAAGCAAGCAAATACACACACCATTGGAACCTGCTGCAACATACAGTTCCAAAGTGTGCACAGCAAGTCATTGCATTTAATTTCTTTGCCACAAAAGTATAAAAATCTGTGTGATTAAAAAAAGATATGACTGAATATCAAACTGAATATCAAACTGCTTGGCGGCAGCTTCAATTCAATACTTTATTTCAGACCATGGGGAGATCCATATCACAATAAAAAAAACAGCACAATAAAAAAGAACAACAACAATATATAAATCTATTATATATATGCATTAGAAGGAACTCAATTTATTATTTCAAGTTTAAAAGCATGAAAATTAGATCCCATTTCAAAGTATTTCCCCTTTTTAAAAGCCCTTGTTTGCTCCGACCTTTCACAGATCTAATGAGAGTATGCCCCTTGCCCACCTACAAAGCCGTTTGTGCAGACTGGAAGTAATGAATTGGGTGACAGAGTCAGGACCTATAAGCCTCTCCCAATTCCAGTCTAGGTTCTTATGGCTGACGTTGATGCCGGGCCAGTCATAGCAGCCTGTGACATTTTACAAAGTGTGAAAATGCTGTTCTTATGAGAACAACAACGTAGGTAGGGCATGTCGACCTCACATGATAGCTGAGGTTCCCCGCTGCTCCCCGTTACTCGGGACTAAAGATACCTATTCATTCACTCTTCTAAATGGCAAAATGGTGCATTTCTATAGCGGCCTTTATCCAAAGCACTTAACAAGTGTGTGTTACATTGACGCAACACCATTCACGCGCACATTCACAGACCGACAGGGGAGGAAACCATGTAAGGCACCAACCTGCTCATCAAGAGGAGCAATTATGGGTCGAGGAGCCGCAAACACCTTCCGATTTCAAGACAGTATCATGCACAGTATACATACATTGCTGCTATGCTCAGGCGCCTTAGCTTGTTTCTTATCTCAGGTACTCTTGTAAATATGTAGATAACTTGTTTGGCCTTTATGCTGTTCTCTTGTCTGATCTCCTTCCCACTTACCCCCCTTCTTCTTCTCCCTCCCCCCCTCTTCTTTCTATGGAAATTAACGTTGCGGTGGGAATGATGTAAAAAAAACGAATTTCACCCACTTTTTTACCTTGTAAACCTGTGATGTGACAATAAAACTGATTCTGATTCTGATATTCTGACAGCCTCTCCTGAGACACTGCCGGCTCTTTTGTCCCTACGTGAACCATACACACACACTTTCCGGGCTCTTCTGTCCTCATGTGAACCGGCATATACAAAACAGAGGCAAGCGCAGAGACCGCGTTGCACGTACGCACGTCTCTCTGTGTGCCTATTAGCAAGGAGGCAGGTCCGCCTTGTCCCGCAGCGAGCTGGCCGTTACGGGTGACTACGTGACGACGCGCACGGAGACGGGAGATTTTTATATTAATGTGTTGAGGCAGAGGGGTGCTGGGGGGACAAGGAGGACACGAGGCACAAAGGGAAACGGAATGAAAGGCCATAATCGCCTCCTGTGCAACAACTAACCCAACAGTAATTGCGACCAGCATGACAAATCTGCTGCCTGTTGCCTGTGTGCGTGTGCGCGCGCGCGCGTGCGCGTGCGCGTGCGCGTGTCATTGCGTTTCTCTTTCATCATTTGAATGATTAATGTGCATTTGAAAAACTGCATGGTCCAAAATGCCATTATACGGCTACATTCAAGGAGTTTGTTCCTGAGTGACAATAACACTCAGGAATTTGTTGTTGTGTTCCGTATGTAGCGTGTCCACTCGCTTTGGACAGCGGCCGTTCAGGCAAAACAGGCGATGGAGGGAAGTGAGGACAGAGGAGGGCAACAGACAGTAGGAAAGGCCAGAGAGGGGCAACATGGTGGTGCAGTGGTCAACACTGTTTGTCTCACAGCAAGAAGGTCCCAGGTTCAAGCCCTGGCAGGTGGGTAATTTCTGTGGGCAGTTTCTCACCATGTTTGTGTTGGGTTCCTGCGAGTCTCGCGTAGCCAGACAACTATTCCAAAATCTCCGAATGCTATATAGAGTCTGGAACTACACCTCCCGAAATCCGAGAGAGGAAGGTGGCATCTGGCACAAAATATATTTTAAAATATCTTTACTTTTTTTTTTTTTTTTCCATTTCTGCTTAGCATCAAGCTATATATACTTAGATGATTTTGATTTCTATTAGGATAAATTTGTGCGACTGTAAAGACGAAACGGAAGTGGGTAGGAGGCTTTATTCATTCGCTTTATATTTTAATCATGATCAGAGCTTCCGAGTCCCAGACTGGATGACCGGAAATATTTGAAAATTGTGGGAGGCAACAGTCTGGCCACGCGAGACTAGGTTCCTGCCTACACCAAAAAGACATATGCATGACATATATGCATGTCCTGCCCGTGCCCAAGGCACTGGTATTACAGCTGGAGTTAGACTCCTGTACCTCACTGCTCCTTCGGATGGGTTAAATGCAGAGAACATTCCCAGAGGGGACAATAAAGGAAAATCTAATCATAAGAAAGAGAGAGAGAGAGCGTGAAAGAGAGCACGAAGAGAGAGAGAGAGAGAGAGGCAGAGGGAGAGGGAGAGGGAGAGAGAGAGAGAGAGAGAGAGAGAACAGGAGCAGAGGTAAGGAAGCAGAGGATTTAGGAGGGTATAGACAGAGGTTGAGGAGCCAGGAAAGGAAGTGAAGTAGAAAAAGAGGGAGGTAAGGGAGTAAGGAACACTTGGCACCAATTTGATCTTACTTTATTCTTTTATAATAGGAATGCTAATCTGTGATTGGCAGACTATTTTGCATATATGCAAAAAGCTTTTTGTTTTGATGAACTGTGAAAAGAATTTCTTTCCTATTATGTTTTAATGTTTATGGTGCTAATTAATCCAATTATGGCTTGCTGTTAATGTGTTCTAAGCTTTCTGTCAAGATGTAATTGTGTTTGTATAAAGACTGGTTTATTAAAACAAAAATAATCTTTTTATATCACATTTCTGCAAGTCCATGTGTAATAGAACCTCTTGATTAATCTTCATTGATCCTCCATTAAAGATAAAACCAAATGGGCTAACGGCACAATACAGACACACGCGCGCGAGAGCCTGAATATCCCTCCGGGGATCATCAAAGGTTTATCTTATCTTATTAGATCTTAAAGTTCAATTCAGCCCCACTGGGAAAATGTTAATAATGAATTAAAACAGTGGAGCATGGACTTAAAATCCCATGATTAACCTTTTAAACCCAGAAATGGGTCTTTAATGACTATGGACTATAAAAGACAGATTAGCAGGCATTATTCAACATTGTCTTCATATAATTCGTCCTCAATAAAGCTGATTATAAGATGTCTAACTCGCTCTGTGTCTCAGAGGTGGGGTATGGACAGTCTTACATTTAATATATTTTATTTTATTTTACATAATAGCTTCTACATTATTTCAGCATGTTAGCTTTCCTGGAAGACAAAGCCGTATAGTTTCCATTAGCTTGGAATCCCCATTGGTGATGCATTTATTTCAGTAAGTAACACTTTATTGCTGCTAGAATATGTTCAAATACCTCTTGTGTCATGTAAAGAATGTCATGAATCCATAGCCTCCTGGCATTCTTTATCTGTCTCTGCTCAATGGACAGCAGTGACAGTTGTCAAGATCCATTTTGGAGGATGCAGCGTCTCTGTCATGCTGTAATAGGTGATTTAAATAAAGAACATAACTGAGAATGAGCGTGCGAAGTTGTAGCTTGGACATTCATGAGGAGACATTGCTGAAGGAAGATGTGATTATTTGTATGCCCAAAATGGCAGTTTCATCCATCAAATCTCATTTGATCACATTATTAATGCTGCTATTATGGTCATACACTGTCCCGCACGCTTTTCCTCAGCAGAAGATTGTTTACGTCTCCTCCAAATGAATCTATCGTTTGAATAACAACGCGTCTTGCTGAAGCACATCTTGCTCAGAGAGAGACAAAGAGAGAGCATAAAGCCACCGACACACTGGAGGCATCAGTTGAACGCGTCAAAACCATAGAGTAATAAATGAACTAGAGTGGTAACCGGAAATTCCCAGCCCATTCACTTCTATGGAGTTGCTCGCCCAGCGCATACTCCCATTTCCCCCCCTTCTTCCGTGTTTGGGGACGATGAAGTCGCGGGGCCCTTTCACTTCATAGAGTTTTGTCTCGCATGCGCAGTAGTGTCACCTCAGTGTGCAACCCTGTGAGCAAGCTCGTGAGTCGAGCCCATTGGTCGAAAACCGTTTTCATTCGTTCATGGATAGGGCCCCAGCTGCACTTCCAGAGTCGGCCACCAGGAGACTCGAGCTTCACTTTTCCCTCTCGGGCTTGGTCAAAACCAGTTGACAGAGCGCCTCTCAGAGCTCTGTTCTATTTTGGAGGGTCGACGCGTGGCACAGACCCTCTGAAATGAGTTGGAGCAACGCAGAAAGCTAACCTATTTTTTTTTCTTCTCTTGATGCGTGTCAGTGACGCTTGGATGCGAGGTGTCAATGATGCTTAAGAGTGTAACAGCCTGAAGACAGACAAAGAGAGTGCGACAGAGAGACACAGAAAGCAGATGTCACACACAGCTTTTGAGCTCATCCTCCATTTCCTGTAAGGACACATTGACAAAGACAGGAATACAATTTCAACTAAGCCACACAATGTTTTCTCTCTGATGTCACCTTGCCCTTTTTAAAAGCAATGTCATGTCTTTTCCATTTCAACACTTAGCTCGGGACAACACGCAGTTCTTATTATCTCAATAGGGGTTGAAGCGACTCTGGCACACAAGCCCCAGTGAGCATTTCAAACGTGCGTGCCCAATTTATATGTGCTGCCAGTAATACATTTAATACATGCTCCGCAGCCAAATGCATTTTAAGAGTGTAATAGAGTGTGAGCACAAATTGGACTTCTCTAATTAGCGCAAGTGACTTTAAGGTGGGAAGGGCAGCCCAAGTACTTCAATCAATAGTATTTTAGTCTGCTGGATAAGGCTGAGCACAATGGACAAACTTTGTCTATAGGTTAAAGAGTGCTTAGAGTGGTTAAATACCAATTACCTCAATATCGATCTTGTGACAATATTGTAGGGATGAGTATTGTCACTTTCACAAATTAATTACATAGAGATGTTTTAAGAATTATCATCAGAATTGCCTCTGTAACGGCATGGGTAAAGGCAAATAACAGAACAGCAAGAACAGAACAACAAGAAGATAAGTTAACAAAGCACAAATCACAGCATTACAATATCCGAAATCCCAGACGATATCATCTCATGATATCGATAATATATTGACCGCCCTACTGCAGGGCACACATATGACCCCTGCATCAACCAGCGAGAGATAAAGCATGTCCCAGGGTCAGTGTTTTTGAGCAACAGATTTTTAACTCCTGCCCGCTCTTTGATCTATCTATAAATTATACAAATGTCTCTACAGTATGTATGTATGTGTGCGTGCGCACCCGTCTGTGGCTCTAGCTTTAGCCTAAGCATATGGTATGACTCATATTCATATTGATATTCATATTGATGACATTGTCGCCCACGAATGACCGGTACTGTACTGCACTAGTGGACTGCAGTGTCAGTTAAATCGTCTCTGTTGGGGAGAAACCTCATATGTCCAAAACTGTAACTTTTCAGGATTTAAATAAAACAATAGCAAAAGTAACAGATCTACAAGCTCGAAACGCGTCGCTTCGCGCAGCGTTTCGAGCTTGTAGATCTGCTACTTTTGATGCTTTTGTGTGACGCTGTAGTATGATCAATAGGGCGCTAATTTACGAAAAAACACAAAAAGTTAAAATATGGAGATAAGACGTTTCTGCCCGACGCAAGATAGAGAGCAAAGATACTTTGGTTTTGGGGTATTTGTCACTGCACATAAGTTGAAATGTGTCCTCTGCCTCTCCCCATCCTAACTAGTAGGAGCAGTGGGTGCCATACATACAGTGCCCTGTACATTCATTACTCTCAACCTGGCATCCCTATTTTGAGCATGTAATTATGTCCTATTTCAAACATAATTCAAAACATTTCCCGAAAATAGCAGATCTACAAGCTCACCACACTCAGCATGACAACATAATTGTGAGCTTGTAGATCAAGCTTAAGAGGTTATGGCTACTGTCCCGCATCAAGTAGGAACAAGCAGTGACGTGTATGGCGTTCAACCTCTCTCTGAAAGTGCTTCAAGTGGGCTGAAGGCACATTTTGACATAATACTGTAAATTCAGCAAGTGAAATATAAGTGTTCCAGACGCGGGACAGCCTCCATTCTCTGCAGATATTCCAAAGAGACTACCCTGTATATTAACAACGTCAGCAATCTTTCTTTCTTTGTGTAAGCACGGGAGCGTTGGGGAGCTTCTCGGGAGGAAGAAATGTGCAGCCGTGAGATGAGGCACATTTCCCCGTTGCCAGTGGTGTAAAGTAACTAAGTACATTTACTCAAGTGCTGTACTTAAGTTCACTTTTGAGTATTTCTTTACTTTACTGGAGTATTTCCCATTTTCAATACTTTTACTTCTACTCCACTACATCTCAGAGGCAAATATTATACTTTTACTCCACTACAATTATTTGAAAACTTTAGTTACTAGTTACTTTGCAGATAAATTATATTATAAAACACATTAACCACTTTAGCCCTATTTTATACATAGGCTATTTGAAAATAGCCGATCTACAAGCTCACAGCGCGTTGTGCGCTTGTAAATCTGCTATTTTCAAACGTTGTAGCACTTTTACTTTTGGTACTTTAAGTATATTTTGATGCCAATACTTGCCTGTACTTTTCCTCAAGTAACATTTTGAACACAGGCCTTTTACTTGTAACAGAGTACTTCTACATTGTGGTATTGATACTTTTACTTGAAACTTTTTCCCTCACTGCCCGTTGCTCAAACCTGCAGAGGCACTCCAGAAAACTAATTATTTCCCGGTGCTTTTTTTTTGTTATTTAATTTTGGAAGGCATTTATTATTGCGTTGTTGTGCATGTATTATTTCAGTTGTGGAATACTTTGTCCACAAAGCATCATCAGTTTAAAAAAAAAAAAAAAATCTTAATACATCATTCAGTTCTCATTTTATCATCATCTGTCTATTGTTTTGGCTGACTTGATTCCACTGTTTATCCATGTTATTATTTGATCTTTTGTGTTTCCACCGGAATCCAGTCTTTATCTTCATTGTCTTGTTTCCCATATTGTTTCATGAATTCTCTTTTCAGTTCTTAATCTTATAGGTAGTTTCATTTTAAACCCCGCTAACGGCAGGGCTATAATTATGGTGAAGTTGGTCGACCTGTCCAACCCTTTGATCCAAACACGATACTGTATCTCTGAAACTACTGGCTGGATTAACATGGAATTTGATGTGGCTGGATTAAAAACGTTCCCGGGCACCTAGGCTACAATGTAGCCTGACAGTGTGCCTTTGCTGCGTGTCACTCCCCATCTCACTCTCCCAATTTCCTGTCAGCCTACTGTCCTATCAATATAAAGGCATTTTTGGGCAAAAAGCCCAAAAATAAATCTAAAAAGTAAATAAAAAAATCACACCCAGTGTGAAGTGGGCGGTGTGTGGTCATCACAACATGACTCACTTAAAAAAAAGGATAAATTACTTTTTTTAAAGTCCATACTGCTATTCATAGGGCTGCACATGTGTCATGTGTTTCGCTAGCCAATCACAGTCCTGAATTTGCCAAGTCAGCCAATCACATTACAGTTAGTGGTGATGACACTAGCTGTAATGTGATTGGCTGATATGAAAAAAGTATCGATTTGCATTAACAATGGAAGGGTTAGGGGGTACACACATTTTTTGGTCGGTGTCCAAAACTCACTTATAGGGGGCGGCTACACCGCCCCAAAAATAAGCACTGCAATTAGTCACAAAACATCCCCAAAATCGCCAAGGATCCCTGTGCCGTTCGGGTGATTATACAAAGAAACAACTTTGCTGACACAATGATTAGTTTAACGTGTTCAGTAAAAGTGAAGTGAAAAGTGAAGTGAAAAGTGAAATGTAAACACTGAAAGACTCTCTCACCTTCACAGTCTCGGTAGGCTCTCTCTCTCGCCCATCACTCAGACATAACCATAAACAAACCCGATACGCCCATATATAGGCAGGACCACGGCCACGTCACTCTGACTCAGATATAACCATAAACAAACCCGATACACCCATATATAGGCAGGACCACACGTCTCTATCACTCAGATATAACCATAAACAAACCCGGCCGATACACTCATATATAGGCAGGACCACACGTCACTATGACTCAGACATAACCATAACGTAGGTGTGAGGGCCGCGTAGCAGCCCGAACCTCTAGTACGCACGCACGCACGCACACACACAGCCTGCCTTTGTTTCCCTAGTCTGTAACTGTGCCTCCGCCTGTCTGTCTGTCTGTACCGTAAGGTGTACATTTAGAAGCACGCACACGCACACGCACACACACACACACACACACACACACACACACACACACACACACACACACACACACACACACACACACACAGTGCCATTCAACAACAAGCAGGAGAGTGATTATTGATGATTCCATCAGCAACTCCGATCCTGCTGCGTGTGTGTGTGTGTGTGTGTGTGTGTGTGTGTGTGTGTGTGTGTGTGTGTGTGTGTGTGTGTGTGTGTGTGTGTGTGTGTCTGTGTGTGTGTGTGTGTGTGTGTGTGTGTGTGTGTGTGTGTGTGTGTGTGTGTGAGAGAGAGTTTGTGTGTGCCTGTTTGTCTGCCTGTGCATCCTAACTGAGAAATCATCAATCACAGTCTGGCACAATTGAATCGCATGCGTGCAAACGCACACGTACACACACCTGATCACATGACATTCACGCCTGTCCAGACAGTTTGATTGTCAGGTGTTATTTCAGTTTTCACATTTTGTCCTTTGTCAGGCATTTAAATGAAGCTCTTATCCGGTGGGAGCGTGCAGTGACTGAGCGAGCATGGTATGGTCCAGCGGGCGGGGCACATTTTGACAGCAGATCACGCCAACCTGGCGAAGATGGCTCTCAAGCCGTGACGGTTTTGTGAGACACTTGAACAAGGTGTTATGTGGGTATTATTGGACAGATGTTGGACTGTAAAATATTGATAATAATAAGAGATTCCATTTGCTCAGCACCCACTATTGTGAGTAGCCAGAAGCTCTACTCATTGCGAATGCGACATGTTGAGGCCTTCTATATCTGCTATTTTTGGCAAAGAGATTTGGTTTAGAGGGAAAACAAGGAGGGGACGAAGTATAGAGCCATGGGGGTCAATGCAGTATGTTAGGGTTTAAGTGGTTACTTTGACCCACAGCTGTAGACAGTAAAATCTGGAGTGTTAAGTTGACCCAATAGTACCCAAAAGGGTACATTTTTACACTTTCAGAGCTAAACTAACACTCTGGATTTTACCGTCTACACAGAGCTTCACAGGCCAAGGTCTTATCCAAGGTAAGTGAAAGAGAGGCAAAGAGGGAAAGTGAATGGGAGATGTATTCAAAGGAGAGGGAGAGAGAGTTATAGAACGAGGGGGTACAAAAAAATCAAATTAAGCGGTGCAAACTGTGCTAAATAGAAGACTATTCAACAGCAATGAGAGCTGGAAGTCATCTGTTCTCCTGGGAGATAGAGAGAGAGCGAGAGAGAGAGAGGGAGAGAGAGAGGGGGGGGCTTACCTTGAAGGAGTGGACAAGATAAGTGGAAGATAACGAAAGACAAAGAGAGGCAAGTGAAAACTGTTAAAGACAGATAAAATGAAAGGGAGATAAAGTCATAAAAGGAGAAGGGATAGATACGCTTTCTTATTTCTCCAACGTCACCCTTCACCCATTGTTCACATTTCATGAGGGGGAGGGGGGGGGGGGGAGGAGAGAGGAGAGAGAGAGTTCACATTCCATGTGAAACTGAAATCCCGATTCACTTAATGGAAGACACGCTAGCATGACTGCACACACGTATGTATGTACGCACACACACACACACACACACACACACACACACACACACACACACACACACACACACACACACACACACACACACACACAGGGAGAAGAGACAACATACACATATTGCTCATGGCTCTGGGCTTTGAACTAGCTACTATTATCCCTTTTCGATTTGCATGCAATTTGTACACTTTGCATAAAACGGTCAATTTCGGTGGGGTGTAGGGGTGTGTGGTTATGGGGGAGATGGGAAGATGTGGGGTATGGGGGTATGCACTTTGGTATGATCTTGAATGTGCATGTTAGCGAAGGTGCAGGCCGAAGGACAGAACACTCAGCAAAACAGATTTGTAGAACATCTGGAGGATGTGAGCAATCGTTGCTTGTTCAGTAACAGGTGTCTCTCCATCTCTCCAGCTCTTTAGTAAACAGGAAACACATTTTCATGTTGGGATATTTGATCCTGATTTGATCAATTTGAGAGATGGGGAGACCTCTGTTTCCGTGTTTCCGAACAAACACTTTTATCTCTTAAGCTATAGCAATGACTACTATCAGAATATCCTATTAGAGAAACATCTGTCAGTCAGTCAGTCAGTCGCAGACACGACAGACTGTCTGTCCCCCACATGGTTCTCCTCATTGGGTTGAGCAATTGATTTAAACTTGCACACGGGCATTGACCATTAGCATATGCACAAAATGACGAGCCCCGTTTTTTAACTTTCCCAAAATGTAAGCTTTGGCAGTTCAGCCTATGGGATCTGTCACCATGGTTACAGCAGCCCCGCAAGATATGAGATGATCATCTCTAGCCACTGGCTATGCACTGCCGTTGGCTACAAACTGCCGGTCTGCCACACAGAGAGAACGCTGGAACACACTTATAAACTTATATGTGAACGCTGGAACACACTTATAAACGTATGTGTGAACGCTGGAACACTTAACACTTGCCCATACGTTACCCAAAGTCGGCAAATACTTTGAGTGCGCACGTCCCGAGGTATGGACTAGAGCAGCTTATGTTTGTTTTCTCAGTATTTTATTGACTTTTTCATCCCCATTTCCCCCTATTTAATCGTTGGGAATTCAATTCAATTGAGCTTTACTGGCATGAGAAAACATACAGTACGTTTACATTGCTAAAGCAACTGTCCATCTGTACTGTAACCCCCCCTTCCCTCAGGGAGGGTACCGAATGTCTCCTCCAATACACATGATGCACCAGATGCTTCTTTTCACTTGACAGTGAAGAGCTTCACAGGGAGGTTCACACCATCTCCCCCAGACCCCTTCCACACTGAACAGATGCCCCCCGACCAACCGGTAGGAGTCGCTAGTACAGGGACAAATCATTTGCCGCCATTATTTGAATCCTAGTCTCTGCGGTGGCGGGCGAGTGTTTAACTTCTCCGCCACCCAGATGCCCCCTTTATTGATTTAACTTTGACTATGCTGCTCAAAGTGCCTACCCCCCCACTCCCCCTGGGTATTCCGTCGGTCTAATGCTCGACGTTAGAGGACCAATTGGGTTTGTGCAGGCACTGATCCCCAGACCAGCTGGGCAAATCTGTGCCGGAGAAAGTAAACAAGCAGTTCTATCTCCTCCCTCGGCAACTGCTGCTGAAGTGGCCTTGAGCAAAGTACTTCACTTAACCCTGGGCAGTAATGCTGAGAGAGAGAGAGAGATCCTGAGAGAGCAGTAATGGAAAATGTACAGTATATTGATGCTCATTAATATTCTAAATAATTCTTCACGTGGTTCTGGGATATAATAATAAAATAAAATAAAACTGAGGGGTAAATGTGCGTGGGATTCCAGGATGTGATCACCGTGAAAAAGCGGAATAAATCAGTAGCTACTTAGTTGAAACATTGTACTTCCCCTCAGGGCACAGGACTCATTCACTTTGATGGAAGGTGGTAAACACTCGGCAAATATTTGAAACCGACAGAAACCTCGCCAATTCCAACTCTCAATTCATTCTGATTGGATTAAGTAAAGATCTCATTTCCACCGGTAATGTCCTCAAAATGAGGAATGGAAATCCGTTTGCCCTGAAATTACCGGCGCTCACAAGCTGTCATGGAAAAGTGATGCGGGTGATGATTAGGGTTATGAAACGCTTCAGCTCATGTTGCTCGCCACTAATTGGATGTGTCTGGTAAGGGGTTTTGGACAATGCCTCAAGGAAATAAATCACGCCACACACACTCATATAGTACGTACTTGTACACACACACACACACACACACACGATGTGCCAGAGTCGATATGAGTGCGTACTGTATACCTCGCCGTATGCAGAAACATGTTATTACGCAGTCTTTTGTGAGGTATTAATTTGGTTTTGATTTCGTCTCAGGTATCATTTCTTTGTCTTTGTGAACAGTGAGCTCTGGAATGTTGACCACATGGAAAGAGTGCGCCGTGCCTGGTTTCCTGCCTCATTAGCCCCGTGATTTTCAACCTTTTGAATTTCAAGGACCCCCCTTTTTATATCGTCTCTGTCGGGTGGAAACCTCATACGTCCAAAACTGTTACTTTTCAGGATTCAAATACAAAAATAGCAAAAGTAGCAAATCTACAAGCTCAAAACGCGCCGCTTCGCACAGCGTTTCGAGCTTGTGGATCTGCTACTTTTGATGCTTTTGTGTGATGCTGTTGTAGTATGATCAAGTAGGGAGTTAATTTACGAAAAAAAAAACTTTAAATATGGAGATAAGAGGTTTCTGCCCGACAGCAACGATATACTTTATTACAGTAGGCCAGACTGTTTGACACGATTCTAACCTCTGGGACCCCAATCCACACTTTAGAAACCACTTTAAAGAGAGTTACACATTTGGTTCCCAACTATCAATCATTAAGCTAAGCCTGGGGACCCCCTGGAACCCCCTCATGACGGTCCCCAGACCCCACGTTGAGAACCAGTGATTTAACCAATATTATCTGAGGTTTTGGTTTATAAGCCTTCTGATTAGACTGCTCTTGTGCTTACAACTCCGTCAATTATTTCAGTAGCAACTCTACTTTTCTTTTCTTTTTTTAAGTAATCTCAAAGAAGCCCTGTTTGTTTAGTGTTAGTGTAATTCTGAAAAAAAAAGGCGATTATCCAGCCAGTTGTTTTGGGAAGCACTCATTTTGGGCCACTCAATGTCCTTTCTATATCACAAGGCAGGCACGCTTACAGCAAGGCCCCTTGAGCAAGACAGATTTGACCTAAGTGGAGGTATTCATCAGACAACAGGCTGCTCATACTGTAAACTACTGGCATGTGTGAATGTGTCTATGTGTCACTCAGTGGGGTTCTACACAGTGGTCTAAAGTATTTAAAAATGTCAATACTTTTACTCCACTACATCCCAGAGGCACATATTGTACTTTTACTGCACTACAATTATTTGAAAGGTTTAGTTAGTTACTTTGTAGATGTACAGTAGATTATTATTACAAAACATGCATTAACCAATCAGCCCTATATACATTTCGGCCTTACAAGCTCACAATGCATCGCGATGCGACACATTGTGAGCTTGCAGATCTGCTATTTTCAAAAGATGTTTCTACATGTTCTACATTTAAAAAGTTGTGAAATGGAGTTGCATAATGAGTACATTCTACGTTTGGTACATTTTGATACCAGTACTTTTGAACTTTTACTAAAGTAAATTTAGAATTCCGGACTTTTACTTCTATTTCTACATTGCAGTATTGATATTTTTACTTAAGTAAAAAATGTTTTACTTTTTCCACTACTGGTTCTACAAACAGAAAGCATGCTCAGCAAAACGCTCCCCTGGATACACAAAGGTTAAACAAAAATAAATCCACTACAGTATATTAATAACTGTCAATTCTTCAAATATCTACTCCCACCAAGTTCCTAACTGTGGCTAGCCTCTTAAAAAAGAAAGAAAGAAAGAAAAAAGAAAGCACCCTCCACTAACAATATGAAACCAGAGCCTCAACCTGATCATCTAGGAAATAAAAAACAATATAACACTTTTACCAGGGTTGAACGTTTTGCTCCCATGCTTCAGTAGAGTGTAGTTCACCATTATGATTTATTGAGGTCAGCACTGTGAAGCCAACCCTCATACCAGGAGCCCTGCATGAGCATTTCATTCACACCACCCACACATATCACACATGTCTCCCTTTGTCCAATGACCGTTACACGATGCCAGACAGGGAATAAGGAATGTTTTTACAGTTTAAATTGAAACAAGTTAGATTCAGAGCATTTATATTGAACCCATCACCTAAGCATCCATTTTGTTCTGAAGTGCCGGTCTCACGTCAGCAACTGAATTTTGCTTTACCCCAAAATGTACCTCAAACCACAATACATATTTGTTATGGTGAGAACCATTAGAGGACTAGTCCAGAACCTCAAAGCTTTAGAGGTTCTAGACTACAGTGGTCTAAGTGTGGTCCGGGGAGTCCTTGAGAGGGTTCAAGAGGGTTTCCTGGCAAAATGAGTTGACATTGCATCAACTAATTTTATTTAAAGGTAGGGTAAGTGATATTTTTTGGTTAAAACAAAAAGTATTTTGTTAAAAGGATAAAATACTATATTCTGATAGTAATCATTGCTATAGAGTGTTTTTTCAGTAACAGATGTCTCCCCGTCTCTCCAGCTCTTTAATAAACAGAAAATACATTTTTCGGTAGGTGTCTAAATCTCAGCCAATCAGGAGAAAGTACCCATTTTTAAGCTTAATTTTTATAGTGTTCCAGTTCCAATTTTGCTAATTTCTTAGTGTCATCACTTCCAATTTCACTTGTTTAATCTGTATCGTGATTGAGTTCTCTGTCCTGGTTGGATAAAATTGGAAATGAAACTGAAACTGAAACGAAAATGCATTTTCTGTTTTTTAAAGAGGTGGAGAGACAAGGAGACTCCTAATACTGAACAAACACTCTATAGAGCATCGCAGTTGCGCAGAATCCGGGTGCCGGAAGTAAATACTCAATGCATTTTTCCCATTGACTTTTCCAAAAATATTTATAACAATGAATTTAAGCCTAGAATCAAGCCATCCAGGATTCTGGTGAATCATGACCATAAAACCTTTTTTTCTGTGATTTTTTAAAATTTTATATTTAATGATATGATATACTATGTTTAATAAATACCCTTTGTTTTGCCGTTTTCAAAAAAGTTTTTTCACAGAATCAAACGTTTTATGGTCATGATTCACCAGCATCCTGGATAGCTTGATTCTAGCCTTAAATTAATTTATATAAATATTTTCGGAAAAGTCAATGGGAAAAATGCATTGAGTATTTACTTCCGGCAACTGGAAGTGGGCGGGAACTGCGACGCTCTATAGCAATGAGTACTATCAGAATATAGAGCTACAGTTATTTTAACCAAAGCAAATCACTTACCCTACCTTTAACCCATTAAGACCTGAGGCCGATTCTACAACAGAAAATCTTCACTGTCAAGTGAAAATAGGCTCTAGGCACAGCAGCCATATAGACGGATTTCCGCGCGACGTCATCACAGAGCAGAATGCGCAATCTGCGCATGCTCGGGGGAAACGAAAACGAGCGCCGTTCACTCTGTTGTTGTGTTCGGGAGTTAGATAGCCATAATTCTGCTATTATAGGCATAATAGGCATAATGCTGCTATTATATACAAACAGATCCAACTTTCGACAAATCATTTTTATTGAGTAAACAAGGTATTACAAACGGCATAATTTAATCTACTTTCATTAAACCCGGTGAAGATCATTTCTTTTATGAATGGACATTTGACCAGAGCTGCTGCGGGTAATGGCGCCCTCTATAGGCTTCCCCCTCCTCTGCGCGGTCATATCCTCTCAATGTTTACAAACATGAAACCCGTCTATTGGGAATGAATTGGGCCCCTTCCTTACTTCCTTCACAGGTGTTACCAATAATACTAATTAAGGCACCGTTCCATTTAGTGTAACACAGTGGTTGTCTTATTTTCAAGGACCCCCATAACTCTGAGAGTGTACAAATGGAACCAAATGGGCCCACCATAAGGGGCCATTTGGGAACCAAAATGGAGTGTTTCTAGCGAGCCAACATGCACAATATCACCACCCTGACCAGAATGAAACAGAGCCTTCATTAGTATCATTGGTAACACCTGTTAAGGAAGTAAGAAGAGGCCCAATGTCTTTCCAATATGGCTGCTGTGCATAGAACCTATTCTTAACAGAAAAACACAAGTTATATCAGTGGTGCTCAAACTTTTTCATGTTAAGGACCCTAAAAACTAGATGTATTTGGCCGCGGACCCCCATCTAAAAATATTTTGTTCCAGGGACCCCCAGAAGCAAAGATTTGAGTTAACAATGTTGTTTAAAAAATGTATGTATTCAAAGATTTGTGCAAATGTATAGCAGATCTACAAGCTCGTATATCTGCTATTTTTGAATAGCCAAAGAAATCTAAAAT
Organism: Gymnoscopelus microlampas; assembly: GCF_963454915.1. Taxonomy (NCBI): domain Eukaryota; kingdom Metazoa; phylum Chordata; class Actinopteri; order Myctophiformes; family Myctophidae; genus Gymnoscopelus; species Gymnoscopelus microlampas. The sequence goes on from NC_139951.1 coordinate 15,957,742, forward strand.
GACACAGATGCGTTCCTGGTCTTAATGGGTTCATCTAATGCTCTACTGCGATGCGATGCGTGGGCGGACCACATCAGAAACATGGACCTCTATACGTGGGGCCTCCAACGGGTCACAGCACGGGCACAGAGAGAGAAGGACGAGGCTGGCTGGGCACTGCGTCAGGCACCCGGAACCGGTGGCGAGCAAACTGACACGGTTCCCCTCCAAGGCGCGCAGCTAGGAGGCGAAAGAGGTGCACCACCTACGCAGACACACTGAAGCGCGACAGCGGAGCTAAAAACACTGCAGAGCTCAAGACCTTCATGCTCGACAGGAGGATGTGGAGGGCAGCGATTCAGGAGTCCCGAGCTGGTGTTGGATAGTCCGCACAAACAAAACATAAGAGGGGCTAAACGGGTTCTTTGTACAACAGCGGTGATAAATAGCACTAAATAGCACTTTAACCATCCTGAAGAACTGCTGAAGAACAAATATCTTGTGTGTGTGGCACCATGGCTTATAGATGTTATGTTAAAGAGACCACTTTGTAATTGCAGCCACCTACCCACCCACCCACCCACACACACACACTTCGTGAGCCAACCTGCATAGAACAATTGCAACAAACTGCTTTGTCCACATATTTTAAAATTGCTATCTAAAGCCAACATACTCAACAAATAAAACTGGAGTATCATTATTGTCTGCCCTAACAACCATCTTTCTCCCACAATCCCATCTCCCATGTCTCCCAAAACAGTGCCTTGTGCAGAAAATAATTATAAATAAACATATTTGTCTAGTTTTATAACTCACTTGCTTTTAGTTTGAGCTAAAAGTATTAATTTAACAGTGTTCAATGCATTAATGTTGGATAATTACTGCAGGGGGAAGGAAAATGAAGGACGAACCATTGAATTACCATGATGAATTAATTACCAGTTACCATAACCCCAATGTCAATGTTTACTTCAACTAATTAACCTTCTGCTCAAACACAACACATGCATGTGTGATGTGCACATACATAGAACGTCACACACACACACACACACACACACACACACACACACACACACACACACACACACAGTGGTGTCAGAGGTGAAGCTTATTGATGCTGTCTGTCTCCTGTGTGTGTTTGATGATCATGACCCAATGATTCATAACGTTTCATAAACAAATCATCATCAGCAAGTCTGTTTGAATTGCAGATGGAGCTTTAAGCAAACACCACACCGATGAGTGTGCGAACACACACACACACACACACACACACACACACACACACACACACACACACAGGAATAGAGGCTGTCATAAATGGGCTTTTCTGTGAGTACTTCAGAGAGAGAGAGAGAGAGAGAGAGAGAGAGAGAGAGAGAGAAAGAGACACAGAGAGAGAAACAGATATGAGAGAGAGAGAGAGACAAAGAGAGAGAGAGAAACAGACACAGAGAGAGAGAGAGAGAGAGAGAGAGAGAGAGAGAGAGAGAGAAAGGGTGGAGTGTTAAATGAAGAGAACATTTGAGAAAAAGGGAATTGGGGGCTGGGGGATATGACACAACTTTGCCGCGATTATGATTAATGAGCGATTATTAAAAAAAGAAATAGCAGACCTACAGATCTTTAGATCTTATATTTTCGCTACTTTTGTACAAGTACAATATAATACAGGGCATATGTTGTTAATCAGACTAATTCATTTAGTTTATTATAACATATCTATTAGAATTGATATGTAATAAATGAATACAAAACTACAGAACAATTATCATCCTACTACATGAGCAAGATTAAGTCGGTTAGAGGTTCTAAATGGCGTTTTCGATATATTTTCATTAACTGTCCAGCCCCAGAGTGTAATAACATAGCCGAGAGAGAGAGAGATGGAGAGGATATAATGCTAATTGCACAGAGCATTTGAGAAGAAGAGGGAATTGGACATTGTAGAGATTGATGGAGATAGATGAGTGAAAAGTAAAGAGTGAATGAAGTACAAAGTCAAATCCTCAAGTGTCGATCTATCCGTTTGTAACTCCAAAGAGTGGATATAAATATCTGACCCTTACAGATCCATTTGATTACATTTATACACTCTTTGGATACATGTGCTATGTGTGGGTGTTGACAGCGGGGGAGTAAATAATAATGTGTCATCTGAGCAGAAATGTTTGTTCAGAATTGGGTCTGGGAGGTGGACGTTTGGCAAACAGGAACGTTAGATAATAACGAGTGCGAGAAGACATTGCGTGCGCGCAAAACAGCAAGTATAAGACGCCAACCTAGTGCCGAAAATACCTTTCAAATCCCATGACTTGGTGAGCAAAATCCTAGACCTCCATGCAGAACAGAAGCAGTCGGTGGTGGAAAAAGTACTCACATTTTCTACTTAAGTCAAAGTATCAATACTGCAATGTAGAAGTAATCTGTTACAAGTAAAAGTGCGGAATTCAACATTTACTTGAGTAAAAGTACAAAAGTATTGGTATCAAAATGTACTTAAAGTACCAAAAGTAAAAGTAGGCTACTCATTATGCATCATTTCACGTTTTCAAATGTATAAAATGTATTAAAAAATTGCAGATCTACAAGCGATGCGACGCATTGTGAGCTTGTAGACCGGCTATTTTCAAATGGCCGAAATGTATATAGGGTTGACGTGGTTACTGTATGTTTTGTAATAATAATCAAAATCTCTCGAAAGTAACTAATAACTAAAATTGAGATGTAGTTGAGTAGAAGTAAAAATATGGAAAATTGGAAATACTCCAGTAAAGTAAAAGTACTCAAAATTGTACTTAGGTACAGTACTTGAGTAAATATACTTAGTTACTTTACACCACTGGAAGCAGTATCAAAATATTCAACATTCTACAATCAGCAATAGAAATCACTGATTGTAGAAATCAACTTTATTGTCACATAACACGATTACAGGTGTTTTGTGTGTGTGTGTGTGTGTGTGTGTGTGTGTGTGTGTGTGTGTGTGTGTGTGTGTGTGTGTGTGTGTGTGTGTGTGTGTGTGTGTGTGTGTGTGTGTGTTCTCAACATTGCAGATACAGGAGTGGTTAGAGTAGGGCAAGAGAGCATACAGAAGAAAGGAACAAAACAACAAAAAAAGATAAAAGAAATATACAAAGGTGCATGATAAAAAAATGTGCAACGATAGATGGCACTACTGAAGGCAGAAATGCTTCTCGTGCAGGTGGAAAACATATCCTTATATCCAGCATAATATAGAAATGGCAGCAGGTATATAACATAACAGTTTCATGCTCATGGTTAAACTGACATGGTTAAAGACATAAAAAAACAACAACAACAGAACAGCAGGTACTAAAAAACAAATCAAGTAGCAGCAGATGTAATCACAGTTTCGTGTGCATGGTCATACTGACATGGTTAAAGAAGAAGAACATGGCAATATAGCAGCAGGCATTGAAATGCAATTCATTTCAACGTTGTTGGGTGAAACCTTGTATGTCCAAAACTGTTACTTTTCGGGAAATTGAAAGAAATCATGTTCCAGTGGATCCAATGTAGCTCTTATTTAGTCTGTAAATACTTTTCATTGTTTCAATATTTATAAACTCAGACAAATGTATCTACAAACTCACGGCTTGTAGATCTGCTATTTAACAGCTACACTGTTATATGACAAAGTAGCCTTCATTTACTGTACAAATGTACGAAAAAACATACAAAGTTTAAATATGGAGATACAAGGTTTCTGCCCGACAGGGACAAATTGCTATCTAGGGTACAGTCCCAAAAGACACACTGCCTCACAATTGAGCCTTGTCACTCCTTTCACTGAAAGGCACACTATGGGGTGGCGTTTATACTTAACAACATTCAACCTGGCACATATTGTCCTTTTGGCTGGACCAGTGAGGCCAACAAAACACCAATGTCACAGACTGATGAGGTTATTATTATTATTGGCCAGCCGGATGGCCTTAAAACGACCTAGCCAATCACAGAGCAAGCGTCCCTCCAGGCTACGGGATTTAGTCTATCCTATAATCACTGATATGTCCGGTTGCCCAAGCAAGAATCTACCCTGTCTGTGTCTGTGTCTGTGTGTGTGTGTGTCTCACACCACTGGACAAATCAGCACCAAATGTCTTGGGCACACTGCCAGCAGGCCAAGTAAATCCCAGATATTGTGAATATTTCCTTTAGTGATCAAATATTGTTCACATTTTGTGAATTCATAACCTCAGATCCACCGTCCTCCAGTCCCTGCAAGACTGATATCTTCACATACATAGGACCACAATGGAAACAAGTCCCCAGGACCTTTTTGTGTTATCCTTTTAGGCTAAATGTCTGACTGTATCGTGCTGTTTACATTTATGACTAATAACGTTTTTTTTTCTGTGAGCATGCAGCCAGAGTAAAGCCTGATTTATACATTGTTGTCTATCTATTAGCTCACCATGCATTGTGAGCTAGTAGACCAGCAATTTTTTTTTTTACAACTGACAACCAACTATAAATCAAGCTTAAATCGATCTGTCGGTTTGTTGGTCCAAACAATTTCAAGCATAAACCGAGAGCTGGCTGAATTATGCCCTTGTTTACATATCTTCTAAAAGTTTGAAGTTAGCAATCAAGACTCAGCAATGGTGAACTCAGAGGAGGTGAGGCAAGGTCGTCATAATAGAGACAGATGGGACAAAATTAGTATTGCTTTCCTGCAGCAGAGTAACTTTTAAGCAAATGTTCAGTCCCACTTTTGACTATTAATAAACTTCCTATAAAAGGGAAAGCAGGAACTGGCAAGTGGATTTTTTTTGTGAACATCCTGTCTTGTTGACATGACAATAGAGATAATATGTACCGATTTGCGTGATGTTTGGACAAAATCTGTAGGAGAAATAGCAAAACATGCGTTTTGCAAAAATCTGCCTCCTGGTGGCCATTGTGACGTTTCACAGCAATTGGACGCTGTGTTCTTGATTCGAGGCATTTTGTTCAAAACTAGCCACTCCGGCAAACTTCAGATGCCAATCTTAGCCAATCAGGATGGAATAAGAAAAATCAGGCAGATCCGTTTTGAATGATCACATGATTATAGGGCATAGGAGTGGCGGCCATTTTGTGGTGCCACAGACAGAAAACCCATTCATTTTTCCCATAGAAATGTCCTTAAATATTTATATAAATTATTTTCATGACCATAAAATATTTGATTTTGTGTCAAAAAATATATTTAACTAGATAAAGTGCTCCTCGGAGCACAGGTCTCCGCCAGGTCAGATACGTTATTGTGGCCTCCTGGTGGCGCTATAATAGGCCAATGTGAAAAGGGTGCCATTTATTCTTAGGTCGTTCACGGCAATCGGACACTGCATTCATGATTTGAAGCATTTTGTTCCAAAAATGTGTTTTGCTAAATTAGACCTGCTGGTGGCGCTATAACAGGCCAATGTGAAAAGGGTGGCATTTCTTCCTCGGCCTAGTGGGAATGTGCGTGTGAAATTTCATGGAAATCGCACGCTGCGTTCATGGTTTGAGGCAGTTTGTTCAAAACGGACCAATCCTGCAAACTTTGGATGGCAACCTTAACCAATAAGGATGGAATATGGGAAATCGGACAGATCAGGGTTGATCACATGACTATAGAGATACTGTGTACCGATTTGCATGACGTTTGGTTAAAAACTGTAGGAATAATGTGAAAAAATGGGTTTTGCACAAATCGGCCTCCTGATTCACTAGGAGTTTAAAAGAATAACCACACAACAGCTTTGCTCCTCAGTGTTTCGTTTACTTAAAACACATTACAGGGTATGATTCGGCCACAGTTGGCCTTCTCAGGTGTTTTGAACATGATTCACTAGTACCTTGGATGGCTCTACAACAGTACAATGTGAAAACAAGGGTGGCATTTCTTTCTCTGCCTAGAGGTAAAATGGTGCATTTATATATCGCTTTTATCCAAAGCGCTTTACATAGATTGTGCATTACATTCACACATTCATACACCGATGGCGGAGGAAACCATGCAAGGCACCAACCTGCTCGTCAGGAGCAATTAGGGGTTCAGTGTCTTGCTCAAGGACACTTTGACATTAACTCTGGGGGAGCCTGGGATTGAAACGGAGACCTTGCGGTTCCCATCTGGCCGCTCTACCGGCAACTCTACCCCTGACCCGCTGCCGCCCACATGGGAATGTGTGTGCAAAGTTTCACGGCAATCAGACGCTGCGTTCATGATTTGAATCATTTTGTTAAAAACAAGCCACTCCTGCAAACTTTAGATGCCAATCTTGGCCAATCAGGATGGATTACGTAAAATCGGACAGATCCATCGTGATCACCTCCAGAGACTTTGATTGTAAAGCTGAGAATCAGCACCACAACTAGCTCTACTCTCATTCAACTCGGAGTCTTTAATATGACTCATATTTAATGTAACTATATTTTACTTTTGGGTTAAATTCTAGAAGGGTGACAATGACTCTGAGAAACAATATGACAACATCGCCACAAAACAAGAATATTCTTGTTGTTTTTTTTACTATGAAGAGTTTTGATGCCGTTCTTTGACATGGCACAGATTCAGTTTCACTGCAGTGTGCAGTTGCGGAACATGCTGGTGGAATAATGACAATTCTCACACAGCTTCATTATAACCTGGAGCGTTTGTGATTGCCATTGTGTAATTCAATTCCAGAATGTCACCCAAACCTTGGTGCCATAATGACAAAAACAACAGGGAGATATTCTTATGCTATCAAACCACGGGAAAATCATGGCTTGAATGAATCTTCTTACCGTTTTATAATTGTTGTTGTCTCTGCCTGCAATGTTGCTACAATACATCTGAATTGTAAGTGCATGTTACAATAGAACACCTTGAATACTTTGAAACTTGAGATTCTACAGACCAACATATAAAAAGTTTTTTTTTCTTTTTTTTTTTCTGTCAATGTTTCAGACCCAAGGTCCATATGAAAGACATAGTACAAACTACAAAAAGTGCTCCTCCGAGCCAGGTCAGCAATGTTCGGAATACGTCAATCAGGATGGAATATGATTTTTTTTACAGATTTGTCTTGATCACTTGACTATAGTGATAATGTGTACCAATTTGCATGATGACGGACAGACGGACAGGCTGCAAAACAGTCTCTGCAACAAAAAGACAAACAATAAAAACATGAAAGCAGTCCTACCTACAGACAGATCACATAAGATGTTTACAGTCAATAGAGACTACAATACCCCATACATACATTTTATCCATCAGGTTTCTTAAGAGAACTTGACAGGTAGGCACTCCCAAGTTAACAAACAGCTGGCTGGCGCTGTGCCATCTTGATACTTGCAACAGCAGCCGCAAAGCGTCATTAAAAAACACCTTAAGCCTCTGCATGTTGCTAATCCTGTAGTTACCCCACAGGTGAGCAGTATATATATCGGCATACAAAATGCAGAGAAACCTTAACATCAGAAGAGCACTTATACAATTTCCATACCATTATGTTTGCCTGGGCGTACAATTTGCAACATTGTTGTTGTGTTGTGTGATGAGAATGTGCACATTTTACAGAATTTACACCACGCAAGTGCTTCCATTTGAACAAAGGGAGTGTTCTTGTTTGAATCTATTATCCATTTTAGCTACAGTATATTTGTTTTACTACCCGTTTTACAACCTTACAGCCCCTCCCGCTCACTCAGATCACAGGGAAGCTGTCTGAACCTTCCCTAAAACATCTGGGACAACGGTCCACACATCCTAGACTCTTCTCCCTTCTGGCTTCCAAACTATGGAACAAACTCGCCATTGCATTTAGAACTGCAGACTCACTCCCAATTGTCCACCTTAATCTGAAGACTCACCTCTTCAGACTCCACCTTAGCCTGTAGCACTTGACCTAGCCTTGACGACCATGCATTCGTATGCAAAGGTAATTTAAATAGCATGTTATTTAGACAGACGCTAGGTTCATTTATTGACCTGGCATCCTATAGTTTCTATAGCTTCAATGGACAGATTATTTTTGATATTATACTGTTTAGACTGATTTGATGTATACGTTTACCTTGCTTATTGTAGGTCACTCTGGATAAAGAGTGCCTAATTTCAAAATTGTACTCCCATTTATTAATCTAAACACTTTGCACAGAGCATTTTATTTTATGAATTCATTGTATTCATAGATAGATGTTTTGCCTTATTGATATGTGTCATTGATCTGGTTTCAAAGGCCTGCACACACACACTCACTCTCTGTCTCTCCCCATCTTCCTCTCTCTATGGCACATCCATCCCATTGTTTGGATTGCTCTGCAATTGGCTAGATTCTTGTTAGGGCAACCGGCCATGTCAGTGATAGACCATAGCCTGGGAGGGACGATTGCTCTGTGATTGGCTAGGTTAGTTTTAGGGCCAACTGGCTGACCAATGCTGTAACTTCATCAGTCAGTGACATTGGTGTTGTGGTCAATAAAGGGGTAGTATTGATTGGACTAATTCAGTGGTTCTCAAAGTGTTGAGGGAGTTCCAAATTGACCCTTACAGATCCGTAACTCAGAGTTACACCTGATCTCTGAGCCGATCAGGTGTGCATAAGACCTGTGGTCCTTGAAATTAAAAAGTTTACCACTGGACTCTTCACTTCGATTTCTCCACATTGATGCATGTGGATTGTAGAGAGAGAGAGGAGAGAGGGAAACAGGGAGAGAGGGAGAGAGAGAGAGAGAGAGAGAGAGAGAGAGAGAGAGAGAGAGAGAGAGGGGGAAAGAGGGAGAGAGGGAGAGAGAGAGAGAGAGAGAGAGAGAGAGAGAGACCACAGAAAGATTTCCATGAACACGAGCCTAAAACTATGCCCAGATGTAAAGTATGAAATATGTATTCATCATGATGGTTTATTTATTCTTCCACTGGCAACATGACACAGAGATGATTAGAGCAAAGGGCTGGCAGGACCTAAATGAGTGTGTGTGTGTGTGTGTGTGTGTGTGTGTGTGTGTGTGTGTGTGTGTGTGTGTGTGTGTGTGTGTGTGTGTGTGTGTGTGTGTGTGTGTGTGTGTGTGTGTGCGTGTTCATGTGCGTGTAATATTTGAATATTCATGTTATTAAAATTCAGCATTGTGTGTACTCACCCTGCTGTGTGTGTTAATCTGCATAAAAAATATTTATGAATGCACATTCTGTCATTGTGCGTGTTGGTGCATGAACAAATGTGTGCAAATGCGCACGCACGCACACATGCATGCACACACATTTTTTTCCAGTCCAGACACCATATTTGGTCAGGTCCAGTCAGAAGGATCCATAGTCAGTTGCTGTGCTGTACTCAGTTATACAACCTCATCCACTGCAACCTTATGCACCATACTGTTTTACATTACAACCTCATCCACTGCAACCTTATGCACCATACTGGTTTACATTACAACCTCATCCACTGCAACCTTATGCACCATACTGGTTTACATTACAACCTCATCCACTGCAACCTTATGCACCATACTGGTTTACATTACAACCTCATCCACTGCAACCTTATGCACCATACTGGTTTACATTACAACCTCATCCACTGCAACCTTATGCACCATACTGGTTTACATCCACATCCACTGCAACCTAACCCTAATCAGAGCCCCATTGACCTCCATTATACAAAGTTAAATATTTCAAATGTGAAAAAATAAATAGTGGAGGTACTTCTGTTGCCTACTGGCAGTGTGCATTAAAAGTTTGGTGTTGAATGGCCCAGCGGTTTTGCGAGGTTAGCTGCAAACGCACGCACACACGCACGCATGCACGCGTGCACGCACGGACGCACACACACACGTGGCCAACCTCTTGCTCTCACGCCATAAAGACAGATTGAATAATGCACTGCCAAAAAAAGAGAAAGAGATCATTATGAAAACTGTATGCGAAGGATCAAAACAAAAGGTTTGAAATGAGCCTTCTCATAATTGCATTGCACTTATCGTCAGTGGGTGAAATGTAGCCTGCCCTTCAAAAAAGAAAAAAGAAAAAAGCATTTTGCTAGTTTGTTCTGAAAAGCTAAACTAAAGAGTAAAATAATAAAACTGGATTAAACTAGATCAAACACATAATTAAGTAAAACTCATTGGCCTCTCTACTTAGGGTGTAATTGCCCAGCCCTTGAGTTTAGGGCTGGTCGAAAATACATCAAAACCGACATTTAGAACCAATAACCGACTTAATCTTCCTCAAGTAAGTTAATTGAATAATCATATAATAATCTAGAAGCAGAAGATTTTTAATTTCTTATATGTCAACATAATAACATAGATCTAATCAACCACTTAACTCATTCACTGCCAATTCACTAATAGCCCAAAAAGCCCAGACTGCCAGGATTTAGCGATTTTCTTACCTTTTCAAGTAGTCACCGAATATTTCCGTATTAATCACGGGGGGTTTCACTGTGTTTCCGTGAAAAAAAAAGAAATATCATCGCGATTCCCGTTTGCTTGTTATACCCAGTTGAAAATAGCATGTTTCGCTCAAAAATACATAGTAAAACACAGGAGCCGAGATTCAGAATATTTCCCTAATACTTTAACCAGGAAGTGAATGGAGCAGTAAATCTTTGGATCGCGTTATCTCCTGGTTCTGTGTGAAAAACAAAAAATAATATATATATATATATATTTTAAGGGACGTCAAAAGACGTCATTGGCGGTGTGGGCTTACAAAAAACAGCCGTCAAAAGACGTCATTGGCAGAGAATGAGTTAAGCTTGTTTTGTTTACAATGGTGCATACATCAAGGAAGGTTTGAAATAATCGTGATGTTGATTTGAAGTCACACCCAGACTACTTGAGTTTGTTTGAAACACAGCTTTGCATCCCAGAGGCATTTGGGGTCGTATTCATTCACACCTGTATGGACAGACATTGGATGGGTCTGTGGGTCTGTGTCATTCACACAGGTCCATTCAACACTAGTGTTCCGGCCAAGCTGCTGTGTAAGCAACTCCGGCCTGAATTATATGAAACAAGGCCTTGTTAAATCATCCAGTGTAGACTGTGTGTGGATAACCGTCATACAGAGCCTATAATCGGCACACGCACACAAATACACGCACACACACACAGACACACATGCACGCCCTCACTGACTAGAGTCGCCATCTGAATGTCAAGTAGACAATCTAATTTACAAAGGCCTGCAGCAGCAGACAATGCGAGGACAGGGCCGCATAAGGACACTGTGTGTGTGTGTGTGTGTGTGTGTGTGTGTGTGTGTGTGTGTGTGTGTGTGTGTGTGTGTGTGTGTGTGTGTGTGTGTGTGTGTGTGTGTGTGTGTGTGTGTGTGTGTGTGTGTGTGTGCACTGCAGGTGTTTCATAAGTGTCCAACCTGGGGATGTTCTCCTAAAAGTTATGTTTGAAAATAGATTGACCGGCAGTCATACTCTGAGGGACAGCAGAGTACTGACAGGCTGTCTGCCCGTCTGTATCCTTGTCTGTATCCTTCTACTATTCTATATCTCTACACCGGTTTCCCTCTCTCTGTCTCTCATTCATTCATACATTCTAAAATGCATGTATGTTTTGTCTGGTGTCTCTCTGCCTCTCTCCAATTGATGTCACTCATCAGGAATCAGTGAATTACAGAGAAACAGCTTCTTTTGCCATGCTCTCTTTGTCTGTGTGGTTCTACCACTACCAATCTTGTACAACAACTATAGGTCAGTTCCAAGCAGAAGCCATGTCGGTTCAAGAACATCGTCCATGACTCCAAGCACACATAGTGTAGATTTTAATTGTACCAAAGAACACATTCAGATGATAGAATAAATGATGAATGCCACGAGATTCGTGGAAATATTCAAATGAAATCCGTAGGCAAATTTCGTGGGATTTCCTCAGTCTAGGTGGCTGAGGGCAGCCTTGCGCTGGGGGAACGACATGAGCAATGTGCACGACGTCGTGTGCAACATAAACTACCTTTTAAACCAATCATTAAACTGCTTTTCCTGCTCAGCCACAAGCCGTTGACTAATGAGTTGGACGACGTGAACAAGGTGTTGAAAAGCTTTTGCTTTAGAATTACAGGCGAACCCAGTAGGCTACTTTAAGAAATAGGGACTCAGGCCACGGCTCATGTCCATGGTGCTGACTGACTGAATTATTGTGGTTTCACAACTAACTAGACCATACCCGTGGGGTGATATGCACACATGATCTGGCAACCTGGGAGCCAACGAACACAAAAGCGCTAATAAACAGCTGATTTTGTGTAATCGGAAAACGGGCTTCGCTGTTAGGTGCACATGGTAATGGTCAATGGCTGTGTGCAAAATCAGATCAATTGCTCCAGCCACTGAGGAGAAACGGGCAGAACCAATGTTGGCCTCACCACTACACCACGCACTACAGAGGTTGGTCAAATTATAGGAGGATAGATTGAACACTGTTGAATAATACCCATTGCATTATCATTCAAGCCTTAGTCTAGATATTCGTAGAGTATTATTTTATATAATTTATTTGCCTCCTGGTTACATGGTTACGATGTTTCAAAGGCACACAATTCATCTTAAAATACACTGTAATTAAAGAGCGGTCTATTAAAAATGCAATGTTGCCTGGAGTTCTTCTAACTCCTATTAGAGTAAAACGTGATTGTCCGTTCATGTCCCCTACGTGGTACAATCCGGCACCCCTGGTCAAATCCACTGGTCCCATTGCATTGCTGATTCTGGCATAGATTAGCATAGCCTGTAAAGAATAGATGACATCACTCATACAGGCTATACTAATTAAAGCCAGAATCATCAAACGTCTTCCACAGAATCATCAATGTCTTCCACACGGGGCCTTCCATCTTGGGTTCCGGGCAACATAAAGCCATGGATACATTTCCATGAGAAAGGGATGAGGGAGTTTTATTATATTACTTGACCTTCACAGATATTTCAGCATTCTCAAGATAGATTTGTTTGTGGTACTCTTGCAAAATATCACACTCGTATACCACAAATCAATTTTCCGAACAACATATCAACAGAACTTCTAGCACAAAAAAATATTAAATTACTGTAAGTCTGTAATTTGAGTGCAAGTGTATTTTGTTGATTATAAATAATAACCGTTGGTATGTACTTATTTTATTCTCCTACATTGTCATCTCTAAACGAGGGCTCTTTCCATTCATTCCATTAGTTCTAAGTAAAGTTGAATGAATGAGCGATTTAATGAGATCAAAATGAAAATATGAAAACAGCTGTCAACATTGTGTTATTTGAACTCCGGCTGTCTTGCGTATCGGCAAACAGTCCCTGAGGACTGGAGGCTGACTGCATGTGTTCTGCTGGGCTGCTCAGTAGAAGCCAGCATTATGGAAATTAATGACTCTGAAGCTTGGACGTTGCAGTAAAACAACATGGATACTTCAACCGTAGGCCTACAAGACGTTACATTATCGTTGCTGTCGGGCAGAAACCTTGCATCTCCATATTTCACATTTTTGTGTTTCTTTTCATAAATGAATGCCCAATTTTTATTTGCATTTTATTTGTTTGAATGACACTATGTCGCGCAAAAGTTCACAACATTTTTGGGGAGGGATTTCCACATCTAATATCATGCTGGGTTTACAGTGGTTTAGTCTGTGTGTGGGTTTTATAAATATTTAGCCAAAGAAAAGTATTAACAAGAGCTTGTGACTATAAATAATAACTACATTGGAACAGGTTCTTTTTTTCCATTTCCTGAACACTTAAGAGTTTTGGACATACAAGGTTTCCACCCAAAAGTGACAATAGGGTTCAATGTTTTCAACTTTATTTTTTACATCTTGAGTACAGATACATAAGAGTACAACTTATTTTGTTTTGGCTTATTATATGACTATAATAACAGAATAATATAAGAATGAAGAAATCGTAAAAAGATTTAAAAGAAAATAAAGAGTGCAAAAAAAGAGCAAAAAGAGAATAAAATAGAGCATCATCAAATGTACATGTGCATAAAAACTTGGTTTATTGTAAACACCAACATTTTTCCCAGTAGCTGCCACCTAACTTTGTGTAATCAACTTCACAGTATAATCTATATACAGCAGATTAGGTAGGTGCAGTTCAAGCATAATAGTGATAGAAAAGGACGGATGGGGGGGGGGGCATGTTAGCATTTCCCTTTGCCCTGGTTAGTTCTGGTTCTTGTCAGATCGTTCATGTACCTGATTGTACGTGGAAAGAAGCTTTTTTGCAGTCTATAGGTTGTAGCTTTGAGACCGCGTAGCCGTTTTCCATGCAACAGGCAACATCTCAAACAGTCTGTGGTTGGGATGGTTTAGATCTTTGCCGATTCCTCGAGCTTTGCTGACACAGCGTTCGTCGTACAGGGCTTGGATGGGGGGGGGGGGGGGGGTTAGGGAGGGGGGTCACATCCGCCGATGCGTTCGGCTGTCCGCACAACCCTCTGCATCGCCTTGCGGTTGAGGTCGGTTTGCAGCTGCCATACCAGGCAGAGCAGCAGCCAGTCAGGATGCTCTCTCTGTGGTGCCTCTGTTAGAAAGCTCTTAGGACTTTTGGACCCATGCCAGCTTTCTTCAGTTTTCTGAGAAAGCAGAGGCGGTGTTGTGCTTTCTTCACCGCTCGCTCTGTCTGCGCTGCCCAGGTGAGATCTTCAGTGATGTGTGGCACCCCCAGGAATTTGAACTCTCTGAATATGCAGTAGAACAATATACGGTAGAACAAACAAACAACAGACAGGATTTGTGTCATTCACCAAAATGCAAATCATTCCACGTTGTTTCGAGCTGTTGGGTTTCCTTTTTGTGGAGCTGCATATTCAACATATCTTAACCCAAAGCTGACTTTGTGGGAAGCGTGGTCATCGTGCAGACATCTGCAGATATGTTTAGTTTCTAGAGACGCCACAAGCCTTCAGAATAGTCCAGACAATGAATTCCAACTCTGTGATGGATTCACATGTAGACCAGAGGTGCACTCCTGTAAGTCACCAACTTCAAAACACTATAACTTCAACTGCCTCTCAACCAGTGGTGGAAGAAGTACTCAGACGTAAGTAAAAGTAGCAATACCACAATATAAAAATACTCTGTTACAAGTAAAAGGCCTGTGTTCAAAATGTTACTTGAGTAAAAGTACAAACGTATTGGCATCAAAATATACTAATGTTTGAAAATAGCCTGTGTATAAAATAGGGCTAAAGTGGTTAATGTACGTTTTATAATATAGTAATTTATATCTGCAAAGTAACAAGTAACTCAAGTTTTCAAATAATTGTTGTGGAGTAAAAGTACAATATTTGCCTCTGAGATGCAGTGGAGTAGAAGTAAAAGTATTGCAAATTGGAAATACTCAAGTAAAGTAAAAAGTAACTCAAAAGTGTACTTAACTACAGTACTTAAGTACATGTACTTAGTTACTTTCCACCACTGCTCTCAACCAACCAAGTACCTTGTCTGATAAAATCAGATTAAAATGAGAGCAACACTGGATGTTCTCCAGACAATTCCTCCAGTCTTCCAGGAGCAAGCTTGAGACATCAGCTCAGCTAGCACTTAGTAACGAATACTGCAGTGCTTGTGTAATGGCTAGATTTGCATAGGCTAGCTCACAACCATTATGTCATTGTTATACATTCAAATTTAAAAGGACCCCCCATAACTCTGAGAGTGCACAGATGGAATAGGTATACTCTCGAGAGTTACAGACTGGCCAGGGTTCATTTGGAACCCCGACAGTCCCTGGACCACACCTTTGAGAACCATAGTTATTGGTCTGTGACTGTGATTAGAATTAATGTGATTAAAACCAATGGCGCGCGCGCGCGCCACACACACACACACACACACACACACACACACACACACACACACACACACACACACACACACACACACACACACACACACACACACACACACACACACACACACACACACACACACACACACACAGTACTGGGAGGGATGTTACATTGGCACCACATGTTTTGTTAAGTTTCTTGTAAATATATAACCCACTAGAGTTTCGGGGGGCTACGCCCCCCTCAACCCCAGCCGCGCACGGGGCCCAGCGTGGCCGTGTGTATATTGGGGGACCCAAATCGCCGGAGTAAAACTGTGGAAAAGTTTTTTTGAAAAAGGAAAAAATTTGAAGAAATAATATTTGTTATGTTTCAGGGGGTCCACAGGGGGTCCGCGGACCCCCTGATGGTCCACTGACCCCCTGTGGAGTGTTGGGACGCGCGGGGACACCCCTGGAACATTGCGGACCATTTCGGTGTTTTTTTTTTTTTCATGAAGGTGGTTGCTTGTTTCTGGCGCTGGCTGTGCAAACCTGGCAACCCAGCGCATGCTGGCGCACGTTACAGCGCGCTGGCTGTGCAAACCTGGCAACCCAGCGCATGCTGCCGCACGTTACACCAGATGTTTTTTTTTTTTTCATGAAGGTGGTTGCTTGTTTCTGGCGCTGGCTGTGCAAACCTGGCAACCCAGCGCATGCTGGCGCACGTTACAGCGCGCTGGCTGTGCAAACCTGGCAACCCAGCGCATGCTGGCGCACGTTACACCGGAAATGGTGCCTGGAGAAAATGGTGACCAAAAAAATCAGTTTGGAAAAAAAGGAAAAAACCCCCGCAGCGGCTGCCTGCTGTTGTGGTGATGAGGTCGTGCGCACGGTAAACGGTACGAAGCTGCCTCCCCTTCCGTTTTGTCCGACATTTGGTGAGTAGAATTAATTATGTTGCGCGGTGGAAAAGGTGTAGTGAGCAGTGAGATGTCCCCTACGCGAGGCGTAAATTCAGCGCGGCCGCCGTGGCGAGTCAGTTGGCGACATGTGGTCTGGCGGTGCGTTGTTTATTCGATAACAGAGCTGTGGGGTGTCGCCACCGAGGGTGCGGAAGTCGGTCGCCATTTATATAGTTAGATGCTTATACACTAAACTTTGACCTTGAACCTTGATGTTTGAAAAAAAAACAAAATAAAGTGCAGATCCTGAACTGTCGGTTCTGCTACTGTCAGTAACTGTGAGTTATTGCTGTGAGAGACAGACAGACACAAACGATAAGAATACACCATCTCCACGGGATACAGGTGTGAAAATCAGTCGGTAAAGAGTGAATGAGAGAGGAAGGCAAACAGATGGTGACAGGGCCAGCTGAGCTGTGGTCCGTGCTCGCTGTGTCTTTCTAGTGTTTTATCTCTCACAGGCACCTTACCCGAAAGAGAGAGACACACACAGACACAGACACACACACACACACACACACACACACACACACACACACACACACACACACACACACACACACACACACACACACACACACACACACACACACACACACACACACACACACACACACACACACACACACACACACACACACACACACACACACACACGAAAAGTTGTGAATGCTGCCTCGACTTTAAAAGAGAATTAAAGTTTTCTCCAAGCTGCTGTGTGCTTGAAGTGAACTACAAAGCCACGTTTCACAATGAATCAGGACTTAATACCTACTGTATGATTGAAGTGTTCTAGAATGCCTCTGTGTGTGTGGTCAGCATTCTTTAGTCAATTCTACCTGGCAGAATGATTAATGACAGAGGGAACTTGGATACAGAACAAACAGAGATGCTGTGTGTGCGTGCGTGTGTGCGTGCATGCGTCCATAGGCATGTGTACATAACATTATGCACACCTTTATAACCTACATACTAACAAGCGCGTTTGTGCATGTGTGCCCGCGCATATATTTAAAAATATACCAACTATCAGCTAATTGATATTGCAAGCTTCCACACTAAGATAAGAAATTAACATTAGGCCAAATGTTTACTTCATAGCATGGCGTCACTCAGTGAAAATGTCCAATTTTCAAACTAACAATGGGTATGAATTGGGCTTTGAGCCCTCATTATTTCTCACTTACTTTCTTCATATCTCTCTCTCGCTCCATTTCTCTTAATATAGTTCTCTGTCTATCTGTGTCTCTCTCTTCCTCTGAGTCACTTTCATGTTTTTGTTCAATATGTGCGTCTTTTATCTCACTTTTCTCTGTCTTTCTTCGTCTATTTGACGTCCTCGGCGCATCTTGTTTGCTTCCGTCTCGTTCCGTCTGACTGCCTTGTCGGGTTTTCTCTCCGTCTGTTCATCTGACAGTCAGGGGAGAAAAAGAACCTCAAAGGAGCAGATAAAACAGGATAAAGGTTAATTTGGCTGCTTCATCGCATGACCGGGATTTTCATTTTAAACCCGACATCGCGGCAAGAATCAAGGTTCTTTCTAGATTATAAAGCCTGAGTTGTGAGCTTATAGATGGGTTATTCTCTGTGTGCGACACCGGCACGCATCTAAGTATAATCAGGCTTTATAAAGCAGTGGTGGAAAGTAACTAAGTACATTTACTCAAGTACTGTACTTAAATACAATTTTTAACTTTACTGGAGTATTTCCAATTTTCAATACTTTTTCTTCTACTCCACTACATCTCAGAGGCAAATATTGTACTTTTACTCCACTACAATAATTTGAAAACTTTAGTTACTTTGCAGATATATCATATATCATCATTATGTTATAAAACATACATTAACCACTTTAGCCACTTTATTTTATACATGCGTTGTGAGCTTGTAGATCTGCTGTTTTCAAACATTTTAGTACTTTTACTTTTGGTACTTTAAGTATATTTTGATGCCAATACTTTTGTTCTTTTACTCAAGTAACATTTTGAGCACAGGCCTTTTACTTGTAACAGAGTATTTTTATATTGTGGTGTTGCTACTTTTACTCAAGTAAGTACTTCTTCCACCACTGTTATAAAGTAGCAGTAGGCTTAAAGACTGCAGTGACTGGACATCATGAACGGCCCCGGTAGGACTCACACAAACGCAGACAAACAAGAAGCAGCTGGCGATGACAGGCAAAAAAAACGGATACACACACAAAGAGAGAAAATATAGAGACAGGGGAAGGTGAGGCAAGAAGCAAGGGGGGGCGGGGGGGTGGGGTGGGGAGAGAGAGAGAGAGAGAGAGAGAGAGAGAGAGAGACACACAGAGAGACAGAGAGAGACAGAGAGAGAGAGAGAGAGAGAGAGAATGTGAAGAATGGTTTAAATGCTCCATGGCCACACTGCCAGATAAGGGAATGTGAACAGTGTGTTTCTGTCTGCTATGAAACTCACACATACTGTACTATATGAATGACTTTAACCAGTGGGCCTCCACTGAAGTCAAATCTATCTTTCTCTCCAATCGTTTTTGTTATACCAACCAGGGTCAGATACAGAGAGAGAATGAGAGAGAAAGGACAAGAGGGGGGCGTTTGAGAAAGAAGAGATGAGAAGGGAAAATCAAATAAGGAGCCCTACAGCCAATCTTTCAACTGTGGATAGACAGAGAGCAGCCCTTCTTTGTAAAAGCTGCAATCTGGAACTTATTTTAATGAATAAAATGTTATTTTGACCAATCTGTCTGGTCAAGTATGTTCATACAATAGATGTAGTACATTTGCAGTGGTTGGAGGTCTACCCTGCTCTTACTGCATATAGAGAAGAGCAGTGTTGATGTATCTTTGAGCAAGACACTGAACCCCAACAGCTCCAGATAAGCTGTTGGGAGCCAACCAGTCAACCGTATGTGACGGCACAGGTTGGTGTCATGCATGGTTTCCTCCGCTGTTGGTGTGTGAATGGGTGAATATAATGCACAATGCACATTGTAAAGTACTTTGGATAAAGGCACTATAGAAGAGAGTTCAGTCTTAGCTCTCTGGTAGAAATGTCGTCCCGTGTGGGAGACTTGGTTTCGAATGTCAGGAACACACTCCTATTAGATGGTTTTCGAAACGTAAATCTCACAGATTGCAGCTTTAACTTTGTGCACGAATGCACACTGTGGCATCCAGCTCACAGGGCCACAGAGTACTGTATGGTGTGGGAGGGCTGATAATGTTTCTGCTCTGTTATGGCAGACCTGGAGAGAGAACAGGTGAACAGCAATAGGCTCTATGCACAGCAGCCATATTGGAAAGAAATCCTCTTCCTTAACAGGTGTTACCAATGATAATAATAAAGGCTCTGTTCCATTCTGGTCGAATGGAGTCAGGGTGCTGATATTGTGCAAGCCCCGTTTGGAACCTCTCCCTCTGCTGTATTCACCTGTTTCCTAGGCTGTGTGTTTTCCACTTCCTGTCGATTTGATCCAATGAAATCCAATGAAACTGGTCAGATGACCAATGATATCCCATGAAATCGACAGGAAGTGGAAAACACACAGCCTAGGAAAGAGGTGAAAAGCTCTGAGATTAGGTCCCCCTGCGTGACTGCGTCAGGTGCTGGCAGAGTGCGACACTGGCGAACGGTGGCCAATATTGTTGATACTTCCTCTTTTTACGCATTTAAATGCTAGTTTCAACCCCTCGCGTAACTTTTCTTGACTGCTAAAATGACAAATATCTGAGTGCAGGGGGGAAGACCTTTACTTTTTGGATACGATGTGCGGAAAAAGGTAAGAATCGCACTCTGCCGGCACCCTACGCTGTGGAACCTCATCTTGGAGCTATACAGCAGAGAGTTCGGTTGGAGCTAATATTGTGCATGTTGGCTCACTGGAAAGACTCACTGATTGCTACACCAGTGGGTCTCGAATTGGGGTCCAGGGACCCTCATGGTTCCTTGAGGGGGTTCCAAATGGCCCCTTATGGGTGTGTAACCTATTGTGAGGCCCTATTTTAAGGCTGATTACTCTGCTCACCAGACAGAGTGGAAGGTGGTTGTTAAGTAGGAGACCCTCAGTGAGGAAGAAACAGAGTAAAAAGAGGAGGAGGTCGACGTTGAAGATTGTTGGAAAGGATATGTGACTGACTAACTGTAAATTGACTGTTCGGTGTTTCCCTTTCGGTACTGAACGGACAAAGGCAAAGTGAACCCGCCAAGGGTGGGACTGCAACAGTACAGTATAGGAAATTGGACAACGGAGTGGAACACGGACGAACGGTCGTAAGTCTGTCAGCCATTCCCTGACTGCCCACATGTATTCACCCCAGTCTTCTGTGTTTCCCCCAGGTGGACTCACCCTCTACGGCCTAGAGACACTGGTCCAGCGAGCCCCCAGGCCCTGCAGCCTCAGCCATCCCCCCCAAGCCCTTCTCCCCAACACCTTGGTAGAATAAAAATCCTGTTGTTTTGCATCTTAAAACTCTGTCTGCCTCGTATTCCCCATGGCCAGGTACACACACACACGCACTCACACGCGCACGCACACACGAGATATGATACCTACAGCAGTTTCTAAATTGGAAGTGTTATCAGACCCTGAGGAATATGAACCAATAAAGCCTTGTTTATCCTCTAGTGTCCTTGGTGTAAGACAGCAAGAAGAAAGTTTGAAATGTATTATTACCATTCCCTCCTGGAGTGACGGTAATAATGAATCTAGCTACCTGCAATATCTGAAACCGGCTGAAAACAAACAGAGGCAGAGTAATATTTTTCTAAAAGCTACTTATGTGCCATGAAGTTGATGATGATGTTTATATGCATTAGCAGAATCTTTCATATTCACCAAGCAAGGTTTCTCAAACAAGGAATTGAAGTACACAGCAAGAACCATCGGGTCCATTAATGTAAACGTTTTCACTCTCAGAGTTCAAATACTGTAGGGCCCTACAGTATGTCCTTCATCGTAGAACTAATAGCCAATCTTGTGAAGAGTTTGTGCCAGGGACCCCCACAGGAGAATATTTGTGTTTTTTCCCCAAAGGTTTTTCTAAAATAGCCGATTGTACAAGCTCACGACACATCGCAACACGTCGTGAGCTTGTACATCAGCGATTTTTGAATAGCTGAAGTATAAAATAGGATTCATGTGGTTAAAACCTCACGTAAAATGGTCCACTGCTTTCAACAACACGTTTTGTTTAGATGGAAATTAATAACACAATAACGCATTTGCAAACATAATCAAAAATTAAGAGTAGAACTGCAAAATGCTCTGGCGGCCAGCGGACTAATGCATTCCAGTACATTAACTCATTTATATGGAGACTCTCAGGCAAAAAAAAAAAAAGAAGAGCAACAGTTGTTTATTTCACTTTGCATAATGGAGCTGGTGCTTAGGCAGGTGTGAAGTAAACATTGAATATTGCTTTCTCAAAAACATCCCCTACTATGAATATTTTGTTAAATACTTATTTTCAATCCCTGCGGATTTGCTGTAAGCGATGGATGGATGGAGAATAGAGGGATAGATGGGTGGAATAGGGGAGGGGGGAGGCAAAGAACGGCTTTAGTGTGAGAGAGCAAACTTAGGTGCACTTAATCTACATAATAATTCTCCATCCCAAAAGGTAATGGGACCCTTTGACGTACGTTTTCCCTCTATATTGAAGCCAACCACCCCCACCCTCAGGCGCGCACGCACGCACGCACGCACGCACGCACGCACGCACGCACGCACGCACGCACGCACGCACGCACGCACGCACTTCTAAAATGGTTACCATTGTACTTGATGCCACCTATGTTCTGCAATGCTGTTCAAACCTGCCGCAGACTCATAAAAAGGGAGCACACTCGGGCACGCACGTACGCACGTGCGCGCACGCAAGCACGCACTACCTTCACTGCTTATCACGCTCTCTGTTTCTGTACCACTGTTCGAGTTCCTCTATCGCTTTCTTTAAAGATTCATAGATGCATTGGATGTATTTTCATTCCCGTGTTGGATTTAGCACACGCTGGTAAATTATTCTGCAGTTGGCTCATTTCAGTCAGTTCTGATTCAGTGAGTTGCACATCACTCCAGTGTCAACATGTACAGTAACGCTTTGATTATTGTTTCAAGGGTTTCTTTTACAAAAGGTCGGTGAAATGAACATTCCGCTGCAATCTAAAGAAATGATCCTACCAAATGAACTCTCAGGTATCAACCATAAATGTCCCAGGTCTGCTTGCGTTCACCAAGCAAAGCAATCGTTATAGATTGACTGTAACACCAAATACAACTTACTGTATACCAGCTACAGTATGTACAGTACATGACCTCCTGTTTTTATTTTAGTACCATACCATAGTCATTAACCATCTAACTACTATAAATGAACTATAAACACTATATACTTCGTTGACCGGGGTCCCCGAGGGTTTATACTTAGCCCCCTCCACCAAATGCGAGGTTATACTGTAGATCGGCTATTTTCACCAAATGTTTGCCTATTCTAACCGAATGGTCACCTATAACATGGTCAGAAAGGGTACGAATTAGAAACATCAAATAGCCAAATGTTCGCCTATATTTGCAGAAAGCTCTCCAATCACATTCACGTGGTTAAAACGTCAGCGAACGTACCTGAATAACTGAATAAATGTTGGCCAAATATCATTGCACACAAGTCCAAATCACTCATCGCTTTAAAATGCATTAAATGCAACAATAAGGCATTTAATGCCCCTTATTGTTAGCCTGGGCATTGGCCAGACTGATAACGTGGATTCACTCTCACGTTCCTCCCCGGTATCAGCCTGGACTTGGGCCCATAAGGAGCGAGTATGAGAAATCAGAAAATGATCGGGCCAGATTAACTGCTGTCTGTAAACAGTGAAAAGCATCAAAATAATTTTCTGATTTCTCATACTCGCTCCCTATGGGTTGAAGTCCAGACTGATACCGTGAGAGTGAATCCACATTATCAGTCTGGCCAATGCCAGGCTACCTTATTGTATGGTTAAGTGGTTAGGGTGCGTGCCACATGCTCTTGAGTTCCCTGTTCGATTCCCTGCAGGCCAGACCATTTGCTGTATGTCACTCCCCAACTCTCGGTCAGCAAAAAAATGCAATAACAAAACTTTGACAAAATATAAAGTTTGCCGTGTTGGATCATCCATCTCAAGCAAGTTCCAAGTCTCTGCAAGTTGATATTCATATAGAGCATAAATTAATTGAATTCAGTGGCTTCCTTCAAGAACAAACAAACCACACATCTTCGCTTTTGGGCAGAAATCTTATATCTCCTTTAATATATGCTCTCCCTCTCAAATAAACAAGTACTAGTATTACTGGGATAGCAATGGGTCTGCCCTTATCACACCCAGAAAGATTTTATATTTCAACCTTGTGGGCATGTTGAAATGTGAGCGTTAATATGAAAGTGTGTGTCCTTACAGATTATATTCAAGCAAATGTGAACATTTGTGCATGAGTTTGGATGAGGAACTTTGCTGTTGGCACAACTTCTACAGTATATGAATAGACAGTCTGCTGGTAGCCCAGAGGGGCAAGAACTCAAGAGCACACAACATAAAAGAGGAGCAATCAAACAACATCAAACTAATCCCGGCAAAGCACTTCAGAGCGAAAATGCATTGGCGGATGGGTGGCTGACCGAAGACAAATTCACTGCCCGTTTCAATTTGGAGGCAGCGAGGCATTTCACGGTGCAGCACGCTATAGGTGGTGAATTTGACTGAAGAGGACAATCACATGGTCTCGCTCTCTCTCTCTGTCCTTGTCCCCATCTCCCTCAATCTGCAGTATGTCTCTATCCACTGCAAAGCCCTTTGCAAATTCTGAATGAATGCTTTAAGCTCCTGCCCCGGACCAATCCAAAAGCTCTCAGACAGATGAAAAGAAGTACTGTCACAGTGCGACATGAACACTCATAACGAACCTGGGGTGCAAAAACTTAACTTAACCGAAGCAATGGGGTACTTCAGCATCGCTGAGTGTCTTCACCAAGAGATCCTCACGTACTCCATTGATTTACCTTAACCACTTAAACCCTTGAGACTTGGTAAAACTGGACCTGAGTTAGCTCACTTGGACCGTTTTTCCCCCCGTCTACATCAGGGGTCTTCAACAGGGGGTCCGGGACCCCTAGGGGGTCCTCAGAGTTACTACAGGGGGGCCGTCAAATCTTTTTTTTTTTTTTTGCATTAACCACTTGAACCCTAGCATCCCTATTCTGAGGAGAACTTTAGCCAAATATAGCAGATCTACAAGCTCACAACGCCTCGCACTGTGAGGCGTTGTGAGCTTGTAGATCAGCTTTTTTGGCAAAGGTTTAGTGTAGAGGGAAAAAAGAGCAGACCAAGTAGAAAAAAAAAAGTTTAATCTGAAACACAATTTTATACATTATAGAGGGGGTCCCTGCTTCATCTCTCTCAGCTAGGGGGTCCTTGCCCTGGTCTACACCAAATGTATTCTACAAGCTCACAACCCGTCGCGACGGGTTGTGAGCTTTGTAAAGCGGCTATTATTGGCTAATGTTCCCCGCAGAATTTGGATGCTGGGGTTCAAGTGGTTAACTGAAGCAAGGGGGGGATTTGAGTGCCTTCACCGAGCGACCGTCACGTACGGCATCGATCACATTCAACTTAAAGGTAAGGACTTACCAGTGTGTGAAGAGAATGTCGAGATGAATTCACCTCTGGTCACCGTGCAGCCCGAGCTTTCTGCGGAGCGGGAACGTGGCGGCGGCAGCGCTCAACTGGATCATTTCGCAGAGAAACTTCAGAAAAAGCAGAAAGAAAAGCAAACAGAGCAATCAGAGCGCTATTAGCAAAAGGCAGACGTGTTTTAGTTGATATATACGACGACTTCTCCGAGACCGTATAAGGAGAACTTCTCCGGTGTCATGCAATTATATTACCACCTGTGCCGTAGCCCATGTGAAATGGGATCCGCACATTACACCACCTCAGAGGAAGTGAAATTCACTCTGACTCGACTAATGAAGGCTTATTCAAACACCCTGCCGTCTCCATGCTGATTATACACATTAATGAACACTTCCTGGTGAATGTGAGTTTGGTCGATTGTTTTTTATTAGCCGTTATGCAAATATGAGAATACATGTCTCAGTGGTTGGTGCATTACACTGAATACATTTATTTACAACTATTTAGGACACAATTATCTATAACTACTCAAAATGTACAACATACAAGGTAAGTATGCTGAAATGGCAAGAAACTATATACAGCATGCAATAAACACTATAGCAATATAGTAGCACAATATGCAATATAGTTTACTGTACATCCTATAGATGGCAATATACAATGTGCTTGTACAGGCTGGTTTAGCAGTGTAGGTAGATGAATAAATAAAATGCTGATTATTGCAAATGTTAAAGTCCTAGTTCCAGGATTTTGTCAGTGGTGCGCAGTGGGGGTGTTTGTGAACCTCACTGCCATAGGGGGAAAACTGCTGGCGTGTTGCAAGGAAGTGATTTTGATGGACCAGTACCTCTCGCTGGAGGTTGACTTTTTAACCCATTAAGGCCTGAGGCCGATTCTACAAAATGTCTTCTAAATCCTAACTGTTTTTTGAAAAAACTTGTGTTTACTATGTCAGTGGTTCTCAAACCTTTTCATGTCAAGGACCCCAAAATGTATATGTATTTGGCCACGGACCCCCATCTCAAAATATTTTGTTCCAGGGACCCCCAGAAGCAAAGATTTGAGTTACAAATGTTCGTTAAAAAATATATATATATTCAAAGATTTGCACAAATTTTAACTATTTCTCAAAAATAGCAGATCTACAAGCTCATAGCGCGGCACTCGGTGCCACGCTATGAGCTTGTAGATCTGCTATTTTTGAATAGCCAAAGTGTAAAATAATGCTTTTTAGCTCAAATCTAAAAATGACACAGACGCTTATTCAGGGAGAGGTGGTGAAAGGGGGTGAAAGGACTCAGCCATAATGTTCCTGCTGGCTTCTCAGTCCAGGATTGGTGGAGGTTCTGTAGAGCATTGGTTCTCAAAGTTGGGTCCGGGGACCCCCAGGGGTCCTTGGGGCCCAGGGGGGTCCCCAGCAACAGTAGTTAAAGGGATATTTCACTTTCACAAAAACTTTTGGTGATTTTATCGTCTACTCAGGCCTTTGTGAACCCCCAGACCGTTTTTAAGTTGCTTGATTCAGTATTTAGATATTAGATATTCATTTTATCAGACACGCCCCCTTCCTATACAAACCCATTGTAACTTCAAACTCCATTTTTAACATGTTAGATTCATCAAAAACACCCGTCCTTGGTTCTGGTGACTCATACCGCCCCCCTTACAGCAACTTACAAACTGTCTGGGGGGCTCACAAAGGCTTGAATAGACGATACAATCACTAAAAGTTTTTTTGAAAGTGAAATATCCCTTTAATATAGCATCACATTTTAACCACTTTAACCATATTTTATACTTTGGCTATTCAAAAAGAGTAGCTCTACAAGCTGATAGCTCTACAACCTCATAGAGCTTGTATATCTGCTATTTTTGAAAAATCCTGGCACACATTTTTTTTTGAGACAGGGGGTCCGCAGCCAAAAAAAAAACATCGTTTTGGGGGTCCTTGACATAAAAAAGTTTGAGAACCACTGCTGTAGAGACGGCAGGTCCTGGAGAAGTGCAGGTCATGGATTGGTGCAGGTCAAGGCGAGATGCAGGTCCTGGAGGGGTGTACAGTAGGTCCTGGAAGTTTTACAGGTCCTGGTAGAGACAGCAGGTTGCAACCGCTGACCCTCTCAGCTGACTGGATGAATCATGTTTATATCTTCCACTCCGCTGACTTCAAAAGATAAACAGGGTGGCACGGTGGTTAGCACTAGAAGGTCCGGCGGTTCGAACCCAACTGGGTGCCTGTCTGCGTGGAGTTTGTATGTTCTCCCCCATGCCATGTTCACGTGAGTTTCCTTCCATAGCAAAACAACATGCATGTCAGACTCAGGAACACACTCCTATAAGACTAAGGCTGGGGAGAGTGTCATGGCTGCCCTCTGTTCTTAAAAGCTAGGATGGGTTAAATGCTGAGGATGAATCCCCCCACGGGGATCAATAAAATATGACCTAGCTTTACTGACCCACAATCTGTGCACATCATCTGAAATGAAATGAAATATTTATTGGATTAGTTAGATTATTGTAATATTGTGGTCCTTCAAAGCTCCATAGAGCAGGTCATACAGTTTGTCCTGCAGGCCCCCTGCAGTGGGGTGTGTGTGTGTGTGTGTGTGTGTGTGTGTGTGTGTGTGTGTGTGTGTGTGTGTGTGTGTGTGTGTGTGTGTGTGTGTGTGTGTGTGTGTGTGTGTGTGTTTGTTTTACTATACTTGTGAGGGCCAAATGTACAGTAGAATTTGAGAAATAAGGACAGTTGTCTCTGGTGCTTACAAGAGAAAATGATTGTTTTATGGTTAAACAAGATTTGGGCAGTTAGGCTTACAATTATTAAACAATTCAGGATGGGATGAGGGTTAAGATTAGACATTTAGAGGTTAGGTTTAAGGGTAAGGGTTGGAGTGCTGCCTGATTTATAAGCCTCAAAGCTTGTAGATTGGCTATTTTCATCTTTTAGGCCAAGAAATTGGCCTAAAATCACCCTCTGAAAATGTCCTGACAAGTACACTTAATACAAACTTGTGTGTGTCCGCCACATTGCCCCAGTGGGCATTCTGTGTTTTTAATCATTTAGTCTTCAATAACTGTGACAGTATGTTGGGGAACGGACACCGAGAACAAATATGAGTGCGCGCACGCACACACACGCGCACACACACACACACACACACACACACACACACACACACACACACACACACACACACACACACACACACACACACACACACACACACACACACACACACACACACACACACACACACACACACACACACACACACACACACACACACACACACACACACACACACAGTATCCCTCCATAAAGGCATGCTAGGTTGTCCCTAGTCCGAGAGTATTCAACCTGCTGGGAAGAAATGTCATTATGCGGCTATGAAATCAGATAAGGCTCCTTATCTGTCCCTCTCTCTCTTATAGTATGTTATTATATATTATACAGTATATTGTCTCTGTCGGGTGAAAACCTCATATGTCCGAAACGTTTCAGGATTCAAATTAGAAAGAAAAAGCAGTAGATCTACAAGCTCAAAGCGTGTTGCTTCGCGACGCATTTCGAGCTTGCAGATCTGCTACTTTTGATACTTTTATGTGACGCTGTAGTATGATCAAGAAGGGCGTTAATTTATGAAAAAACACAAAAAAATGAATATGGAGATAAGAGGTTTCCATGAGGAGACATCAGCAGTGCAGACTGCAGAGCACTGACAGGTCAGCAAAAAGCATTACCATAAAAAACATAGACAATGTAGAAGTTGAACGTTAAACTGAATGTTTTCTGCCTTTATTGATAGATACAGTAGACTGCAAAGGCCGTCGGGATCGGCTGCATTAGCAGCCTAGGTGCCCGGACCGCTACGCCAGCTGTCCGGGCCAATCAATAATAAAAAAGAAATAGGTAATCGACAATTGAACAATATAATCAATTAAGAATAGATTTTGGCATTGGTAATTATAGGCGAAAGGTTTTGTCTTTCTCCTCTCTTTCTCCATCTCTCCGTCAATTCCAGCCCTCTCCTACTCGCTCTGGTTGCCTGGCTTCTTGATCAGCCTCGTGTTGTCTGATGCCCCCACCTCGCCGTTACAGCTCACTTTCTCGTTGCCAGGCTTCCAGACATCAGCGCTACTCTGCCCCGAGCGCTCACTCTCTCTCTCCCTCTCCCGTCTATCTCTCTCTCCCCACCCTACATCCAAGTGTCAATGTTTCCCCCACTCTGCTCAGTTGAGCTGAAATGAGTTGAAAAGCTCCTTTCTGACACACATGGAGCCGCAGGAACAGGCTTCTCTCTCTCTCTAAGTGTGAGCTCAAAGCCGTGATAGGCTATCAGGAGAGACTAACAACTTACTGTATGTAGCAGTAGTTTTCAAACTGCTCAAAAGGCTCAGTGCTCAGCTCTAATAATATCAAATGTTTTCCTATAATGACATGCCCGAAATAGGGACACCAGGTTGAAAGGTTAAAATATATATTTCTATATTCACCAGGAAATATGCCTTTGTATTAACCCATTCAAACAGGGAACGCAACTGTGTAACAACTTTATCGATATGTTATACTTTGGCTATTCAACAATAGCAGATCTACAAGCGCATAGCAAGGCACTCTGTGCCGCGCTATGAGCTTGTAGATCTGCTATTTTTGAAAAATCTTTAACATTTGTGCAAATCTTTTAATATATATATATTTTAAAGCGAGCATTTGTAACTCCAATCTTTGTTTCTGGGGGTCCCTGGAACAAAACATTTTGAGATGGGGGTCCGCGGCCAAATACATTATAAAAAAAATATTTTATAAATCCTAACGTTGTTGTTGCTATATCAGTGGCGCTCCAACTTTTCCATGTCAAAGACCCCCAAAATCATATGTATTTGGCCACGGACCCCCATCTCAGAATATGTTGTTCCAGGGACCCCCAGAAGCAGAGATCGGAGTTAATAATGTTCGCTTTAAAACATATATACATATTCAAAGATTTGCAAAGATTTTATATAGTTGTATAATATTAATAATAATGTTTGATTGTGACAAAAGCCCGGTGTGCCCTGACACACTGTTTAGGAACCACTGAAGTACAGACTCGGGCACCACTCTGCTCACGTCTCCCTCTCTGTCTGAGAAGACACTCAAACACACGGAACACCAATAAAACAAAGCCATTAAAAACACATCTATGGTATTAAGCTAAGTGAACTCATGACATTAAATTGAGGGACTGAGTGATAACCCCCACCCCCAAGCAAAAACAATTACCTTTCTTGCTCATGGCCCATTCATCTGTGTCAATAACCAAAACAATTCAATCAGAGTATTGCACTTGGTCGTAACCTGCCCTCTACAAAGAGAATTTATGAGCCATGTTTAATACCCTCTATCCCCAGTCTACCTACACCACACTGCTAGATTTTGTGTGTGTGTGTGTGTGTGTGTGTGTGTGTGTGTGTGTGTGTGTGTGTGTGTGTGTGTGTGTGTGTGTGTGTGTGTGTGTGTGTGTGTGTGTGTGTGTGTGTGTGTGTGTGTGTGTGTGTGTGTGTGTGTGTGTGTGTGTGTGCGTGCGTGCGCGCACGGGCTACTTCCCATGTTTATACAAAAGTGTATTTGTTTCAATAAGAAACACTCACGTACTTCGACACAATTTTGTCTTAGCAGCCTGCTAAGCATATATTCAGGGAGTGCTTAAGCAAATCCCCCGTAGGGATACAATGTCAACAATAAGCAGCACATTGACATATTAGTTTGAATTAGCAGATATACATGATAATCACAAGTATTTGAGCCTATGCCAGACTCTAATCAAAAGGTGGAGGCTGGGGTGGAGGAGGAGCTAGCAGAATGCATTGGTTCAGCAACCAAGAAAGACCTAGAGAATTCGAACCGTATTTAAAGGAACCTCTTTGCTAATGCATGAGCTGTGATTGGAGTATGAGTGTGTGACGTAATGACCAGCAGTGCTGTGAATGGGGAATATAAAGCTGATGTTCACATCAGCTGACAGATAGCTAGTTACACCTTTGGCGTGCAAGACTTCCGTGTGCGTGCATGCATGTGTGTATGTAGCTCTTAAGCCAAATGACTTTGCATAGCCTTGCGATGATCAGATAATAATGTAGGTAATTATGACTGAAATTGAAAGTTAAGCTATGCAATTTCATCCATCGGCTCAGAGCACAGAAAAAAAGACACTTTCAAATGTAATCTTTTAAATAGGACGGAATAACCTGCTTAAATGGCGTAATCGTCATTGAAATCCCTGTGGTCCCTGTGAAGTGATCAAAGTCAGTTACCCGTGTTGCTTAACCATATTAACCCCGGTGTCTCTATTTTTATCACATTTCTGATGCGTTAAAAGATTGTCCTCCACCCCTGAAAATGTAGGAAATAGACGATCTTCAGCACAAGCTCACAACGCGTTGCGGTGCAATGCGTTGAGAGCTTGTAGATCAGCTATTTTCACTATCTGTCGTACGACAAAGTACATGGGGTTGAAGTGGTAAATGATGTTTTTCAACAGAAGCAATGTATGCACAACATGAACCTGTTTGTATTTGTTGGAATGAAATGAAATATGGCCTTAATATCCATTTCCCGGACCCCCATTGAGCTTCTGACACACAGATGGAATTAGCTCCCGGGAGAAGACATGTGTTTCGTGCGCTCTTGTACGAGTGAGAGTATGACTCACAATCAATGACCGGGAGGCACGGCGACAGAGACGAAGGGGGGACGAGAGAATGAGACGGAGGAAGAGGAAGAGCCAGAGACGGGAGCGACTAGACTCCCAGCGGGAGAGTGAGACGAAGGTCGCGCAGCTTTTCTATCATCTCGACACGACTGATAGAAAATAAATAAACAACGCAGCTCATGAAGTGGCTGTAAATTAAACACTTGTAGGTGTTCAGTTACAGTGCAATAATGTACTGCGCTTTGATGAAGGAAAGCAGCAGTCTGCGTGTTCCAGGGATGGGCAACTCACTGAAAATACATCAAAACTGGCTAAAAGAGGGGCACGGTGGCGCAGTCGGTAGCGCTGTCGCCTCACAGCTAGAAGGTCCTGGGTTCGATTCCCGCCAGGGACGCTGTGGGCGCTGGGGGCGTGTTCTCTCCTCCACGTCATCGGCGCCCATACCCTAGGTGGGGTTGGCGAAAGGGCCTACTCTGTGTGGAGTTTGCATGTTCTCCCCGTGTCTCCTAGGATAGTTAATACCCTCACAAAAACATGTAGTAATCCTGGTCACTATACTGCCTCCCCCTGGTCAGCCGGGGCGCCTGATGGAGGAGAAGGGAACTGGTTGGAATAACGTGTTCCTTCCACGCGCTATGTCCAACCAGGGAAACTCCCCCCTGTCGGGTGATAAGAAGCGGCCTGCTTGCTCCTCATGCATTGAAGGAGGCATGAGCTTCAGCTTGGGCTCTCCCTAGGCTGGCAGAGGGTAGGTAGTGCCCAGGATTACATAGGCAATTGGCACTGGGTGAAAAAATGTGGGTTACAAAATCGTGGGACAAAAATTATAATAAAAAAAAAAAAAAGAAAACTGGCTAAAAGGTTTAAGCACTACATTCTGATAGTAATCATTCCTATGGAGAGTTTGTTCTCTCCAGCTCTTTAATAAACAGAAAATACATCTCTGATGCGTTGCCAATTTCAGCCAATCAGGAAAGAGCACCCATTTAAACACCTTCAAGTTTGCAGTGTTCCAGTTCCAATTTTGTCTGCTCATTTCTTTGTGTCATCACTTCCAGTCACACTTTAATCTGTATCCTGTGTGAGTTATATCTCCTGATTGGTTCAAATTGGTATCCTGACCTGAAATGCATTTACTGTTTACTAAAGAGCTGGAGAGACAGAAAATCACAATGCAACGCGTTGTGAACTTGTAGATCTGCTATCATAATGAAGTTAATAGTCGTTCATTAATCGTAATTGAGGCAAAAGTTTGAAATAATCACACTGCTGCAACGCATGTGTAAAGCTTGTAGAGCGGCTATTTTCAGCTGTAGGATATTTAATGTAGAGCGCAAACAGAAAAGACACACATAAAAAGGGTCAATGTGGTTACGGTGAAGTCACTTCATTCCTGTTCATCAAGAGCAGAGGATGGCACCATGCATCACTTTCTCTTACACAGACTCTCTCTCCCGACAACTAATTCTCTCTCTCGGTTTTCCTCCAGGTATCGCCCTCTCTCCCCATCGCTCTCCCTCTCCCTCAAAGTACCCCACCCCCTCCACCCCCACGCACACTTACAGTGTGTGTGGCCTGTAGCCCTTGCCGTATTAATTGATGTTTCCCTTGGCGACACGCACTGTTGAGCACAGCATCAGAATGTTGCCAAGGCACTCTCCGCTTCTTAACGCGAATGTGTGTGTGTGTGTGTGTGTAATCACAGGCCCTTCTGAACATGAATGTGTGTGTGTGTGTGTGTGTGTGTGTGTGTGTGTGTGTGTGTGTGTGTGTGTGTGTGTGTGTGTGTGTGTGTGTGTGTGTGTGTGTGTGTGTGTGTGTGTGTGTGTGTGTGTGTGTGTGTGTGTGCACGCAAGCAGCTGTGCATGCATAGTGTAATATTTATGTGCACAGAGTCAAAGAATATTAACAACACAGAACGAAGTGATAAAAATACATATTGTTTGGGTGAGACGGAGGGAGAAAAAAAAAGAGTCTAAGAAGCTTATGAAACATCTCACCCAACACAACAATCAGACAGATACTTGACACGGTAAGATCTCAGATGGAGCATATGAAATAAATCGATTACTGAACAAACAATAACTAGATCCCGTACAGTTCTCAGGCTTAACTGGTGCAATGAAGTCTGAATCATCCGCATCGGAAAGAGAAGCATTTTATTTGCCAAGTACAACATCGTGCCAAGGTTTCTGTGGGTGGCACCAGTGCAGAAACACTGTATTAACGTGGTGAATACAGTACAAAATACCAAACCAAACAGAAACCCAGGACCTGACAGTCAGTGCTGAAACACCACGGGGGGCCATGGAAGACACATA
This sequence comes from Gymnoscopelus microlampas, assembly GCF_963454915.1. Taxonomy (NCBI): domain Eukaryota; kingdom Metazoa; phylum Chordata; class Actinopteri; order Myctophiformes; family Myctophidae; genus Gymnoscopelus; species Gymnoscopelus microlampas. Next base: position 15,992,130 of record NC_139951.1, read on the forward strand.
CAGTATCGCTCTACATATGCATTCAACCTTCAGTCAATATGTTCAGTTTCCCCCATAGGCTATATCATACATAAACATGGACCATTTTCCCAAACCATAACTGTACTTCGTTGACCGGGGTCCCCAGGGGTCTATACGTGGCCCAGGCTCCTTTTTTTCTCTCAAAACCAAATATCTATGTCGAGCAGTGGTGTAAAGTAACTAAGTACATTTACTGAAGTACTGTACTTAAGTACAATTTTGAGGTACTTTTACTTTACTGGAGTATTTCCAATTGTCTATACTTTCACTTCTACTCTCACTACATCTCAAAGGCACATATTGTACTTTTACTCCACTACAATTATTGAAAACTTTAGTTTCTAGTTACTTTGCAGATATAAATTATTACATTACAAAATATACATTAACCACTTTAGCCTTGTTTTATACATAAGCTATTTGAAAATAATCAGCTATTTTCAAACATTTTAGTACTTTCACTTTTGGTAATTCAAGTACATTTTGATACCAATACTTTTGTACTTTTAATACATTTTGAATTCCGGACTTTTACTTGGAACAGAGTACATTGCAGTATTACTATCTTTACTTAAGTAAAACATTCAAGTACTTTTCCCACCACTGATGTCGAGAATAGCGCTGTATATAGGCTCACAACGACACATTGTGAGCTTGTAGATCTGCCAATGCCCCCCCCCCCCAACCCAACTGAAATAAACTGAATGGGACTGGACATGATGTAACTGCACTTTTGAAATGCACAACGGCACTTTATTATACTGTGCTGGTAACTTTTTAAAGGATTGCATCATGGCACTTTATATAATATATGTACTGGGCTAGTAACTCTGCAAGATGGATTGCATGTCATCCATAATGGTTTATTTTTACGTTTGTCGTTTAGATTTTGTCCATTTGTGATGCTTTTTAGATGGTTTGTTGTTTTATGTTGCACTGCAAGTGACTGAGGGGGTATTTCATATTCTTTATACAGGGAAATTGACAGATAAAGTGATTCTCATTATTTTTTAGCAAACGTTTGCCACAGAATAGGGACACTATAGGGTTCATGTGGTTATATAATGGCTTCACAGGTAGCAAGCAGAACGGTTACGCAGTAGCTATGAAGTAAGCAGAGTGTGTTCAGGCAGAATTCAGTCCTTTTTTTCCCTTTGTTCAATGTTTGAAAGACAAAAAAAAACGGCAACAAAAAAAGCAGTCACCCTGTCTGATGTACTGCTAATTACATGATGGCAGCCTTTGTTTGCATCGTACATAAGAAACAAAGAGGAGCGGGTGATGTGACTCACAAGTCATTCATGGACACAAAAAAACAAAACAAAGCCTGAATCATTATTGGTTATTGAGGGGGCGGACGGACGTTCGCCGGGCCATGTGCTGCGTTTCCCTGGCTCACGCATGTTACTGCGCTGCGATAGCCATCTCCTAGCTACAGGCTGGTTAATTAAAACTAAAGATTATGGGAGGCCAGGGATCGTCGACTTCAAACCCTCCGGACAAACTAAAATGGCAGCGTGAGATTGACAGCAGAGGAGGAGAGGAGCGCGTAGGAAAACACAGGGCCAAACGCAAGGAAAACAGGAACAGAGATAAAACTAATTAGGAGGGTCCCAGAGTCTTTTCTAAACATATAACATGACAGGAAATGGTAAATAAATACCTGCCCCACACACAGGCTGTGCGGAGCGGCGCGGCCGTGTGACACGGGATCTAACATGATAAGAAAGGACAGCAAGACTTTTCCCACACTGTCACGTGTGTCACGTCTGCTCAGTGGTGTATAGTAAAGTAACTGACTACATTTACTCAAGTACATGTACTTAAGTACAATTTTGAGGTATTTTTACTTTACTGGAGTATTTCCAATTTTCTGTACTTTTACTCCACTACAATTATTTGAAAACTTTACTTACTAGTTACTTTGCAGATACAAATTATTACATTATAAAACATACATTAACCACTTTAGCCCTATTCTACACTAGGCTATTTTAAACCTATTGGAAACCCCATATAGAATATGTGAGGGCTAAGATGGCAAAGAGCATTTCTGTTATAAGTAGAGCGAGACACATACTTAATCCCAAGTCATTGCACACCCTCTACTGTGCAATGATCTTACCATATATGCACTACTGTTCGGAAGTATGGGGTAATACATATAAGACGACAATAAATTCACTAGTTACACTACAAAAAAGAGCAATAAGACTAATAAACAACGTAGGTTATCGGGACCACACACACAGATTGTTTCTGGCATCACATGTCTTGAAGTTCACAGACATAGTCAATTTTAAAATTCTGCAGGTTATGTATAGAGCTAGATATAAACAACTTCCTGTAAACGTACAAAACAAGTTTCTGGATAAGGAGGGGGGATACAACCTCAGGAGACCACTGAACTTTAAGAAACATGTGATGCGAACTAATCTGAAAATAATGTGTATATCCTCATATGGTGTAACATTATGGAATGAATTAGACAAGGAACTACAGTATAGTATAAATATTAATCAATTCAAATATAGACTAAAACAATCTATCTACGAAAGGTACAGACGGGAGGAAGAGGCTCTACAGAATGTATGATATGTATGTGTGTATGAATGTTTATACATGTGTGTGTATGTATATGTGCATGTGTGTATGTATGTATATATGTATATATATATATATGTATGTGTACATATATATATGTGTATATGTGTATGTATGTATATATATTATGTTGGGTAGGTGTATATTGTATAGATTATTATAACATACCATAGGATGCTCTTTGCCATCTTAGCCCCAATAAATGACTTAACGTGGACATTGGTGTATTGCATTAGTGCATAGATGTGTACAGTGTATGTTTATGGGTATCATTATACGCTGCATACTGTGTATCTGTATGTATGTATGTATGTATGTATGTATGTATGTATGTACATGCATGCTTATATGTATGTGCATATGTAGGTGTATGTGTGTGTATATATGTATGTATATATATATGTGTATGTGTATATATATATGTGTATATATGTATGTATATATGTTTATGTATATCTATAAATTACGTTCTGTAATTGAGACTATGCGCTTTGAGGCGCGCAAATTCTTGATATATAAGAAAGAGAAATAAATAGAAAAATAAATACAAAAAGAAGAGAGAAAGGAAAAAGAAAAAAAAGGGAAGAAAGATATGAGAAAAAAATAATAATAATAATATTCTTTGGTATTCCGTTATTATTATTATTTATTTTCATTATTATTGTTATTCGGATTTGTTTTCTTAGTTTTTTTGTTTGTTTTTTTGCTTTTCTTTTTTCTTTTGTTGAAAATTATTAAGGGTTGGGCTCGACAAGCTTAAAGCTTCTCCCAAACCCTTTTTCAGGGACTTGGACAACTGATATGATTGATACTATGATTATTATGAATACTAGTGTAAATATATTAACCAAATGAATTAATTGTATGTACATATGCATATTTTTATATATATATATATTTATCTATTTTGTATCTTGTATACTTGTCCAATGAAACTGAAAATAAAACCGAACTGAACTGAACTGAACCAGCCGATCTACAAGCTCACAACACGCCGCGATGCGTTGTGAGCTTGTAGATCTGCCATTTTCAAACATTTTAGTACTTTTAATTTTGGTACTTTAAGTACATTTTGATACCACTACTTTTGTACTTTTGCTCAAGTAAATTTCGAATTCCAGACTTTTACTACAGAGAGTAACAGAGTACTTCTACATTGCAGTATTGATACTTTTACTTAAGTAAAACATTTGAGTACTTTTTCCACCACTGCGTCTGCTGTCAGGGGGAGTCTTGCAATTGCAATCCATCATGTCACCGTGTGGAACAAAACACTGCTTTGGCCTTTGTGAAACATTCTGGCTGTGAAAGCAAGCTTATGAGAAGCATCAGAAAAGGGATGTAATGAGTGAATGTCACAGTATACATGTTCTGCACATACGTGTAATGTGTCCTCTGCATTTACCCCATCCTATAGCCATTAGGAGCAGTGGGCGGTAATGGTTTCAGTGTGAGGGACACGTCTTCGACACATAGACTGGGCGGACCGGGGACCTTCTGTTATGACCCCCCGCATACTGCATGCATACTGAAATGCAGTTCAAAGTTACAGCAATGTACCACCATGCCTCCATTACAAGGACGTTAAAATTGTGAGCCCCTACGGGTCACTATGCTATTCTCCTTTTTCTCTCCTTTTTTCCTCAAGGAGATACTGTAGAGCAACAGAACACAATCACATGTCTTTTCTCTCTCTTTATTGTCCTTGTCACGGTTTTTAATAGTTACATATTATTCATGTATGCATATATATGCCTGAAGAAGGTTGGTCGAGTGCACACAGCGTGTGTGGGTGGATGTTCTTGATACATGTCTACTCCACCAACGCATCAGACATTTTATTCAGGTGTGCAAGAGACTTTTCTCAAAAGGTATCCAAGTAATAAGTAGTTGTGGTGAAATTGCCGTTATAGAAAGGCACACAAACCTCCTTCACACACACACACACACACACACACACACACACACACACACACACACACACACACACACACACACACACACACACAAACACACACAACCCACCACCTCTGTGGTGGTGGGCAGATACTTTACCATTGTGCCAGGAGTAGCTTAACACCAGTGCAGTGTTAAGGAGACACTAGAGGGGCTTTTTGGACTCAACATAGTATCTGATCTGTATCATTATTCAATCCGTTTAATCTCCATCTCATGTGCGTTTTGGTCATCGTTTTCACAACAATGTACGTAGCCTACAAACAGTGCGTATAAGTACAACCGGTGACTTCAAATCCAATATCTGTGGTTTAATGGAGATTTGTGAGGCTCCAGCTTATGTTTCTATGCCGTGCATAACATAGTGGCTTGATTCCGAGAACGCAGCAGAGCTTCATTTACGAACCATCTACAGTTACACCACGGTTTCAGGCAGCGATATTCCAACACTTCAGCTCTGGCCAACTATAGCTTTAAATCAAGGCTCCTTCCTACCGGGACCTTCTTGGTGCTGCCCACTCACTGGTGCATGAATAATAACGCCGAGCATTTTTGGTGAGATTGGAAAGTGCCTGACGATATATTGGGCAGAGCTGCTGCTGTGACAGCTCTATTCATTTTCTGATTTCACCTTTATTTTGCCGGTGCTTTTTCAGCGGCCCTCCTCTCCAAAAAGAAAAGTGAGGCGAAGGAAGCAGTCTACTGAAGGATAAGAATTTGCATGGCACTCCAATACGCCCCAAATGCCACTAATTAAGTGAAAGATAGACATCGGGGCATAAAAGAATGCATGACATATCAGAGTACAGTACAATATACGAGTGAATCCCGCAGCGCTCGTTTTACCATGGATCATGGATGCCAATGACAATTGACCGTACAAAAATAAAATAGATATTGATACATAGTAATTACAGTAAAGTGCCTGATTAGATACTTGTGCTTCACAGCTAATTTGATCAACAGTTTTCTTACCCTTTACCGGTTTATCTGAGGCTGAGAGCAAGGGTCACTGATTAAATCAACAACAATGGGTAAGGATATTTGGTAGGCGTATGAACACTTCATAGACAATCAATTATCAGATATTAAATAGGATTCAATCTACTTGTTAGCACAAATTATAACATACTTCCTCTTCATTCAAAAAATAACCATCAGTGAATTAAAAAAATGATTTAAAAAAAAATGTTTTTCAGATTCTGTCAATACTGGCCCTTCAACCACCTTATTTAGATACAATTATTTATTTGAGATATTAGAACTTGGAGAGAGAGAACACAGACAGGTTGGTCTCTTAACCCATACACACACACACAACATATTTAACGTTAAAATCAGTAGGGCAATCCCGATCAAAATCACACAAAACATGTTATTTCCAAATCCAGCTTGTGCGGCAACTGTACATTTGTACAGTGAGTTCAATATGTCACTATATCAGGCTATATTAATTATATATTACATGTATTTTGGTGGTAGAATTTTTGAAGTTTTTCAGAAAACTTAGGTCAGGATTTAAAAGGCGTTTTTAGAATCGGCCTCAGCCCTCAGGTCTGCTGATGCTGATGATTACAGCATTTGTCTGTCTGTCTGTCTGTCTGTCGGCTGACAGTGACAATATTAATCTCCTGGCAGAGATGATAAAGTATCATAAAAAAGACGATAACTCCCGTTCAGTATAAAATGTAAAAATACATCTCAAAAGTCACAAAGTCTGTCTCCCAACACCTACCTATCTTCAGGGCTATCAGATTGAGATAGCTCTTGCCTTTATTAAAAGTCCCATGAGTTGCCCAAGCATGCCCTCAAGAGCCACATCCATATCTGCAGCAGACATGACATTTTGTTCCTGATTAGTTCTATCTGCAGGGGAAGGGGTTCTTGTAGTCCAAAACAAGGCATCCGTGTCACATCAGGACACAGATGCCTTGTGCCCCATATTGAATCCAAAACCAATATGAAACTAGATTTGCCAGCAAGGTTAAAATATACTTATCTATGGATTACACAGTGATTGGACATGATTCATTATAAGCTAATATGCCTTGACTGTGCAAGCTGCAAACTATGTTCAGATTTGCTCAACATCAGTAATATGATTAGAGCAACACAAATGCCATTCGCCCTACTTAAAGGCCTGAACACTAGGTTAATCAAACAAAAAATATCTAGATTTTTAATGCAATAGATTTAGTAGACCTCTCTAGCTTCCCCACCACAATAGGCCTAAATCCTATAATTCAATAATCGTTTTAGGTGTAGGCCTATTTTTTTTAAATTATGAACAGTTTCTGAACCACAAGGCAAGAAGACAAACGCACTGAAATGTCCGGACTAATTTGCATTCCTGAGAGCTTAGCAAAATAAGCAACATCATATCCTATAGTAGGCAAACATTTGGCAAGCTCACGTTGTGATGCCTTGTGATCTTATAGTTTGGTTATTTTTGTTGAGTTGAAAAACAAATATATAAATACAATTTCCACAAATTAATAGAAAATAGCGGAAAAAAGCAGATCTACAAGCTCACAACGCATCGCTTGGCAACTTGTCAAAGTATGAAATATGGCTCAAGGGTACTTTATAATTGGCATTATTAAATACAAAAATAAACTTACAGAGTGATAAGAGTGACAGCATATTTTAGAGGCTATTTTTGCACAGATATGAACACTTCCTGTGATGTGCCTTGGGATTTTTGACTTGGGCGAGAGTGCCTTGGGCGCAAAAAGTTTGAAAACCACTGTACGAGGCTACACTTCAACAAATAACGCAAAAAGAACAGGACCTACCGCCAGCACAGAAAAACAAGAACAAGAAACATGTAGCAGATGTTACAAAGGCACAGCATAAATCATCTGCCTGAAAGGTGGATTTTTGTTGTATGTCCTTGAGCTGATACTGGTTCCCAACTGTGGTGAACAAAGTGATTCTGATGCACTGTTATACACTTTGTACCATATTATTCCAGTAGATACCATTACATTAAAATTGCTTCATGTATAGTACATTATATTGTTGTTGTCGGGCAGAAACCTCTTATCTCCATTTTTTTCATTTTTTTCGTAAATTAACACCCGACTCGATCATACTGCAGCGTCACACAAAAGTATCAAAAGTAGCAGATCTACAAGCTTGAAACGCGTCGCTTCGCGCCGCGTTTCAAGCTTGTAGATCTGCTACTTTTGCCGTTTTAGAATTTGAATCCTGAAAAGTAACAGTTTTTGACATAATGCGGTTTCCACCCGACAGAGACGATATTTATATCATATTGACCGTTGTCACAGTTCTGCCTAAAAACGTATTACAACGTGTAGTGTCCTGGCTGTTTAATGTTATTAACGCAACTTACATTTTATACCAAACATACAGTATATGACACTATGGTATATCATCACTGTCGGAAAGAAACCGCTTATCTCCATATTTTAACTTGTTTATGTTTTTTCATAAATTAATGTCCTACAGTACTTCATCATACTAAAGTGTCACACAAAACGTAGCAAAAATAGCCAATCTACAACCTCAAAACACATCACAATGCTAGCATTTTGAGCTTGTAGATCAGCTATTTTTTTTTTTTTTGAAAACCTGAAAAGAAACAGTTTTGGACATACAGTATGAGGTTTCAACACGACAGCAGTTATATGTAACATAACATTATGTGACACATTCTGTCTGGCCTGTTAGAATGAACAGATAGATGATAGCCTAGGTGTATGATATTGGCCATATTAGTGTTGTATGTCCCAGACAAAATGTCCACAATGTAATTAGGGATGAACAATTTTGACACTGTGTGATGTCGTAGAATTTGTCACACAAAGACCTATATAGGGCTTCAGTGGTTAAGAAAATGCCTTTTTTCTCCCAAATCGACTGTCTCACATTGACAATAGGTAAAGCTAGGGATTTTATTTAACCATTGTCAGAGAGAGACAGTTATACAACAGGGACATTTTCAAAACTGAATGGGCTTCCATGTTGTGTAACAGCTACCGACACGTAAAAAAAAGAACGTGAAGGATATTATTTGTGTTTACAGAAATTGCTACCTTTTGTGGAGCAATGATTGCAGCAATTGCACAGGTTCGCGTGTGTTTTCATACCAGGGAAACAATCACTCTCTGCTAGACGACAGTATGTGCAGACAGTTTTGTAGAAGAATGGCTGGAGAGAGAGACATATCAGCTCCTTTTGGAGATTAGCCAACTCATGTTGTCCACTTCTGTGAAGACGAGACAAGTTTTTTTTTTTTTTTTTTTTTTCCTCTTCTTTGCTTAGTTTTTTCAAGGTAACGCATTCCCTGGCACAGTGGTTCTCAAAGTGGACTCCCTGGGGCCCTTGGGGGGGGGGGGTTGATATAGCATCAATAATATTAACCCTTTTATCCATATTTCATAAGTTCGCTATTCAGAAAATAGCAGATGTAAAGGCTTGCACATCTGCCATTTGTGAAAAAATGTAAAGTGAATAATTTTTTTAAAAACAAATCTTCACTTATGGATGTCCCTTTCAGATGGCGGTCCGCGGCCAAATACATATCAATTTGGGGGTCCTTGACATGAAAAGGTTTGAGAACAACTGCCCTGGCATACATCGGCTGATGCAGGTCATAGTTTCGTCACGCAGGTAGTTTGAACACACATTCTGACAGGTGGATAATCACATTTTTCCTTTTCCATGTGATAACCTAGGTGATCAGCAACACACTGTGCAAGCGCGGTACACCTTTAGGCACAGTTACTCTGGTAGTGATCGGGGTCTCCACAGATACAGAACTAGAAAAGGGCTCCTCTGTGTTAATATCTCTGCCTGGTTTAATCATCAGAATCAACTTTATTGTCAAATCACAGGTTTACAGGTGTAAATAAACAGTGGGTGAAAATAGCAGCAGATATATACTGTACATGATATGCTATGGACGCGAGAAAAAACAACAGTCATAAAAGGGATTAACCCATTAAGACCTGAGGCCGATTCTAAAAATATTTTTAAATCCTTTTTTTTAAACAAATTTAAATATAAAGAATATATTAAAAATATATAAAAACATGTTTGCTTTAAAAATATATATATTCAAAGATTTGCACAAAATGTTCACGATTTTTCAAAAAATAGCAGATCTACAAGCTCATAGCGCGGCACTCGGTGCCGCGCTATGAGCTTGTAGATCTGCTATTTTTGAATAGCCCAAAGAAATCTTAAGATGACACACAGCTGCGTTCCTGGTCTAAATGGATTAAGGTCCAAAGTGTCAGGGCATGTCGACTGCATAGTCCACATAAGGTAACAAACTGAGGCATAATCTGCAGATAGTGAGTCGAGTTGCCTAGCCACAATTGTGTAAGTCGTGGGTCGCAAGTTGGGGCGGAAGGCATGGCCTGTATGGGAAGTTGCGTCATGATCCATGATGATTATGTTTTTGATAGTACAGCCTACAGTTCAAGAGTTATAGTCCACAAAGTGACAAGTGCCAGTGTGACACCATGAGGCCAATCTGAAAAGCAGTTGGACAGGGGCGAAAACATAATCTCTGCCGGCGCCCAGCCTGGCAGAGCTAATGACAATATAAGAATGGGGAGGGAGGGAGGGACACACACACACACACACACACACACAAAAAAAGGAAATTATAGAGACAAACAAAAGACTGCTTTCACTATAGCTGTGCCTTACATCAACTGTAATGGCACTTTAGCATTTCAGCTGAGCATGCATGAGAAGGAGCACTCTTAATAACAGTCTTTGGCCAACACACATTTGCTTTTTTTTTATCCATTTAGCTGATGCTCTGATGTGACGACGGAGCTAGTCAGGTTCAGTATTCTTTTCCAAGGACACACTGGACAGTGCATGTGACTGTTGATGGGTGCATTGGCTGCACAGAGATGGCCAGTGTGACCATGATGGTGAGACTGTAATATCTCACCAAGAAGACAGTTTGACCCTCAACAATACAGCATGTGTAGTTGTGTAAAAAGCTATCAGTAGCAACACTTGTGCTACAGGTATGTCCTGACCAGAGGGGCGACAGTGGCCGGGTAGAGTGGACTGAAAACCGGCACTCGGTGCCGCATAATGAGCTTGTAGATCTGCAAAAAAAATGAAATCATGAAAATGTGTGCAAATCTTTGAACATATATTCTTTTAAGTTTTGTAACTCAAATCTTTGCTTCTGGGGGTCCCTGGCTGGAACTAAAGTTTGAGAACCACTGATATTATAGCAACATAAGTGTTTCAGAAAACATTTGTAGAATTTGCCTCAGGTCTTAATGGGTTAAAAAGAACAAGCCAGAAAACGGGAGCAGTGAAGCTGGAGTGGAGTGGGAAGCTTACGCCTAATTTGTGATTCTCCAATCGATTTTGGGGAGAGACACCGTTGTATAAAGTAGCATAAATAGGCTTTACAGCCGTGTGTTTTCTTTTACGGAAATGCACCATGAACTGAAGCCAAATTAGCATTTAAGGCACAGCTTAAGATTGTTGTGCCACAGGCAGCGACCAAATTGCAATTAAAACGCCTCTGTTATGCAGAGACCATGAATCATGCAACTTAATTCTCAAAGAGTAGAAGACGTATTTACCATGCTGGTGTTGGCTGTCCGTGAGAGATGGGGGACTATCTAAAAAGTCCAGATGCTTTCTGAGTGGAAATGAAACAACTATAAAAGGGAGGAACTATGAAGCTTACACTGAAGTCAGTTATACTTATACTAATGGCTGATCTACAAGCTCACAATGTGGGCATAACAGGGACAGAGGCAGACGTTTACAATGGGGACCCGCCAACGGGCATTGTTCACGACTTGCATCATTACCGCGTAAGCCGCCAGGACGGACGTGAGTTCACAGTGACCTTGACCGACCACCTATTCTATCCTATTAGGCATTTGTATGAAAAGTGTCATAATTAGCTGATGTGTTTTGTGAGGTCACAGTTAGCTTGACATTTGATTGCCAAAATTGAATAAGTTTGCCTGAAGGCATTCCTGAGATATCGCCTTCGGGAGAATGTGAATGAACCAAATAAATAAATGCGTCTGGCCACAGTTGTCAAAAAGGGAGCACAATGCATGCTGAAATTGCTAGTGATTGATAGTTCACCCAAAAATAAATCTATTGATTAGTCACCAAAAAATAAGTCATTTTGGGGGTGAACTATCCCTTTAACCCAGCAGCAACATACCTAAAGTAACTCAATGGGCAGAGACCATTCAGTTACCACTCAACTTTACTTTCGACCTCCAGTCCACATAGACTGACAATGACATTTTTTCTCCATTTAAAATCATGAAGAAAGCCTTCCTGAAGTTGAATACAACTCTCAAATAAGAAATATTTGAGATTCCTGGTTATATTTCCGTGCAGTTTGTGTGGGCAGGAGTTCCATTTCTATTTTATTCTCAATTAAAAGAAAATATACATCGTCTCTGTCGGGTGGAAACCTCAAATGTCCAAAATAGTTACTTTTCAGGATTCAATTTCGAAAATAGCAAAAGTAGCCCAAAATGATGTGCATTTGGCTGCGCCCCCATCTGAAAAATACTACTACTGCTAATAAATAATATATATCGTTGCTGTCCGGCAGGAACCGGATAAATCCATTTTTTACGCTTTTGTTTTTTTTTCCATAAATCAGTGCTATTGAACGCCCTGTACGTCTGTATATATATATATATATATATTTTTTTTTTTTTTTTTCTTTTTTTTCTTTTTTTTAGCAAACATCTTTAAAGGTAGGGTAAGTGATTTGCTTTGGTTAAAATAAGTGTTAAATAGCTCTATATTCTGATAGTACTCATTGCTATAGAGTGTTTGTTCAGTAAAAGGAGTCTCCATGTCTCTCCACCTCTTTATAAAACAGAAAATGCATTTTCGTTTCAGTTTCAGTTTCATTTCCAATTTTATCCAACCAGGACAGAGAACTCAATCAGAATACAGATTAAACAAGTGAAATTGGAAGTGATGACACTAAGAAATGAGCAGGCACAATTGGAACTGGAACACTATACAAATTAAGCTTAAAAATGGGTACTTTCTCCTGATTGGCTGAGATGTTGACACAGGTACCGAAATATGTATTTTCTGTTTATTAAAGAGCTGGAGAGACAGGGAGACATCTGTTACTGAACAAACACTCTATAGCAATGATTACTATCAGAATATAGTATTTTAACCTTTTAACAAAATACTTTTTGTTTTGACCAAAAAATATCACTTACCCTACCTTTAACTCAAATCATTGCTTCTGGAGGTCCCTGGCATAAAGTATTTTTGCCAAAGAATAAAATATGGTTAAAGTGGCTAAAATGATTGTGACGCTATATTAACTAATTTGGCAAGGACCCCACTTTGAGAACCAATGGTCTAAGAGATTTCTATGTCGTATGACTCCAAATTTGGGCAAGGATTCAGCCCAATCAGAGCCCCATTGACTTCATTACATGGTAATGTCAATATTTCAAAGTATAAGTGTATGTGAAAAAAATAAAGGAAATAAAACCTACTGGCAGTGTGCACACAACATTTGCCGCTGATCGGTTCAGTTGTTTGCAAGATTAACTCCAGACAGACAGACAGACAGTCAGACAGTAGACAGACAGACAGACAGACAGACCCCTCTTCCAGACAGCGCGTAGTCTCCTCAGAGCCATGCCATAATAAAAACCGTCGTGGGGAAACTGTTGATAATATTCTACAACACTAAAAGCATGTCATGAGCAGCTCATCAAGTACCATTTTTATTGTATAAATGTGATATATCATTATCAACTGATCAGATAAGGAGACCAGGTCGTGAACTTGGTAAAACACATCAATAAGTAAACTTTTAAAGTATAGGACAGATTTTTTCTTTCCTCTTCCTTATTAGAATTCCCTGTACAGAACACTTTTGGCAAGAGGCACACTGTGAGACATTTTGATTGGTTAGAAAGTTGCGGCAGTCAGCTCTCATCGAAAGCAACTAATGTCAAAGTTTAAAAGTCTGTATGTTTAGCTTGCTGCGTGTGTAGCCACATTATTTGCTTTGCCAGCGCCTTCAGATGCTGAGGGACAGAGCGGCGCGCCAAATAATTGAACATCAGCGTATATTGTGGCATATCAACGTCAAAGACCTGAGGCTAGGTCTTTTTCTGTCTGTTGTTGTACCGCTCTGAATGCTGACCTTAACCCGTTCCGGGAACGCGTCTGTGTCATTTTAGATTTCTTTGGCTATTCAAAAATAGCAGATATACAATCTGCTATTTTTGAAAAATCTTATATATTCTTTTAAAGCAAACATTTGAACTCAAATCTTTGCTTCTGGGAGGTCCCTGGAACTAAATATTTTGAGATGGGGGTCTGTGGCCAAATACATATCATTGTTGTTGTTTGGTTGCTATTTCAGTGGTGCTCCAACATTTTCAAAAATAGCAGATCTACAAGCTCATAGCGCGGCACTGAGCTTGTATATCTGCTATTTTCTTAATAGCCAAATAAATCTGAAAATGACACAAATGCATTCCCGGTCTAAATGGATTAAGGTTACAAATAGTGTACAAATGCAACCAAATGGATGGGTGGGCTAGCACTAATGTGATGTCATCATACGTAACCTGGTTTAGGAGTGGTGTGGCTGTGGCCCCTCCCATCCAACACGCATGGCTAAACAAAATTACCTCAACCCCTGTAATTAAGAGAAATAGACAACTGGGTCCCCCAGGGATCTATCTAGAAAGAGAATGTGATGTCACCTCATTCAAGATGGCGCCACCTGTCCATTGAACGCCATTGAACGGTTCCTCAAGCTATATACAGTACTTGGTCCCCTCCTGATTTCCGTTTACACCAAATCTCTTCGCCAATGCCAACAAGTGTGCTAGACAGTGTTCATGTGGTTAACTTAAACTCTCTTTCTGTCTGTCTGTCTATCCCTCCCTCCCTCTCTCTCTGTCTCTCTCATCTCTCAACCACACAGACATGCACGCGCACGTCACTTCTACCGTCTTTTATATTCTGATGGTATCCTCAGCCATCAGTGGAAGTGGCAGACTATTAAAACACTTCAACTTCACAATCGATATCGATGTCACACCAAATGGCTCTAGTATTAGTGTCATCGCTTGCTGACATCAAGTTGAGCTGATGAATGAGTGTTTGCATGCCTGAGTATGTCATTTTGTCAGAGTGTGTGTGTGTGTGTGTGTGTGTGTGTGTGTGTGTGTGTGTGTGTGTGTGTGTGTGTGTGTGTGTGTGTGTGTGTATCAGCATGCATCTGTCTGTGTGTGTACTGCCGTGTGTATGTGAGCACGCGCGTGCCTGTGTATCATCACAGTGAAGAGCTCCCTGACCTTGTATTGCAGAATAATCAGTCCCTTGCCAGCTAACTATTGATTCAAGTTCCATTACAGCAACATTATACAGTAGTTCAAGATTCTCACACAGAGCGAAAGCTGAAATCATATCATTACTTGAATGGGTTTAAAAGACACAATAAACCTATTAACTGCGAACGAGTGGCTCACATTTTCACCTTGTTAAACATTTTTTGTAGTCCTGAATTGATCTGCGCACATCGTCTTATATTTGTGCTATGGATGCACTTCAGCGATTGCGAAATTGCTGAAGTAGGGGGAAAGTGCTCTGTGCATTAGATTAGACAGGGGGGGAAAAAAACTGTATATGGTTTTGTGATAATGCTGTGTCGACTTTATATGACCTCCACCAGTGAAGGGGACCTCCTGATGATTTCATATGTTATTTACTGCAAAATCCTAACTGTGAATTTAACTCTGAGACTGTACAAATGTCACCAAATGAACCTGTACAGGTCCATTTGGTGACATTTGTACAGTCTCAAGAGTTACAAATGGGTAAATGAAAACTTTACTGTTTACAAAGTCAAGTGGATTAGTCAAGTTCTCCTGCGAAAGTGTGTGTTTAACCCATTAAGACCTGGAACTGTGTCATTTTTAGATTTGAGCTAAAAAGCATTATTTTACACTTTGGGCTATTCAAAAATAGCAGATCTACAAGCTCATAGCGCGGCACCGAGTGCCGCGCTACGAGCTTGTAGATCTGCTATTTTTGAAAAATTGTGAAAATGTGTGCAAATCTTTGAATATATCTATTTTTAAAGCGAACATTTTTAACTAAAATCTTTGCTTCTGGGGGTCCCTGGAACAAAATATTTTGATGGGGGTCCGCGGCCAAATACATATAATTTTGGGGGTCCTTGACATGAAAAAGATTGAGCACCACTGATATAGAAACAAACGTTTTTCAGAAAACTGTTGAGATTTAGGAGATATGTAGAATCGGCTTCAGGTCTCAATGGGACACATTTAGGACAAAACTAAAGCCATGGCCCAAAATCTCAGGTTTTAATATTGGGATTGCCTCAGCTAAAACGAAAAGCACGTCCTTCTTCTCGGGGCGTCTGGGTGGTGGTGCAGAGGGCCTCTCTGCCACCGCAGACCATTACTCCGTTTAGATTCCCGACAGCGGGGCTTTGCCGGGTGCTCCAACGAACACAACATGCATGGGAAGCCAGAAGGAAATCGTGTCATTGTCACTGCACTAGATTCCTACTGGACTAGTGGCTAGTGGCCCTAAAGCCCTACTAGAACCCAACCTCTATATGCACTACCACAGCATCACCACCGGGTCAGTGGGCCTGCGTTTAGACGCTGCCCTGAGACTGAGAGGTCTGTGGTGCAATACCCAGCCGGGTCATAACATAGACATAGAAATAGCACCCAATGCCTCCTTGCTTGGCTTTCAGCATCAAGGGTTGGATTGGGCTACATCCCTGAGACCAGGGGGTATACTACTACTACCACCAGGGTTGCCAGATCTGCTTATTATAATTTCCCCGCAAGATTTTATTTGAAAATAGCCGATCTACAAGCTCACAACGCGTCGTGAGCTTGTAGATCTGCTTTTTTCAAATAGCTGATGTACATGTTAAAGTGCTCTTGTGGCCCATAGTCGCTTATTTTGGGCTGGTTTTCCTAGACCTGGTTGCTTGTTTCTCTCACAGAATCTGGCAACACTGACTACCACTATCAAGCTATCAATACTATACTACTAATATCAATCCTATACTATCAAGCTGCCCATGCTAGAAATAGTCTCCTGGGCCATGGGCCACCACTGGTTCCCAAGGCTACTTAAACATACAATCTATGGTCCCCCCTAGCATCACCCCTTATAGAATGGCTGTAATTCCACCAGATTAGTTTAATCTATCCTATTTATTCGGCTAATAATGATTTGCGAAGGCATTCAAACTCATTAGACGTCTTTTAATCTCTCCATTTGTATTCTACTCCACGTGAGCCTCAGGAGGAAATTCCACACTCTGCACTGCTCAGAAATAAATGCGTGCACTTCTGGCCTGCTTTCACAACATTCCCATGCACTGTCTGTCACACTTATTCAGATCTTTTATTAAGAGCTACGTCAAATCAATGTGTTTTATTTATTTATGAGAAAACATCAAATGGAATGGGATAAACGCACATGCTGGCACAGGTGGTGCTGTATCGTTTTAAAGTGAGAACAGAAACCTCCCATTTCAATTGAAGTGTTTAACATCAAGTCAAGTGGCAGTCAGAGATGATGACAGCGAGAATTGGTCTTAAATGGGCTGATTCACTCCGTTTGTTTTCAATTACAGCAGGAGAGGAGAGAGGAAAGCCAAATTTGGTTAACTTCATGTTGAAAGTCTCATACTCGAGTAGTATAGGTCTAAATATGGAACGCTCTGTAACCCCCCCGCCCCCAACCCCCTGGAGGAGGAAACGAGAGATTCTACTGGTTAATTTGGAGGCAGGCCAGCCAATAGAATTTAAAGCTGTTGTGAACTGCTGTATCAACAGCATGGAAACTGGACAGTTGGTCAATAGATCCCTTCAAATAATCTGAAATAATATTTCCTGCAGGTCTGTTCACTGTGCCTTTATATAGCAAACGGAGCTAACCTTTAACGTAGGCTGTGTTTGCTTTCCTCTCAAATTGCCAAAGTACCTCATGGACTCGCATGGAAAGAAAAAAGACAGCAGTTTCCACAGAGATCAAACTGACTGCATACGGTCACCTCAATCTCCTCTGTTGAAGTGGAAAATACACCAACCTCAGATGACATGCTGGGCTTATAAATCTATTATCCATCATGTTAAATCATTGTAGGCTGTCCTAGAAAGTGGCTGCCGGCTATTCTGAGGCAGCAAGAAGGGTAGGGCAGAGGACGTGTGTGTGTGTGTGTGTGTGTGTGTGTGTGTGTGTGTGTGTGTGTGTGTGTGTGTGTGTGTGTGTGTGTGTGTGTGTGTGTGTGTGTGTGTGTGTGTGTGTGTGTGTGTGTGTGTGTGTGTGTGTGTCTGTCTATACTTGTGAATGACAAATGTTCCCACAAGTATAGTAGAATATGAGAATTAGACATTGTGAGGACAATGAAATTATTGTTTTATGTTAAAAAGAATATATGTATTTTTTATTAGGCTTACAATTAGATTGTAAAAGATTCAAGTTGGGGTTACGGTTAGGGATTAGACATTTATAGATTAGGTTTAGGGTTGTGGTTAGAGTTATGCCTGACTGATACTTGCACATCGGTTTCACACATCACAAATAGCAGATCTACAAGCTCACAATGCGATGCGTCGTGAGCTTGTACTGTAGATAGGTTATTTTCGATGCACAACATCAACTCAGGCTTGAGTTAGGGTTAAAAAATACAAAAAAGGGTAAAGTGGCATATATTAAATTGCCATCCTAAAATGTTGATGCCCTCACAAGTATAGTAATGTTGTGTGTGTGAGTGTGAGTGTGAGTGTGAGTGTGTGTGTGTGTGTGTGTGTGTGTAACTGAATTAGCAAGTGAAGCATTCATTTGCATGACTGTCTTGCCCATGGTTCCCTTACTTTATACACATTATATAATGTGTATAAAGTAATAATAATAATAATAATATACATTATATACATTATATGGCAATAGACTGGAATAGAGATTTCAAACTTGCACAGCTCCACACAGTCACACACTGCCAGCTGCCCAGTACAACCACAACAAGCTCTGTCCCAATTCAGGGGCCGTGCACTTTGAAGGTTGCATTTGAAGGTTCATTACAAAACAAACCAAAAAGCACCAAACAGGAACCTAACACGAGCGTCCCAATTAATTCGGCAAAAAAACGGTGAACAGTCTGCAAAGAGATTTGGTATATAGAGGGGAAAAGATGTGGGACCTGTATAGACACTGCTCAACAGTATATAGGGTTTAAGCAGTGGCCCTGGTTTCAAACATCATGTAAACATGAACCAATAGGTACTACGAAATCAGTCTCTAATCTCATCCAACAGAAATATCAGTGGCCAACACATTTCAGCCCTCTGGCCATTCAACCACATTACATTTCAGTGATAACAGATTGCATGTAACCAGAGTGTGGGGGGGAGCAGGTGTTTGTGTCTGCTGCACCACACCTCAAAGTCTTCTCGGAAGATGCAACACATTACCCCAACACGCCGACACAAGACCACAGATGCATCATTAGGAACAACACCAGGTGTCACAGGACAGTATCAAAGAACAGATTGTTCTCTCACTCACAAGGAGCTTCAAATGGCCGGACAGAGCAGATGGTGCTCGGAGTCCTGGAGTGGTTCCAAGCAGAGAAGAGAGAACCCGGGATGTGAAGAGAACTTTAAATTGATAGAAAGCCACTGTGCCGTCAGGCCCCGTGGATATATATATACTGTATAGTGGCGGTCAGTCAGTTCACTTTGTGGATTGGCCCTGGATTGATTTGATATTTGTTTATAGATTGCTGAAAGTAATTTATTACCCCGCCCGTAATTTGCACACACATAACTTCTGCAGTATGTTTGGGCGAAAGGAGCATTTGAGGACCTAAGGGCCTTGCTTAAGGGCAACTCCACAGCAGATGTTGAGAGAGGGAAGATTTCTGCTTAGCTCGCTCCTGCCCAGATTTTCCATGCCATGGTCTGTCAAACGGACCACCTTCTGGTTGAAAGACCACTTCTATCAGGCTTAAATTAGAGCTGTCCGTGGACTGATATGATCCATCCAACCAAGTCACTCTTCATCTTAATGATTATGCTATACACAGTATATGAACAATAGCAAAACAATATTCTATAATTGGCACAATAGTGATCTGATTCACGGGTGTGTTCTGTGAAGTTTTATAGTCACAATCTGTACCTCTCAAATTGCTAAAATCAATAAAGTCAGTGTCCTACGAGGAAAAAGTGAAGTAAGAAGCATTTGTCCTCAATGCGTTGTAAGCTTATCAATGGCCTATTTTTGGGCACAACACCGCCATATGAAAAGGTACAAATCAGGCTGAATGCATAGTCTCAGGTGTGCGCACATGTGTGTGTGTGTGTGTGTGTGTGTGTGTGTGTGTGTGTGTGTGTGTGTGTGTGTGTGTGTGTGTGTGTGTGTGTGTGTGTGTGTGTGTGTGTGTGTGTGTGTGTGTGTGTGTGTGTGTGTGTATAGAAGTATGCGACAGGTTTGAATGCACAGCACTGCAGAACACAGATGGCATCAAGTATGTGACAGTGCTCATTAAAACAAAATCACAGTTACAGGATGACAACAACATCCCAAATGAGACACCGACATTGTTTTTCCTTTTCCAAATCGTTGTGCTCTCTCTGTACATTTTATGGAGATTAATGTGTTGGGCAAATGCTTTAAAACATCAAAATTGATCATCTGGTTATTTATTTTTTACCATTGCAGTGGGAAGAGTTTCTGTAAAATCTCCTGTGCCTAATTAAAACCATTTGGAGGTGCCATCATTCAGTTCCGTTAGTTGGTCCAATATAGTTTTATGCTATAAAACTTGGAAACAGATGGTAAGACACCCACAGTATAAACCTGACTGCATTAAAGCTGAACATATGAGGTTTGTGCGGTACTACAGATACATACAATGACAACCACTGACGACCACTCCATGCCTTGGAGAAGTTTTTAAAGATCTTTTCTTGGCATGGTGACGCCTAACAGTGCAGCATCAGCAGCTTTACTTTTAAGCCTTTCCTTACCGAGTTGACCCTGATGTACCGTTCCATCAATAGCTTGCTTCATATTCCTACAGTTCACAGTAGAATCCTTAGTGTTAATTTTACTCTGAAGAGTGCACAAATGAACCCTGATGAGGGTCCATTTGGTTCCATTTGTCCACACACATTTGTGTGTTCACATAATGTGAACAGACGATAGTCTTCAAGAGACAATAAAGTGGCCTCTCACACTGGTAGCCAAAGTGCCAATATTTTATTCTGGACGCACGCAGAGTAATAAGAAGAACCAACGTTTCGGCAGCCAACTGCCTTCTTCCAGTGGTGTAAAATAACTAAGTACATGTGTACTGTACTTAAGTACAATTTTTAGGTATTTTTTACTTTACTAGAGTATTTCCAATTTTCAATACTTTTACTTCTACTCCACTACATCTGAGGAGAATATTGTACCTTTACTCCACTACAATCATTTGAAAACTTTTATTAGGCTACTTTTTAGATTTTTATTACTAAACATACATTAACCACTTAAGCTCTACATATATATCGGCCATATGAAAATAGCCGATCTACAAGCTCACAACGCGTCGCGTTGCGACACGTTGTGAGCTTGTAGATCTGCTATTTTCAAAAGATTGGTATACATTTTGAAAACTTGAAATGGGACATTCTGCATAATGAGTACTTTTACTTTTGGTACTTTAAGTACATTTTGATGCCAATACTTTTGTACTTGTACTCAAGTAAATTTAGAATTCCTGACTTTTACTTAACAGAGTATTTCTACATTGCAGTATTGATACTTTTACTTAAATGTAGTACTTTTTTCTACCACTGCCTTCTTCAGGGAATGTATGCGTGCACATAATGTGAACACACATAACAAGCCTTCCAAGATGAGCATTGCTCATTCTTTTTCCCCGCTCAGCCTCAGTCAGACTGTTCCCGGCTGCCCAGCTAATCATAACAGCCACCCTGAGGTCATAAGCTTATCTTGCATGCAAGCATATACAGACCGGGAAGTCTAGCCGATCACGACTGCATTTTAAATCATCTTTAATCAATACGAATCTAATAATAAAAGGGGGATAAAGAGGAGTTCTGCCCAATAACTTATTCTGCCCAATAACTAATGGCATGGTTTGGTGCATGAGTCTGCCCATGTATGGTGGATCCATGCAACCAGTGGGACAGCAAAGTATATAAAATAACACAAATCTGATCATGAGACAATCAGAGGTGTGCACCTATACCTACAGTACAGTATATACAGTTCAGGATTACTGCCTAATAAATACACAAATATACATTACATTGTGTACAGCCGTACACCAAGATATCAGGAACATACAATGAAGCATTTCAAATAGGTCAAAAATAATAATTTGACATAGAGATCCAAAAGGTGGACAGACGCAGACATAACAACTCACAAACGTCAAAATACCATATTTGTTGCTGGTGTAAACACAATACTAGCATGGCACATCGACATAAAACAACAACACTGTCTCTCTCCCACCAAGACTGTCTCTCTCCCACCAAGAATGCAATGTTTTACAAGCAACAATGTTTTAAAATCAACAGTACATTGAACCTTTGCAATAAAACAATAGGGCTTGACAGTATTTCATAAGCCCAGGCTTACGGAACTGTTTCCATCACAGACCAGGGAATCCTTCCGTTTAAGAGAAAACATTCAAACCAACTAAGCTGAGCGTCATGAATCTCTCACACCTGATAATCCACAAAAATGTGAAAATATTAACACTCACTTTCTGCTTGATGGATACATTTATTTTATAAGCGAGGAAATGCATCATCACAGCCAGTCTGTCATTATGTCTCTTGAGATTTAGTTAGGTGCCTCATTAATGCAAATTCCAAATCAACGCGCTGCTACAGAAAGCTTTCTAGTGTACCGGTTGTTATTGTTTGGGGTGTTAATAGTGGCTTTTAAAATTGAATGACCAATGCTGTGCATTATATATTTGTTTCTGTAGTAGCCTACATATTATGATTTTGGCACATATGATAGGATTTTATAGCAAATTAAATGATAAACCATGCATTTGTTTATATTGTACAGGCTTGATTCTGGCTCTTTTCCTAACTGGTACAATGAAACCTATTTTCCTTTATGGTGGCATTGTGAAACTACCAGTGTGCCGTGACTGCAAATGCATACTAAACCATTGAACTGTTAAGAGTTTCACAACTTGAGCCATATTCTTTTAATAGGGAAAATAGCTAATCTACAAGCTCACCACACTTCACCATGCGATGCCTTGTGAGCTTGTAGATCTGCTATTGGCTCTGCTATTTTGCATTTTTTTCACTTCTGACATTTTTTGAAAATGTATGAATACATCTAAACAAACTTAGAAATTGTTCTCCTATCATGACATGCCCAAAATAGGGACCTCAGGTTGAAGGGGTTCATCATAATAGGGGAGAGAGTCAGACCAGGGCTGGTTGGCAACATTGGTTGTCAGTTGCACAAGGTCGAAGACACAAAAATGTCATCAGACATCAGAATGCTTGCATTCTTGACCTGCCTGCCCTATGATAAATCATCTGAAAGTCACTGTTTAACTTATTTGGTGAGGGCACCATTTCAGTTATGCATGACACCATGTACCAGCCTGAATGCTATTTATCAATTTGCCACAGAGCAGAGGGCAAAGACGAAGTACTGCTGTAACAGTCCTCTGTCTGTCTCCAGAACACATCTGCCCAAGGTAACAATCATGTGGCTGTTAGTTTGCTTATTTTCTGGAGATGAAATATGTTGGACAAATGCTTTTAAAACACAACAAAATTCATCATCTGATACATTTTCAGTGGAGATGATGACAGTTTGGATAGGCTACTACAGTACAGCCTGGTGTGAATGTTGAAGTCAGTTTGTCTGTTAATTATCCACACTGACGAGCCATAATCCACAATGACAGATTAATAAACTATTTTGAATGTATAATGACATTAAAGAAAACTCCATAGCTTTGCAATACAAGTCAAAAGTAGGAGATTGCGTCGATCTAATTTCAATAATAGCGTCGTTTAGAAATTCATTAGTATTGATCTTCTCAATAGCCTGATACATTCACTGAAAGGAGACATGATGACAGTGACATGTATATCCACCTCGGGTTCTCAACGAGCCCATATTCTCCTATGCCAGTGGTCCGGGGACCACCAGTGACAGTGGTCCTTGAGGGGGTTCCAGGTGGTCCCCCAGCTAAATGATGGAGAGTTGGTATGGACCCTTGTAGATCTTTAACTCTTGAGAGCGTAAAATGAAACCAAATGGAGCCTTAGCTACGAGTCCATTTGGTTGCATTCCACGCTCTCAAGAGTTAAATGATTGTTAAACATCTGCATTACTTAATTTACAAGAAGTCTACACAATTAGAGAATGTAGAAGAGTTGTTAGTTTTGATCAACGTTTGCCTGTTATCTCTCCTATGGTGCCAACATCAATACAGGATGGAATTGTGGACAAAATCTTATCCAACGACAACAAAATATTGGGTTCTGACTCAGAGAGTCTAAATCTCATCAAACGGTGGTCCGTGGCTCAGATGCCGAATAAATAATGGACCTTGAAAAGGAAAAAGGTTGAAAAACCACTGTCCCATATGCCATTACTTAAGGTGGATTGATTAAGCGCACTTACAGTTGGTATACCGACTGTAAGTGCGCTTAATCAATCCACCTTAAGGCTTAAGTAATATTACTTATAAGTGCGTGGGGTTCTAGCTGCCTTCGGACACCGA
Source organism: Gymnoscopelus microlampas (assembly GCF_963454915.1). NCBI lineage: Eukaryota > Metazoa > Chordata > Actinopteri > Myctophiformes > Myctophidae > Gymnoscopelus > Gymnoscopelus microlampas. The sequence continues at coordinate 16,016,536 of NC_139951.1, forward strand.
GTCAAGAACTGACCAAAACACTGTGGAGGCGTCCAAAAACACCTGATAAAACAATATAATAATAGTCTATAATTCACTACTCACCGGTTCTTCTTCTTATTCCTCCATATTCATTATGGGGAGGAGGAGGTTGTGGAGAGTTTTCTTTCCCCCCGGCTTTTCTTCTGTCTTTCTCTCTTTTTAGCCAAAAGCAATCAAACCAGCACCGTCAACGTCTTTATGCACCTCCATAAAACACAGACAGTTATCATGTCATATCCCCATGTCCTCGGTTCAGTCAGCTATATACGGACAGCCACAGCCTCTATGAAACCACTCGGCAAACAACGGATAACTTGCCAAAAACTCAACCACAATATATAGGAGTCAGACGGACTCTCTCCACGACTCCACCGCTGCTGTGTGCAGTTTGAATGGACCAGAGCGCTTACAGTGACAACAGGAGCAGCCCTCCTTTAAAGTGAATGACAATCACCCCGGGAGCCCCACAACCAGTGTTGCCATGTCCGCTTATTATAAGCGACTGTGGACTTGCTTCTAAACATTGGTAGTTGCGGTTTTTGGGCTTGTTTTCAAAGTGTGGTTACTTGGTCTTGCAGCAAGACAATTGCAAGCAAGACTCTTGCTTCCAATTGTTTTTTTTATTTGTATTGTTTCAACCAGTTCTCAAACATTAATGTCAAGGTCCAGGACGGCTAAATCAATCAGATCTTTTTGAAAATAGCAGATCTACAAGCTCACAACGCGTCGCATCGCGACGCCTTGTGAGCTTGTAGATCGGCTATTTTAAAATAGTCAGAAGGCGCTCATCATGTGGTCGCCCGCTTAAGTCGCTTCTTTTGGCCTTGTTTTCATAGACCTGGCTGCTTATTTCTCTCACAAAATCTGGCAACGGTGCCCACAGCCGGTGCGCTTACGGTCGAGCTGTGATTGGACCAGACCAGACCGACGTGACGCAGCACACAGGGCGCAGCAGGTGGCACAGAATCAGACATTAAAATCATCAGTCACTCAGTACTAGACCATTTTTATTCATCCGTTTCTTCTTTTTACAACGTTATAATTTTTCTTTTGATCAAACTGATTTTAATGAATAAAGGCGTTAGTTTTACCAATCTGTATGGCAGCCTGAGACAGAGTAATATGTTAATGTAACTAGCAGTACATGTGCAGCCGTGGTTGGAAGTTGGAGGTGGTCTCCCTACTCTTCCATTCAGAAATGTAGACCCATGGTGTGGGGTAGGGCCGGGTAGGGCACATACTGTACAAGTAGGCTAGCCCCGCCTGAAGCTCATGAGTGCAAAATATGACCCGTGTACAAGAAAGGGGAATGCCACTTGCATTATTAGGATATTGAACGTGTGGTCTCCTATTTTGCGGGAGATCCCATTGGAATCCAGGGGCCCAGGGCCATTCGTTGTGAATGTGGATTGCAGCTTTTAATAATCGATTGTCCATTGTTCGCTTGTAACGGACTGTCTTCATGGAAATCAATGTTTACACACTCCCGGCATTGTTAGAGAGTCACCCTGTCACCCTGAAATGAGTTGTGGTCTAAAACCCCGACCAAAATCACTCTCAGGGATTTGCTGCTTATGGCTAGTAGCCTATAGTCTTAAATTACAGTAAAAGGCCATTAAAGTAGCCTACTTTTGGCAACACAAAACATTGAGAGCGCAAAAGAAAAATGAAACATTAAAGGGCTATTAAATACACACCTACACAAATGGACCCCAAATTATCGAAACAAGCCATTGTGCTTTGTTGGGTTTTAATCCTTTTAGCAGATCTGTATTGAACTGTAGCTTAGCCTACTTTCTGTGTTTTTTTTTTGTCAAACTGTTGATAAAGTATTCAATCAATCAATCAATCAATCAATCAGTTAGTCTCCCATCTCTGGTGAATAGCCCGTCATAAACCTCGGGTGCCACGGGGCTTTATCCTCGCGCTGTGGGTGCCCTCTGGGCCCTCTCCCGTTCCACGCTGCACGGTTCACCCAAATCTCACTTCCCGCACGGCAGCACACATCGGCGCGGGAGCCACGGACAGAGTTTCCACTGCCACTGGGACGTATAGGGAGAAGGCAGTGGTGGAAAAAGTACTCAAATATTTTACTTAAAGGGGAAATCCACCCATTTTCAATATTTAACTATGTCATTAATATAGCATAAAGGAGTTGTGTGGAAATAAGAAAAAAGTTCCCCCCTTTCTGTGTTGCCTTGAACTGGAGGATTGATTGTGGGTTTAACATTGCAAATTACAACGTGATGACTCATCATGTTAATATATTAATGACATAGTTAAATATTGAAAATGGGTGGATTTCCCCTTTAAGTAAAAGTACAATACTGCAATGTAGAAATACTGTTACAAGTAGCCTAAAACGTTCGGAATTAAAAATGTACAGAATATTGGAAAAGTACAGAATATTGGTATCAAAATGTACTTAAAGTATCAAAAGTAAAAGTACTCGTTATGCAGAATGTCCCGTTTCACAAGTTTTCAAATGTATAAAATGCATACAAATCCTTTGAAAATAGCAGATCTACAAGCTCACAATGCACAATGTGGTTGATGGTTAATGTTTTGTAATAATAAATCAAAATCTACAAAGTAACTATACTAAAGTTTTCAAATAATTGTAGTGTAGTGGAGTAAAAGTATTTGCCTCTGAAATGTAATGGAGTAGAAGTAAAAGTATTGGAAATTGGAAATACTCAAGTAAAGCAAAAAATAAGTCAAAATTGTACTTAAGTACAGTACTTGAGTAAATGTACTTTCACCACTGCATATTAGGCCCTACTCTACTGTATGGCAGGATTCATGCATTACAGTAGGCAAAGTGGTGTATCTTGTATATGACTCAAAGGTGGTGTAAATTATTATTATTATTATTGTTTTTTTGTTTTTTTGTTTTATTAACAAAACGTTTTGTTTGTTATAAAGTTAAAGTTCTATAGCCTAATCATTGCAATAGACTAGACTGAGTGTTTGTTCAGCAGAACAGTGGTCTCCCCGTGGAACCCATCTCTTCTCCAGAGCTCTCTAGTAAACAGAAAATAGGCTACATTTTCAGGTGGAACACCTGCTTCATCTAGCCTGGTAAACCCTCCCTCCGGAAATCTCATTTCCATTTGATTTCAGGAGAGGGTTTACCAGGCTACTGCTTCATCCAGACAGGAGAGAGAACTCATTAACCGGCTTCCATTTTATAGTGTTCCATTTCCAATTTCGGCGTCTCACTTTTTGCTTCATCACTTCCAATTTCACTTGTTTATCCTGGCTGTATTCTGTTCTCTATCCTGACTGATTGGATGAAATTGGTATCCAGAACTGAAAATGTTTCTTCAGTTTACTAAAGAGATAGAGAGACCCCTTTACTTTATTAGAAAGTTTTCTCAAAGATTGTCAAAAGAGGTTCAAAGTAAACTCCAATGGAATCTCCGCCTGACTGATTCATAACAGCATAATTAGTCTACTCTCTAATAATTCAGTGTTTTCCAAACCTGTGGTTCAGAGCACTCTCTCTACGTCGTCCTCAGACGAGCCCTCCGTCGGAGTCTCCAGTCATCTCGGTTCTCCATACATCTGGCCAGCTCCTTTGTGCTTTCTGCACCAGCATCTTTCCTTAGTACATCCACGTAGGTAGGTGTGGGACGTCCTCTTGATCGATGCCCGTGTGTTGGTTCCCACAGTACGAGCACTACTCAAATTCTAGCCTTTCCAGAGGAATTTGCCCTTTGCCCTTGGGCCTTTCAGAGTTGTTAGTTCCAACTGTAGGCCTATATTGCATTCAGAAATTCCCCTCCACCAATCTGCAAAACTCTACTTTGAATGAAAAAGTGGAACCTCTTCTAAGAGCTCCGAAATTACATTTACCGTTTTGAAAATGGCATATGCCATTTTGTAGAGTAGTATATGCCAAATACCACTTTTGGAGCTCGCCCTCCCTCGAACCTTTTGCGTTTGAAAGATGGCAAACAACAAAGAGAATGTTTTCAAGAAGAATTGTTGAAACTGGAATCTACTATAAAACACGCAGTAAAACCCTCAGTGTTAATTTAACTCTGAATATAAAAGTGGACCCAAATTGACCCATAAGGCTCACTGAATAAAATATTCTGATACAGGTTAAACTATTGATAGTCATTTCAATTTGCATAGTCTATAAGTCCACACACACACAGCACTAAGTGGTAGCGTGCACAATACAACTTCATTCTCTTCCAGGGCAATTCACAAAATGTCTGTGTCTGTCCGTCTGCGGGTCTGTTTGTCTCTCTGTCACCAGTTTGTGACGACATCAGGGGCCCCCTGTATATCCACATTGGTCGATGGGTCGTATGTTAGTGGTTGCCACACTTGGGTATGACAACGGGTACAACAATGGGTGACGTCATAACTTGTTACGGACATTTACTCACATTCTCTTGTACATTGGCTTGGAAAATGATGATAGGTTGTAATTTTTACTCCCACACTGTGCTGATATATACTTTTTACGGTTCGCACATATCTCGCAAATGAGAGTTTAATACTTGCACTGTAGAGCCCTGCAAATAAGATGATCAGTTAGCCTCTATGGACCAATTATTTGTGTACAAACAGCATTGAGACTGAGTGTGCACCCAGGTTGTGTTTCATTTGTAAGGGCACAGCATGTTAACTAGTTTAATGAGCGATATTTAGCGAACATGAATGAATATAAACAGTGGCGCTCACAAACGGAAAGACAAAACAATAAATAAAAATGAGCGTGACTTCCACGTACAGTAACACGTTGGTGATATCACTGACGTCCCCTCCTGCACATGCCCTTGTTTGTGTACCCTCTCTAAGTCATAATGAGATCTGCGCCCCTGCAACCACTGCGGAGACCGAGGTTTGATTTCTCCGCCGTGCCTACGGCTTCACCTCCCCGCTTGCGTTGATGATGATCAAAGAGTTGTTCTGGCCTGAGGCCTTCTCTGCCAGGAAATTCTCAAAGAGTGGCTTGCCATAGGGACAGTGGCACAGCCTCTTGGGGACCACGGTGACAAAAAGATCATTGTCAATGAGGCACTCCATGTAGCTGCCAGCTGCGATGACAGTGACAGATCTGTGGATGATGACAAGCTATTGTCCTCCTGGATGTGACTTGCGATAGGTATGTTCCCATACTTGTAGTAAGGGCATACTGTGGTGCCAGTGGCATTTGCAACAGTGATGTTGAAAGCAGACAAGACCTTTCTGGATCCTGAAGGGCGGGGGGAGAACAGAGTGAAAGAGAGTTAACAGTGGAGGAGAGATAAAGAAGAGTGACAGAAAATTGGAGGGAGCAAGAGAGGGTGGGTAGTATAAGGAGAGAAAGAAAACACTCATAACAGTGAGAAATAGGCCCGGGCGGCTGGTGTAGCCATCTGGGCACCTAGGTGACAGTGTGACGCAGGTTCAAGTCCCGATCCAGACGACCTTTCTGCATGTCACCCCCCCATCTCTCTCCCCATTTCCTGTCTGTCTACTATATACCTATCAATAAAGGCAGAAAAGGCCCCAAAAATATATTTAAAAAAAAAAACAGTGAGAAATAGTTGATGAGGTGAGAAAGAATAATTCCAAGCATTAACCACTTTCAACCAGAATTTATGTCTGTAATGACATATAGGAACACAAAATTAGGCATTGTTTAGGCACTGTCAACTTAGTGCCTAAACAATGCCTCATTTTGTAGCTCCAATCCTGTAGCAACTGTGTTGCTAAAAGTTCCTTTACCAACACAGTCCATTAATTATACATGAGCCCATTATCTATATGGTAATTGGACACAGAAGCACCTTTTTGGCAAAAAATATTCCTGCAAATAAGGTTTGGACATGTGTGTGTGAGTGAGTGAGTGAGTGAGTGAGTGAGTGAGTGAGTGAGTGAGTGAGTGAGTGAGTGTGTGTGTGTGTGTGTGTGAGAGAGAGAGAGAGAACACACGTACGTACGTACGTGCATGTGTGTGCATGTTTTCTCTCCATGCGGACTATCCAGAATCATTACAAACTGTATCACCACCGCATATTATACTCGGGGATCAGTTGGCTTTCTCTTTTCACAATTTTGCTTAGTCATTAGCAGGTTTTAGTTTTGTAGGCAATTATTTTCACACAATTTAGTTGTTATGCCAATTAACCCTCCCTAGTACACATGAATGTGTTGCAACTGTTGTTGTACCCTACTGGCTCACTTGCAAGCGAGGAGCCTCCACTAGATGTACAGTAGTGCCTCTAGCCTACCCCCCCCCCCCCCCCCCCCCCTCTAACCTACCCCCCTGGTGACAAAGACTGCCCTCCCCCGACCCCACCCGGCTTCCCTCCAGATGCTCTGCATGCCAAAAGCACCAGGGTGGATTAGAGCCCCTAGATTCCGTGATGGTGGACAGATAATTTACCCCAGTAACACTCGAACACCCTGTCACTGCTTTTTATGTAAGGCCATTCTTGGTAGACGGAACTGTTATTTTTATCATCTTATTAGCTTGAAAATGTGACATTTATGGTGTACTATATCTCAGGGCATTGTGCTTGTGACTAAAGTTCATCCTGAGTTGGGTAAGAATATATTTTTCTCCAATTCAGCTTGGAATAGCCTGCAGGAGGATGTTAAACTTCAGGACCTAGTCTTATTTAATTCAAACTTATTGTAAAGTCTTTGGTATCGGGCTGATTGATAACTGCCAATTGTTTTCGCTTGTTGGTTGCACTTAAATGCACATAATTAATGAGTGTTTACATTGTAAGCCAGGTAAAGTGATGTGAACTTAAATTAGTCTAATTGAAATAAAGGTTAAATAGATTAAAACTATATGTGTTTGATTTCCTCAAACATAGAATTCCTAATACCTAGCTGTAACCCTCATCAGTATGCCTAATAACCACAACCCTTATCTTAAATAGAATGAGGACAATGTCCTCACTTCCCATGCTTTCTATCGTAAATTGTGACACAATTGAGTACAAATATAAAGAGTGCACGCACGCATGTACACACGCACACACACGCACGCACGCACACACAAATCTGCAAACATGATTATTTTCTCTCGACCCAGTCCCTAGGATAAAACAGTAACATTAATCAAACAATTATTGCAGTCAGTTTTCTAGCTGCTCTCCACACTGATTTGCAACCCTGACCAACAGTCCATTAATCACATGTGTCAGTGAATGACACGTCACATTTACAATGTCATTCAAGTTCACTCATGCTTCACCTACGTCCCTAACTACACTTGTGGGAATGCTTCTCTGTGTAGGCTATGTGAGTGAGAGAGAGAGAGAGAGAGAGAGAGAGAGAGAGAGAGAGAGAGAGAGAGACAGAGAGAGAGAGAGAGAGAGAGAGAGAGAGAGAGAGAGAGAGAGAGAGAGAGAGAGAGATTTGCAAGTTGCAATGGTTGCAGTATGGATTCTTTCAGGGGTGCTCACCCCTAAAAGAAATGTGTACTCCACTGAGCACACCTTTCTAGCTTAACAATGCAATATCCTGTCTGAGTTCTCTATCCTGATTGGATAAAATTGGTATCCTGACCTGAAAATACATTTTATGCATAATTAAGAGCTGGAGAGACATGGAGACGCTCCTGTTACTGAACAAATACTCTATATAAATGAGTACAATCAAAATATAGAGCTATTTAACACATTTTAACCAAAGAAAATCACTTATCACTTTTGTCATAAACATGTTTTATTTGACTGACCACAATTACATGACTGGACACACCCATTGCCACTAAGTAACTACCAACTGCCACCTTTTGGGTTGCAACCTCCTTCACTGTTTCACATTGCTACTTGTTTCTTGTAAATGGTCTTGCATTGCAAACGCTCAGAAGGGTTACATTTGTCATTTAATCATCATCACGATGCCTACGACTCCTGTTACTTACTAGTAATTGATTAAAAGTATTATAAATCTAATCATCTAAAACATAGAATACTATTCATGTGTTAATTGCTATCCTATAATGCTGCATATTCTACCACAGTAAAAGTGTTCTGTTTCATATTTGTCCATTTACTCACAATGTACCCTGCACCTGGGAGCAGCTCTGTAGGCTCCAGTTGTAAATTATACAGTTTTAAATTATACAGGTCCCTTTTTATATTGAAATACACACACACACATGATTTTACTCTAGGAGGAGCTCCACAGGAGAATTCAGGACTTTTTCTTCGTTTCAGTTGTAAATGTTTTTTTTATTTCTATTTCATAGTGTGCTGCAATGTGGATATTTTTTGCTATTTTTTAAATTGAATTTTGTTTTATATATTTTTTAAATAATAATAATAATAATACGTTTTAGTTGTTTCCCTTGCCAATTCATGGCCAATATATACTGTAGATGTCAGGTTAAAAGTTGTAAACACTTAAGCAATTTCAGTTTAGTGACAGATTCTTTCAAGGGAAATAGCATGAAAAATATCCTTACCATGCGTTTAATCTGGTATTTTCTTTAAAAGAAATCAGAAAGTTGTGTGTCTATGTCTACACAAGTTATAAATTATAACTAGAGAACGGCATTACCTAAATTAGCCAATGGTTTCAAGATATGTGATTTGTGATCTGGATGAAGATATAAATAACTTCAAAGACTACTGTTCACACAAATGCAATGCACAAATGCAAGAGTCTGCCAAAAAATACACACCGCACGCACACACGTACGCACACACGCACACACGCACACGCACACATACAGTACACTTACATTTCCTTAAGTGTACATTTCAATAAGCCTTCGGCTACTTGGGATGAGCTTCAAACGATTGCTTATGCTAATGACTGCGATAATGTCCTAAAACCTACCAAATTTCAGTCAAGATTAGTTTATACATCTAACAAACATATTTACATATCATATGGATGTACAGTACACTACACAACTTTGACAGATGCTTGTTAAGGGACAAAATACTAATAGTCACTCATTGTTGATAGACTGTCACTGTACATATATTAATGTATATTTATTCACATAATCATTGTTGACAGACTGTACATGAATTCATTCACATGTATATATCCAGAGGTTATAGCTCCTCCTGGTTCAGTTGATTGTCTGAAGTAGCTGCTGCTGGTCATGTAGCTCTGGAACCACTTATCATGTCCATGGTCGTGGTGGTTAGGATCTTTGATAAGCCCACAGGCTTTGCTGACAAGACATGTGTTGTATTTGTCCTGGATGGAGGGAAGCTCACATCCACTGATACGCTGGGCTGTCCACATGACACTCTGCAATGAATTTGCAGCAGGCCTTTGAGCGTCACTGTATCGACGATAAAACGTATTTTTCACCTGAATCCCATGTGCCATTCCCCAGTCAGGGTAGTTTAACACCCTCTTCTCTAAAAGTCTGTCCAGGACACAGTTGAGAACAAGAGGTGAAGCGCAGACCTCGGAGGGCATTTTATGTCAAACAGTGGTCGTGCAGGCCTCTTGCCAAGCTTATACATATATCATCATTGGGACCACTTTGTTCTGAAAAATGGAATTTGTCTCTGTAAGGGTAAGCTATAATGAGAACAAGGCAGAGAGAACAAGACCTCCCTATACACTAGCCTGCACAATGCAGAACAAAATACACAGTCACAGGGACATTAATAATCACACTTCGTGCTCATAGAACACGTCAGAGTCCAACACACACACACACACACACACACACACACACACACACACACACACACACACACACACACACACACACACACACACACACACACACACACACACACACACACACACACACACACACACACACACACACACACGATAAAACATGGCCTCAAATCTTCTATTGTATATTATATCTTGATATTATATCAAGATAGGCACCAGCGTCTACAGTGTAATTCTTCAATGGGGGAGGGTAACTTTAACAGCTGATAACACTAATTTAGCTGTGACTCAGGAATGGTTATCACACCAAAATATTATCTACAGACATGGAAAGGTATAAGTAACCTTTGCCACCTTGAGTGGTACCGACATCTGGCAAATACATGGTCTGTACAGTATGTGGTAAACCAGAGTTTCTATTACATATTTTACACACACGCACGCACACACGCACACACACACACACACACACACACACACCAAGGCCAGACTCTGTCTCTTAATTGGCTGCGTTCCAATTACGGCTTTGACCTTACACCCCTTAGGAACTCTATCCTAATATGGGCATGCAGATTATCCAGCCCTCAGCCAGACAGGGGCTTCATTTGAGGGATAGAGGTGAGTGAGTGGCAAAAAGGAAATGCAAACTGTACAAACTCCCTAAGAAAACACTCATTCCGCTTGTTGAAAAATAATTTACTGGTGTAAGGCTTTGGTAATTTACCATGTCATGTCTCACACAATTCAGTGCTAGTCACCATTCCTCAAACCTTGCATCAAAGCAGTTTTCTGTGCGGTTTAATTTATGTGTATCTTCCTGAGGCTAGTCAGCGATAAATCAACACAGGTGTTGCCAATTAGTTGGTTTGTGCAACCTCAGTATTAACAGCTGCATGTGGTTAATTCAAATTTCTTTGAAGGTCTTTGATGGTTGACATATATGTGCAAAATATGATATGTTGCCTGTACTAGGTATTGCTTATAACTCATTACCTTTAATACACTTGTATTCAGAATATCGAAATTCGTTTTTAAACCTTTGAAGCATGCAAGTTGCAACCAGCATTACATTTGAATGCCATAGTCATAACCACATGAACCCTATAGGGTCTTTATTCTGGGGTGGACATTTGGCAAAAATACTAGATCTACAAGCTCACAAAGCGTCCTCCTATACAGTATAGGGTGTAAGTGGTTAAATTTAGTCACGATTCAAGATAATTCATTTGTCACTCGCTCATACAAGTACAAGCATACAAGTGCAAGCAGTAACATGTTGTCACATAGGGATCGAATACCATATGAATATTTGTCTTTGTTTTGCACTGTAATGTTGCACTGAAGGAGAGGTCATGTTTTTGTGCCATGCGTTGCTTTTCTACTAATGCTAAACACATTTGTTGACATCTTCCTGACTCCACTTGTTGGAACAAAACTAATTTAGATAGAGAATGTGTACATGCATAGGAAGTATGATTACTTGCATCTGTCGTCCAACTGCATGGAGACAGATTATGTGGAGGCATCCAACCATACACTGTTTGCTCACATTTGAGTACATACTACATCATGAGATCATGATTACTATTCCCACAGTGCTTTTCGTCTAGATGAAAAATGTAGCATTAAGAAATTAGTCCATACAGTATCTTTCCCCCTCTCCCCCTTGTTCCCTACCACTCATGGGGGAAAAAAGCTCAAAAGAAATTATACCTTCTGTCTTGTGTTAAGGTTTCTCTGTGTTGATTTTCAATTTAACTATTCAAATTGGCATAATTATTCTTCACAGATACTAAGACAAGCTGGAGTTCAGTTTCTTGCTCAAGGACACTTTGAGGCAATGCCAGGGGGACCCGGCCGGGATCAGACCGGTAACCTTTCAGTTCCCAGACTGATGCCCTCCCTCCTGAGCCCCATTTAAATCATTGCCAGGCAATAATCATTGCACTAATTGTAATGGAGATACAATTATTAGTACATCAATGTTAGGAATAGGTGATTCAGGGGTGAAGTGCCTTGACGCCATCTTAACTTATCTAGCCGTTGTACACACTGAACAGTCCAAGTACTCCTTGGCGTAGTGCTTGTTAGACTGTCATAGATCCATAGGACCAACACATATTCACACTGATTCAAACTCTAATATATAGACATTAGGCAAATTAATTGTCAAATACTGTATACCACTGTACAAAAGTCACAGAAGTGAACCGATTTTAGACCACATCAGATTGCCATTTTTGTACTGAGAATATTTGTTTTGCTGTCAGTCGGAGATTCCATGGGAGTGAAAAGATTGCTATATGTAGGTGAAAACTGCCAACTGGTTGAGCTTTAACTTCACACAGGTTTACAACTGAAAAAGGTTTGCGAAATTCTTTTCAGAAGCATATCCCTGAGACGTTCTGGAGTCTGGACATATATATTACTCATTTGTTTTGTGTAAAGGGAAGGCTGAGAGTGGCTTTACAGGTATTGCTGATATCGGCTTTATTTATATGTGTCTGTCTCTGTCACGCATGCACGCACACTCCTTAAGTGGTGGGGTTTGGCGGGTTGGAGGTGCTTGGTGAATTCTTCAGAAGCTCTCCTGACCATACAAGGACAAATAAATTGGTCGCCATTAGTGTTTGTTGAATTATGTCAAGGAGATGGCCTTCCATAACCTCAAAAAACAAGCACAAAATACAGTCTGTCTGTGTGTGTGTGTGTGTGTGTGTGTGTGTGTGTGTGTGTGTGTGTGTGTGTGTGTGTGTGTGTGTGTGTGTGTGTGTGTGTGTGTGTGTGTGTACCCCTCTCTGACACACACTAATTCATAGGGGCCAATTAGGCCTGAGGCAGTCCTTAGACAAACTGTGCAGTTGTTTCATGGCGATTACTGAAATAGTCCGTACAGCAATAACATCCGACCTCGACAGATTGTTTATTTTGGCTCATTTTATTATAACCTAACCAAGTATTCCATTAATCAGCCTCTCATCTAGCTGTTCACTGAGGCAGCCTCTGTGGTGGCGTGCAGCAGGCCTCTTTATAACCACTTGAACCCTAGCATACCTATTCTGGGGTGAACATTCCGTGAAAATAGCAAATCTACAAGCTCACTATTTTCAGCGAAGAGTTTGGTGTAGAGGGGTGAAGAAGTGGGCCAAGTATAGAGCCCTGAGGGGCTCCGGTCAACTAACTATGTGCTGTGCATGTTCTGTGGTTCTTTGTCGTTTTGTCGTGAGACACTCCCTATGGGAAACAGCGCCATCTGGCGATGCAACAGAGCTACACAATACGCTCCCGGGGCCCATTTATTGGGCTAGAGGGTATGTCACGCGACCGGCCATCCCCTCCCCTCAGCGGGAGGGCATAAGAGGCCCCGGTCGTGACGTCAACTTCCTCTTCAGTTCCTCTGTTCGCAGATGATAACATGGCTACACGCTTGTTAAAAACTGAAATTTACATTTATTCGACAATTACTCCACTCTTCAGGACCCAAAGCGAGAAACCAGCTTTAGCCCAAAGCGGAGACTAGGTTAAGTTACCCACGGGTTTTCTCGCTCGACTAAACTACAGAAAACTGACTTTATTCTACCTCGTGGTGAGCCGGTGTTAGCCCTTAGCTGCTTCTTAGCCTAGCCGCTAGCTTTACTAGCCTAGCTGTTCGGCTACCTCCACAGCGCTAACCCCCTTTCCCGCTGAGCTAACTCCCCGATTAGAGCTGTTAGCCTGGCTTTTTGTGAGCCGACGTTAGCTTTTAGCTGTTCTTAGCCTAGCCGCTAGCTTACTAGCTTAGCTGTTTGGCTACTTCCACAGCGCTAACCCCCTATCCGCTGAGCTAACTCCCCGAATAGAACTGTTAGCCTAGCGTTTTGTCGCTCTTTTCCACGACACTCGAATTGTGTTTTCTCGGTGCCGCGCACGCCTTCTACGCGCCCTCCGGCCCCGAGTCTGTCTGTGAAGCATGCGCCCGGGTCTCTGTGAGGCTGCTTTGTCACAGATACGGTCTGGCTACGGCCTGTGCCGGTAGTTAAGGGGACACCGACGGCTCTCGCTCGGTTCCCCCGAAACCCTCCCACATCCACGGCGCTAACCCCCTTTCCCGCTGAGCTAAACTCCCCGAATAGGGCTGTTAGCCTAACCTTTGGTGAGCAGGCGTTAGCCTTTAGCTGCTTCTTAGCCTAGCCGCTAGCTGCTACTAGCTTGGCCGTTAGACTTCATCCGCGGCGCTAACTCCCCTAATGGAGCGGTTAGCTTAACCTTAACCAGCTTAGCTGTTTCGGCTACAGCCACAGCCGTCTTCTATCACCACGCGATGGCTCGCTACGACCAGGCCAGGGCCTGTACGGGGAACGCCGAAGGTGCTAGCGGTGCTCGCCCAGCACCACCGCGACACTCCCGCCTCCCTACCCCAACTCCAGCTGCCACGAGCGGTGGCCCGCGGTAAACTAGCCCGACCCCCTTCGTGAGCGGAGTACGCGACGCTGACCACCCTGTTCCTCCCAGTGTCTACAGAGCAGAAGCAGGGTAGAATTTTGCACTTTCTGTGAGGTCAGTACAAAGTATGAATGCCTGTTTTTTGTGCCAATAAAACTTGTTTCAAAGAACCAAACCTTTGCATTATTCAAACCATGTTGACTTGAGTCCACAATGCTAGAAAAAGGATCGGTGCTCATCCTCCTAACACTGTCGGATACAACATATTATGCATATCAGCGTCAGTATATTGTGGTACACAATGTCTATCATTGTGCTAATATGTCTGTCGCACTGGTCACATCTTGCATTTTTCGAATCCCGTTGGAACACGGTTGGGATACGATATAATGTTTTTCACTGTCAATATATTGTTTATATTGCCTGTCTTTGTGCCATTATGGTTGTTCTTTCACCACACCCTGCATGATCAGACACTATCTGAATTAAGCCCATAGTGATTGGACGGAGCCGGTTTTTCGGCTCCCCAAACACTGAAGGGATACTAAGTATAATGCGTTTCTCCATTATTTTTTATAATGTTCGCCTTTATGCCTTTATGTGTTTGCTACACTGAATTGAATAACTCCAGTGCAGGGAAAACCAGTCTCTCTCTCCCCCCCCCTCTTCGGTTGGGAAGGAGACAGGGACCCCTTGTATTTCTCGAGGACAGAGTCATGGACCCCTCCACAGCCAAACAGAGGAGCATGTCGCACTTTCGGTAAGATCTGTAAAGAAATACCCTGTGATTGTGGCTTTACATGCGTTGAAAAGTACCTTGTCTTTTTCCAAACTCCGCCTGTGTGCCAGGGAGAACGAGGACCGGTCTCTTGCCGGCCCCCCGTTCTCTGATGGTCTGCCTTTGGGCCCACAGTATCCGAAAAACCCCTCCTCGGTTTTTCAGATACGTGTGGGACAAGCAATCTGACTGCTTTAATGCCTGTACACCAGAGAGAAAGAGGACCGGTCTCTTGCCGGCCCCCCCTTTCTCGACGGTCCCACAATGAGCCCACAGTATCCGAAAAACCCCTTTCTAGGTTTTTCGGATACATGTGTGACGAGCATATTGAATCCACATGTGTACCAGAGACAACGGGGACCACCCACATGGCGCCCCCCCATGAGCCCACAGTATTTGGTAAAGCCGTTTCTCGTTTTTCCAAATACATGTGGGAGAAACATATTGAGTGCATTCAATCCTCTAAGATCAGCTCTGAAACCAGTACCACCTCTGTCCACGAGAGGGCGCCCTTGCTCCTCGGGACAGGCCACGCTCGTTTCACCAGCCGATCCTAAGATGGCCGAACGGAAGGTAGGCATGCTAACCACTTCCGTTTCTGACCGGACACGGACGTCGAGCGTCCCCCACCGGATGTTGACGCCGGGGAGGTACCCACGTGACCTCCCCGTATCCAACTACTTCCGTTTCCGACCGGAGACGGACGAGGGGCTTCTCCGACCGGATATCAGCATTGGGGAGGCACTGCGTGCGGGATCACGTGACTTTCCCGAATCCTTCTGTCAGTCAGGTAACACCCGTACTGCCTCTAGCGAGCGTCACACGCTCGGCTAGGCCAGAGCTTGCGAGCTCGTCACTGGTCGCCATGACAACGGACAGACAGCGGGTGGAACGAGCAGCTGTTTTAAACCGCTCCAACCCCCTAGCTCGCTGTCTAGCGCAATGGAAAGATTGCGACCCGTCTCTTTGGGTGCTACGCACCATACATAAGGGTTACAAACTACAGTTTTGCATGAAACCCCCGATGTCAGACAACGTGATTTTCTCCAGCGCGACAGGCGCTGCGGCGATCACGTTAAGAGAGGAGGTTCTCTCTCTCCTAAACAAAGGCGCCATAAGAGAGTTGTCCCCAGATCAGAAACGCCTGGGTTTTTACTCAAAATATTTTCTGGTCAAGAAAAAGGGGGGGGGGGGTGTACGTCCCATATTGGACCTGAGAGGTCTAAACAGATTTCTAACGAAATTCAAGTTTCGCATGCTGACGAACGAGACGCTTTTACGCACGGTGCGTCAGGGCGACTGGTGGACCAGTATAGACTTGAAGGATGCGTATTTTCACATTCCCATCTACCCACCACACAGAAAATTTCTGTGCTTCGGGTTCAAGGGGCGAGTGTACGAGTACACGGTTCTCCCGTTCGGGACATCATGTCCCTGAGCCCCCGTGTTTTCGTGAAGTGCACCCAGGCGGCTATGGCCCCCTGAGGAGACAGGGAATACACTTGTCGACGTACATCGACGGTTGGCTACTGACAGGGGGCTCCAGCCTCTTCTTGCTTTTTTCCCCCAGTCAGGCTACTGTTGTTTTCACCTATCGGCTACCTAGCCTTGCTTGCGACAACACTGTGTTGCTTAATGCAGCAGGTACGTCAGTGTTACACTGGTTTTTGTACTGGTCAGGCTCAGTACAGCAGTAACACACTGTGGTTGTACCGGTCAGCTCCCCTGGACAACAGCGTGGTTTTCCACGTACCTTTACATGCCTCCTATGTCAGACACAAGATGTTCCTCCCATGCGGAGAGGGAATGCAGCCATGTCTCTGAGAGAGAGGGACTCTCCCTACTGAGCAAGGGCGTCTTCAGAAAACCGTCTACGAATTGGAACCTAGAGGTTACTTAAGTAACCCCGGTTTTCTCCAGTTTTTGGTGCAACTGGTTTTCGTGTGTTTTCTGGCCAAGGAAGGAGGGGGGAGGCTGTGTGACCCTCTCTGGTTGAAGGGGTCTCATCAAGTCTCTTACGAAATTCAGTTTTTCGTATGCTGATGACCGTGGCGCTCCTGCGCACGTTCGGTCAGGGGGACAGGTGGACCAACGTAGCCCTGAGGGGCGATTACTGTCGGTTTTTCACTGTCGGTTTCTAGAAAGAGCGTCTTGGTTCCGTCCCAGCAGACCTCCCTTATGGGGTTCTCACTGGACTCGACCACGCTCGCAGCACGTCTGTCTCAGGAGTGGATAGACGGCTTCCTGTCCTGTGTGAGGCCTTTCCGCGTAGGAAAGACAGTCACTTACAGGCTGTGAGTGCAGGTGGCGGGTCTCATGACTTCGGCCATACACCTGACCTGCCTAAGTAGGCTATTTTGGGACCTTTCAGAGGTGGATGCGGGCTCTCAGGATCCCGCCTACCGTGGACCCTCGACAAGGTCTGGTGTCTCCACTTGCATGGATTCACTTTGAGGTGCGCGTCAGCGGTTGTCATGTCCTGGTTGGGACGGGCAACACTACAACCGTGAGCTCCGTCAACAGGCAGGGGGGCTTAGGCTCCCGTCTGTTGGACGGCCTGGCCCGTAAGCTGGCGGTGTGGTGCGACCCGCGCCTACTGTCAGGCTGTGCGGTCCACGTCCCAGGTCCCCAGAACGGCGGAGCGGATCTGCTGTCCAGGGGCAGACCTTGGTACTCGGATTTGTCACTTAACCCGAGAATAGCGAACCTGATTTGGACCAGGTTCGATCGACCACAGGTCGATTTGTTTGCCTCAACAGAGAACGCGAAGTGCTCTCGCTTTTTCTCGGTGAAGGCAGCGGACTTTTCGTTGGGGCTGGACGCAATGGCTCACAGGTGGCCGAGGGAACTGCTATATGCATTCCCGCCGCTGGAGCTGATCCGCCCAACGTTGGAGAGAGTCAGGCTCCAGGGCCTGACCGTACTGCTGGTTGCTCCGGGTTGGGGCGTGTGGAGGTCGGAGATAACTCCTCTGCTCTACGCCGAGCCCTGGTCCCTCCCTCCGATAACGGACCTGCTGACGCAGGTGGGGACCGAGATCAACCACCCCAGCCCAGGAACAGTCACCGGCGGTGGTGGCTTTTCGGGCGCCAGTTCGTAGCATTCTGATTTTCCTGCAGAGCAGGTTGAATCAGGGCTTGACCTTCTCGACGGTCAAGGTGTACTTGGATGCCATCTCCGTCTGCCACGAAGGTTTCGTAGGCGGGACGGTTGGCGATCGTCACCTGGTACGGCGGTTCTTGGGCGGGGCCAGACGGACCAGGCCGGGTAATAGGCCTCTGTTTCCGGCCGGGGATCTGGCTGTGGTGCTGAATGCACTCTGCCTTCCCCCCTTTTTTGAACCCCTCGAGACTGTGAGGCTCAAGGGGTTGAGTCTGAAAACAGTCTTTTTGGTGGCCCTGGCTACGGCCAAGAGGGTCAGTGACCTGCATGCACTCTCGGTGAGTTCGGAGTGCTTGAGGTGCTCTGGGGATAGCAGACGGGTTCTGCTGACGCCAAGCTTGGCGTTCGTTACCAAGACCGGGGTCCAGCGCGACAGGCGCTGCGGCGATCACGTTAAGAGAGGAGGTTCTCTCTCTCCTAAACAAAGGCGCCATAAGAGAGTTGTCCCCAGATCAGAAACGCCTGGGTTTTTACTCAAAATATTTTCTGGTCAAGAAAAAGGGGGGGGGGGGGGGTGTACGTCCCATATTGGACCTGAGAGGTCTAAACAGATTTCTAACGAAATTCAAGTTTCGCATGCTGACGAACGAGACGCTTTTACGCACGGTGCGTCAGGGCGACTGGTGGACCAGTATAGACTTGAAGGATGCGTATTTTCACATTCCCATCTACCCACCACACAGAAAATGTCTGTGCTTCGGGTTCAAGGGGCGAGTGTACGAGTACACGGTTCTCCCGTTCGGGACATCATGTCCCTGAGCCCCCGTGTTTTCGTGAAGTGCACCCAGGCGGCTATGGCCCCCTGAGGAGACAGGGAATACACTTGTCGACGTACATCGACGGTTGGCTACTGACAGGGGGCTCCAGCCTCTTCTTGCTTTTTTCCCCCAGTCAGGCTACTGTTGTTTTCACCTATCGGCTACCTAGCCTTGCTTGCGACAACACTGTGTTGCTTAATGCAGCAGGTACGTCAGTGTTACACTGGTTTTTGTACTGGTCAGGCTCAGTACAGCAGTAACACACTGTGGTTGTACCGGTCAGCTCCCCTGGACAACAGCGTGGTTTTCCACGTACCTTTACATGCCTCCTATGTCAGACACAAGATGTTCCTCCCATGCGGAGAGGGAATGCAGCCATGTCTCTGAGAGAGAGGGACTCTCCCTACTGAGCAAGGGCGTCTTCAGAAAACCGTCTACGAATTGGAACCTAGAGGTTACTTAAGTAACCCCGGTTTTCTCCAGTTTTTGGTGCAACTGGTTTTCGTGTGTTTTCTGGCCAAGGAAGGAGGGGGGAGGCTGTGTGACCCTCTCTGGTTGAAGGGGTCTCATCAAGTCTCTTACGAAATTCAGTTTTTCGTATGCTGATGACCGTGGCGCTCCTGCGCACGTTCGGTCAGGGGGACAGGTGGACCAACGTAGCCCTGAGGGGCGATTACTGTCGGTTTTTCACTGTCGGTTTCTAGAAAGAGCGTCTTGGTTCCGTCCCAGCAGACCTCCCTTATGGGGTTCTCACTGGACTCGACCACGCTCGCAGCACGTCTGTCTCAGGAGTGGATAGACGGCTTCCTGTCCTGTGTGAGGCCTTTCCGCGTAGGAAAGACAGTCACTTACAGGCTGTGAGTGCAGGTGGCGGGTCTCATGACTTCGGCCATACACCTGACCTGCCTAAGTAGGCTATTTTGGGACCTTTCAGAGGTGGATGCGGGCTCTCAGGATCCCGCCTACCGTGGACCCTCGACAAGGTCTGGTGTCTCCACTTGCATGGATTCACTTTGAGGTGCGCGTCAGCGGTTGTCATGTCCTGGTTGGGACGGGCAACACTACAACCGTGAGCTCCGTCAACAGGCAGGGGGGCTTAGGCTCCCGTCTGTTGGACGGCCTGGCCCGTAAGCTGGCGGTGTGGTGCGACCCGCGCCTACTGTCAGGCTGTGCGGTCCACGTCCCAGGTCCCCAGAACGGCGGAGCGGATCTGCTGTCCAGGGGCAGACCTTGGTACTCGGATTTGTCACTTAACCCGAGAATAGCGAACCTGATTTGGACCAGGTTCGATCGACCACAGGTCGATTTGTTTGCCTCAACAGAGAACGCGAAGTGCTCTCGCTTTTTCTCGGTGAAGGCAGCGGACTTTTCGTTGGGGCTGGACGCAATGGCTCACAGGTGGCCGAGGGAACTGCTATATGCATTCCCGCCGCTGGAGCTGATCCGCCCAACGTTGGAGAGAGTCAGGCTCCAGGGCCTGACCGTACTGCTGGTTGCTCCGGGTTGGGGCGTGTGGAGGTCGGAGATAACTCCTCTGCTCTACGCCGAGCCCTGGTCCCTCCCTCCGATAACGGACCTGCTGACGCAGGTGGGGACCGAGATCAACCACCCCAGCCCAGGAACAGTCACCGGCGGTGGTGGCTTTTCGGGCGCCAGTTCGTAGCATTCTGATTTTCCTGCAGAGCAGGTTGAATCAGGGCTTGACCTTCTCGACGGTCAAGGTGTACTTGGATGCCATCTCCGTCTGCCACGAAGGTTTCGTAGGCGGGACGGTTGGCGATCGTCACCTGGTACGGCGGTTCTTGGGCGGGGCCAGACGGACCAGGCCGGGTAATAGGCCTCTGTTTCCGGCCGGGGATCTGGCTGTGGTGCTGAATGCACTCTGCCTTCCCCCCTTTTTTGAACCCCTCGAGACTGTGAGGCTCAAGGGGTTGAGTCTGAAAACAGTCTTTTTGGTGGCCCTGGCTACGGCCAAGAGGGTCAGTGACCTGCATGCACTCTCGGTGAGTTCGGAGTGCTTGAGGTGCTCTGGGGATAGCAGACGGGTTCTGCTGACGCCAAGCTTGGCGTTCGTTACCAAGACCGGGGTCCAGCGCGACAGGCGCTGCGGCGATCACGTTAAGAGAGGAGGTTCTCTCTCTCCTAAACAAAGGCGCCATAAGAGAGTTGTCCCCAGATCAGAAACGCCTGGGTTTTTACTCAAAATATTTTCTGGTCAAGAAAAAGGGGGGGGGGGGGGTGTACGTCCCATATTGGACCTGAGAGGTCTAAACAGATTTCTAACGAAATTCAAGTTTCGCATGCTGACGAACGAGACGCTTTTACGCACGGTGCGTCAGGGCGACTGGTGGACCAGTATAGACTTGAAGGATGCGTATTTTCACATTCCCATCTACCCACCACACAGAAAATTTCTGTGCTTCGGGTTCAAGGGGCGAGTGTACGAGTACACGGTTCTCCCGTTCGGGACATCATGTCCCTGAGCCCCCGTGTTTTCGTGAAGTGCACCCAGGCGGCTATGGCCCCCTGAGGAGACAGGGAATACACTTGTCGACGTACATCGACGGTTGGCTACTGACAGGGGGCTCCAGCCTCTTCTTGCTTTTTTCCCCCAGTCAGGCTACTGTTGTTTTCACCTATCGGCTACCTAGCCTTGCTTGCGACAACACTGTGTTGCTTAATGCAGCAGGTACGTCAGTGTTACACTGGTTTTTGTACTGGTCAGGCTCAGTACAGCAGTAACACACTGTGGTTGTACCGGTCAGCTCCCCTGGACAACAGCGTGGTTTTCCACGTACCTTTACATGCCTCCTATGTCAGACACAAGATGTTCCTCCCATGCGGAGAGGGAATGCAGCCATGTCTCTGAGAGAGAGGGACTCTCCCTACTGAGCAAGGGCGTCTTCAGAAAACCGTCTACGAATTGGAACCTAGAGGTTACTTAAGTAACCCCGGTTTTCTCCAGTTTTTGGTGCAACTGGTTTTCGTGTGTTTTCTGGCCAAGGAAGGAGGGGGGAGGCTGTGTGACCCTCTCTGGTTGAAGGGGTCTCATCAAGTCTCTTACGAAATTCAGTTTTTCGTATGCTGATGACCGTGGCGCTCCTGCGCACGTTCGGTCAGGGGGACAGGTGGACCAACGTAGCCCTGAGGGGCGATTACTGTCGGTTTTTCACTGTCGGTTTCTAGAAAGAGCGTCTTGGTTCCGTCCCAGCAGACCTCCCTTATGGGGTTCTCACTGGACTCGACCACGCTCGCAGCACGTCTGTCTCAGGAGTGGATAGACGGCTTCCTGTCCTGTGTGAGGCCTTTCCGCGTAGGAAAGACAGTCACTTACAGGCTGTGAGTGCAGGTGGCGGGTCTCATGACTTCGGCCATACACCTGACCTGCCTAAGTAGGCTATTTAGGTGGATGCGGGCTCTCAGGATCCCGCCTACCGTGGACCCTCGACAAGGTCTGGTGTCTCCACTTGCATGGATTCACTTTGAGGTGCGCGTCAGCGGTTGTCATGTCCTGGTTGGGACGGGCAACACTACAACCGTGAGCTCCGTCAACAGGCAGGGGGGCTTAGGCTCCCGTCTGTTGGACGGCCTGGCCCGTAAGCTGGCGGTGTGGTGCGACCCGCGCCTACTGTCAGGCTGTGCGGTCCACGTCCCAGGTCCCCAGAACGGCGGAGCGGATCTGCTGTCCAGGGGCAGACCTTGGTACTCGGATTTGTCACTTAACCCGAGAATAGCGAACCTGATTTGGACCAGGTTCGATCGACCACAGGTCGATTTGTTTGCCTCAACAGAGAACGCGAAGTGCTCTCGCTTTTTCTCGGTGAAGGCAGCGGACTTTTCGTTGGGGCTGGACGCAATGGCTCACAGGTGGCCGAGGGAACTGCTATATGCATTCCCGCCGCTGGAGCTGATCCGCCCAACGTTGGAGAGAGTCAGGCTCCAGGGCCTGACCGTACTGCTGGTTGCTCCGGGTTGGGGCGTGTGGAGGTCGGAGATAACTCCTCTGCTCTACGCCGAGCCCTGGTCCCTCCCTCCGATAACGGACCTGCTGACGCAGGTGGGGACCGAGATCAACCACCCCAGCCCAGGAACAGTCACCGGCGGTGGTGGCTTTTCGGGCGCCAGTTCGTAGCATTCTGATTTTCCTGCAGAGCAGGTTGAATCAGGGCTTGACCTTCTCGACGGTCAAGGTGTACTTGGATGCCATCTCCGTCTGCCACGAAGGTTTCGTAGGCGGGACGGTTGGCGATCGTCACCTGGTACGGCGGTTCTTGGGCGGGGCCAGACGGACCAGGCCGGGTAATAGGCCTCTGTTTCCGGCCGGGGATCTGGCTGTGGTGCTGAATGCACTCTGCCTTCCCCCCTTTTTTGAACCCCTCGAGACTGTGAGGCTCAAGGGGTTGAGTCTGAAAACAGTCTTTTTGGTGGCCCTGGCTACGGCCAAGAGGGTCAGTGACCTGCATGCACTCTCGGTGAGTTCGGAGTGCTTGAGGTGCTCTGGGGATAGCAGACGGGTTCTGCTGACGCCAAGCTTGGCGTTCGTTACCAAGACCGGGGTGGTTGCACCGGCTCCGGTCGGTTTGGTTGCGTTTCATCCACCTCCTTTCGCTTCGGCGGAGGATGAGCGGTCACATTGTCTCTGTCCAGTGAGGGCTTTGAAGCTCTACTGTCAGGTGACGGCGCCTGGTAGGTCGCAAACACGATTGTTTGTCTCCTACGGCCGGGGTGACCAGCGGAAGGCGATGGCCAAGCCGACGCTTTCCAGGTGGATAGGTGAGGCCGTACGGCTCGCCTATACTAGTAGTGGGGCCCCAGTACCTGTTGGACTGAGGGCGCAATCGACTAGGGAATTGGCTGCTTCCTGGGCCCTCTCTAGAGAGGATTCGGTCCAGGAGTTCTGTACGGCTGCTAACTGGTCGTCTCCTTCGACCTTTGCAGCTTTCTACAGCCTGGACATGGCGGCTTCCTCGGTGGCGCACGCAGTCCTTGGCGTGGCAGCCTCATCTACTTGAGGTGCCTTTCTCCCCCTGATGTGATCCCGTGGGGCTAACAATCTGTTGGTCCTCGGGAGCAGGGGGGCCCTGTTCCCTTTTTAGGAAGTTAGTAGGTGACGAGCCTTGTCTTCTATTAGCTGAATGGGGAAGACTTCGGTCTGTCAGGGTTTCTTTTATCTCATCCCTTGTGCCGTGTCCAGGCCCGGTGGGCCTGGGCGTCCCTGAGGCAGGGGCCCGCCGTGTGCGGGTCCCTGAGCCAGTCGGGGACGTGCGGTTTTTCTGGGGATACAATGTTTTTAACGCTTCCGGGGGGTTTATAGATCCCATAGGGAGTGTCTCACGACAAAACGACAAAGAACTGAGGGTTACGTAGGTAACCTGGTTCTTTTAGTTTAGGAGTGAGACACTCCCCAAACACCCCTTTGTTTCGCCACTGCGAACAGAGGACCTGTGTGGAAGAGGAAGTTGACGCCACGACCGGGGCCTCTTATGCCCTCCCGCTGAGGGGAGGGGATGGCCGGTCGCGTGACATACCCTCTAGCCCAATAAATGGGCCCCGGGAGCGTATTGTGTAGCTCTGTTGCATCGCCAGATGGCGCTGTTTCCCATAGGGAGTGTCTCACTCCTAAACTAAAAGAACCAGGTTACCTACGTAACCCTCAGTTCTCTGCCGTTCCATTCAGATTTAGACCTACAGTATATGCCTGCCTTTTATACTTCTGTTCAGTATTGTTCTTTACTATAGTGGTTAAAATCACTAGAAATACGATTCAACAGCACAACTGGTGGCACTAGCACCTACAGTATATTTAACACTTGCATGTTTGATATCTGATGCTAAAAAGTGATGTCTCTCACCTTCATAATAGACTGTGATTCTATATCTGCTGCTATTTATTTCTGCTGCAGCTGTTTTTCTACTTGCACAAGAAGCATATTAATTTCCATGCACCTTATGTATATTTTAGTTAGTTATTTATTTGACTTAATTGTTTCCCTTGTATTTTTCCTCTATTCTTTACCCTTACGACTCTTTTTCTGAAACTTATTTTTCTGTAAAAGCTGTGAACTTGTACAATTTTTTTTACCCACTCTTTTACACCGGTAAAATAAAGCTGTCATAATAAAGTTGAAGTTGTTTATACATAATTATATGCTGGCAAGCATTGGACTTGAGGTTGAGGTTTGTGAGTGGGAAGGTTTACTTTCCCTGATTCAGCAGTGTTCCTTTTATCTCATGTGCTTGAAAGTAGATAGCTGATATATTGCACTTTTACCTTAGCGCTAGGTATACTCTTGGTTGCTTGTTTTTACAGGAAATACACTTAAGACCTCTGGTGATTAGTAGTTTCGTTCCCTACCTATGTTGAATACACTTATTGTAAGTCGCTTTGGATAAAAGCGTCTGCTAAATGACTGTAATGTAATGTAATGTTCCTTGTTAGCATGGTGGATTTAGTTTTATTTGTCACATACTGTGCACTTATACTTTTACAACTTGGAGTGGAATGCTTGGTAATGTTGTACTTCAGAAAATCTAAGAGATACAGTACTTGATCAAGCAGCTACTGCAAGGGAGAGAGGAATCCATGTGCAGTGTGTGTTCCTGAAACTGTTATAATTTTATAATACTAACTGAATGTCATAAATGGTCCGGAAACCATGAAATATAATAAAGAATATATCGATGCAAGCACGTGAAAAAAACATGTTTTAATTGAATGCATGTTTCTGAGCAAATGTCTACACTAACCAAAATCCTAAGAGCAGCTATTGAAAATGTACTAGCACATTAAGTGCACATGCATTAGCTTGCTAATTGCTAATTATTATCTAAGTAATTACTGTGCCTTTCTGACAAAAGCGACACATTGTGCAATGACTCACTAACCAGCTTCATTCCAACGGCATCTGTGACTGTGCTGATACTCGATAGTCAATATACCAGAGAGCGCCACATGCAGCTTCTGATTAATGCTCATTATGAAGTCCTCTGAGAACCTCCCGCCGTCTGCCTCGTTTGTCTATGAAAGATAATACCGAATGTGGGATTATGAATGGATTACATTTTCCTCCCACAGTTTACCACTTTTGTTTACCACCCTGCAGTGGTCAAGAAATGCTACTGAAAGTGCCAAGCGGAAGTAAATATTTCTATATGCTTACAACTTTCTTTTTTTTTTTTTTTTTAATAATTTTTATCCCACGATTTTGTAACCCACATTTTTTCACCCAGTGCCAATTGCCTATGTAATCCTGGGCACTACCTACCCTCTGCCAGCCTAGGGAGAGCCCAAGCTGAAGCTCATGCCTCCTTCAATGCATGAGGAGCAAGCAGGCCGCTTTTTATCACCCGACAGGGGGGAGTTTCCCTGGTTGGACATAGCGCGTGGAAGGAACACGTTATTCCAACCAGTTCCCTTCTCCTCCATCAGGCGCCCTGGCTGACCAGGGGTGCTTATAACTTTCAATGCAAAGCGTGGTTTCAAATGGCTAAATTACAAAAATATTTATATGGTATAGTATAGAGTATAAACAAGTTTGTACTCTATACCATCATGTTATGGTCTAAATGAATTGCATAGATGAATCATTATGAAAATAATCATTAGTCAGAGTTTCGAGGGGAGTATCAGTAGAACTGACAAAGCCACTTGGATGAGTGGCAAAACATTTTAAGTTTTCAAATGCACAAGGCAACCCATTACCAGAGAGTGTGTTCACACAAAGTATGTGCAGACTTGGGACCGTGCAGCCTGACTACAGATCCTGTTTTAATTAAAGCTTAGTCTACACGGCCCAGCCGAGCTTGGTCTGCTGCTTGCTTTGAGCTTAAATCAAAGTCCTAACTATAGTATACACCATCTAGTCAGCTCTCTCTCTCTCTCTACCCTGACAATCCAACAACCAGTAAAGCCACGGCCATCCCTCTTCATAGGCTATGTGCCAAAATGCTAATAAACAGCTTAAATCTGGGGAAAGCGAAAACGATGATTGGCCTCCTTACTCAAGTCGCTGCATATGCCAAATGCCCATGTGCAGTTTCAATCTTTTTTTTATAAACGCTGCATATAAATTTAGAGTAGACAGTTATTTTTGAACTATTTTTAGTGGTTATTCTAATGAATCGTCCCCATATCAGTGGTTTGCCACTATACCTGTGAGGAGCCCCCATCGGGAGGGCGTTCTCCCGTTCAACACCCCCGCTAACAGGCACCGCCCCAGCCTGTAGCAGTCACTAGTGCAGCTAGGTTGCCCTGCCAAGGTTGCCCTGCCAGGCCGGCATCCCTCCCCCAAACATGGCCAATTGAGTTCGTGCAGACACACAGCAAGCAGGAGGCAGCGCAGTGGATATGAACCCCTAGACTCCGTGGTGATGGACAGGTATTTTACCTCTGCTCCACCCGAGCACCCTGGCTTGTTTTTAAATGTGCTCCATAAATAAACTTGACAACACTTCCAGAAGGCTCAAGAATGAATTCTGGTGACTCAGAACCACACCATCTGCATTCACTCTCGGGCCCTCTTCTCACATAAAATGTGATGAACAGTATTTGAAGTCTATTGTGGTGTCCCAGTCAGACCAGTGATTTGAACTTGTAAAGTTCTGACCACAAGCCTGTAGGTCCGACCTTTGATCATAAATGATTGTTTTTGGATCCTGTATGTCCTGTCCCAAAAAAATGGTGGTGTAAATATATCCATAAGTAGTGATTTACATAGGATACCTGAGGTAAGCAGACATTTGAGATTCCTTAGCTTTGCAAAACTTGGAATAGCCATAATGATTTGTGACATTTGCACAACAGAACAAAACACAAACTACAAAAACTGAGGGGAAACAAAACAGTTCCACATCACTGTCAGACAATATGTCAGACAATCCATTGTGCGTGTGTAATGTGTTTTCTGACAGCTGTAGACTCAAGGTTAGTGTGCATACCGTTTGTGTTTCGTTTGGAGAAACGAATGGTTACCATGTGTTTCTGTGCTGTAAATTACTGATCAACTTTCATCACAGAACTTTGGCAATTCAAACCTCGAACAATTGAAGGGTTAGTGTTGAAAGTACAATTATTGTCTTTCACTGAAAATATTGCATAGTTTGTATAAATATCCTTACCATCAGAGGTTAACTAATACCAGAAGTTGGCATTGTGTGGCACAGTAGATGGAGATTATAGAGGGCCTTAAGTATAAATACTTTAAGAATAGCATTAATTTATATTTTGAAGTAGCCTAACTTGACAACTTGTACGTCAATACAACCACACAATAAAAAAAACACATATGTAAAAATAGGTTTTAAAGTTTAGTCTGAGTTTTAAAGCCAAGTTTAGTCTGACTTGTCTATTGTATGTCATACAGGCTTGCACTGAGTTGTGTCACTGGCAGGGCTGTCCCTAGGTTTTTCATTGCCCCAAGCAAGAATCTCCGTGGGGGCCCTCTGTTTTAACCATTTAAAATGTATATCGGCCTGTGGCTCTGGACTAAACTGCTTCAACCATAACTAATGGTGTTGCATATCGGCAGCATACTGTGATAGACAAGCATTGTGTGTTACCCAATGGCCAATACCCAAGAAGCGTGAATAGTTACACACACGCACGCACCCTAATGGAAACAAAAAGTGCATCATTCAATTTAAAGAAAGTTAAGATGCCTGTATGCTCCCAGAGTAGTCACCGTGATAAAGACCAGACATATTACAATGTCCCAATTGTCCCATGGTGCCAACTCAGCTGGGCAGGACTTCTCAGAATGCCTCAGGGCCCACATACGTTTTATTGCTGTTTATTGTGCTGTCATTGATATTTGCTACACTGAATGCATTATGGGGATTAATGTGTTACAATGTTTTATGTCCTATCTATCCTTCATTTCAGCTGTTATGTTGCAATAAATAAGTAGGAAACCATGGGTGATAGGAGTAGTTGCTGCAAGCTCCCCCTCCCTTCAGTTGCTCAAGAAGTGAGCATTGTTAGAGCTGTTTGTATGCGAATACTGGAATGTCCTTTTAAATATTTTTTACGTTTGGTATAATCATCGAACCTCACAGGTTCTCAAAGGATGAATGTTTGCGACGAGCCACTCAAATAACAGAAACGAAGGTTATACATCACAGGAAATTGATTAAAATCTGAGTAAGTACCTTTCACGGGCAACAAACATCACTATTGTGACAAACCTGGAAACTTGAATAACGTTGCTTTAAAAAGAATTATTGATGCTTGCAGGGATAAAAGCTGTGTGCGCAGCAATCAAATGTTGATTTTGAATTTTTCAATATCAACGTTATGAATGAAGTTTGAAATATGAAGTACGGCCCTAGTATATACTGATGGAGAAAAAGTTGGCACGCTGTCTCATTTTGAATTCAACAATGCTGAAACAGCTCACTGACCTTTAGAGAAGGCATGCAGTTCAGAGAGGGCATGTAATGCAAGGCATTTCTGAACTTCATGAAGGGTCAGTACACAGTCAAATCCAGAATGGTAATATAACTCTGAGAGTGCACAAATGGAGCCAAATGGACCCGTACATTTGGTTCCATTTGTGCACTCTCAGAGCTATATTAACACTCGGGATTTTACATTGTAGACGTTGTGCCGCAGAAAACCCGAAGAGGTCAAAACAGGATGCAGCATCATCCTTAAACATGTCAGTTTAGCACCCAGATGGTTTCAAGGGCTGTCTGTTTGCCTTGCACCTTATTGCTGGTCTGGACTACGGCTGCAACCATCAATTATTTTCTTCACGATTATTCTCGATACATTTCTCGACTAATAGAATCATCAAGAAGACAATTTTTTATATTAAAAAATCCATGCGTGTGTGGCTGTGTGTGTGTGTGTCTGTCTGAGATTGTGAAGCAGGCGGGGAGGGTGTTGCTGAAAAAGAGTATTCATGCTCAGCAAACCTCCCCTGGCTAAATAAAGGGTTCAAAAATGTATTTGTATGGATTCACACTGTAGGATGAATAATTTATTTTCTACTCCATCCTGTACTATTCTGCTCATTACTGACAGGAACCCGGCAATGAACCCATTCAGATACTCTGATGGTCTGTCAGGGCTCATATCTTGCAGCAACAAACACAATGTGGAAGACCTCTCCTCCTCTGTGTGTGTGTGTGTGTGTGTGTGTGTGTGTGTGTGTGTGTGTGTGTGTGTGTGTGTGTGTGTGTGTGTGTGTGTGTGTGTGTGTGTGTGTGTGTGTGTGTGTGTGTGCGCGCGCGCACACACATGCGTGCGTGTGTCCGTGTGTGCGTGTATTCATCATAAACACTGACAGCCTATGAATGAACAAGCACTCATGCTTTAATGTGGCTGGTAGGAAGCATGAGGGGGAGGGACACACAGCGACAGAGCGTTCCAGGAGAGAGTACTAGGGAGTGAGACTGTAGCAGCAGGTGTTCCTAATCTAGTGTTACACTCAATGCAACCCAACTATGCAAGTTCATGTCAGTGACCACCAGTTAACATAAAACAAACAAGTGTTTATACGCCGCTTTTTATCTGCTGGTAGCTATAATGATGTTTGTTCAACTGTTCTGCGGGCACGCTCTTTCTCTTGAACTCTTTTCCCTCAACAATGCTGCATTGTGTCTGGAGAACAACCGCCCACTGCTCCATACAGTAGTCCTCATGAATTGCTGCTGCATGTCACACTGGATCCCCTAATTCAATGGTTCTCAAACTTTTACATTTCAAGGTCTCCCCACAGTCTTGTAAGGGTCAAGTTTCCCAAACAGTGGGTCGGGACCCAGTTTTGTGTTGCAGACACATTTGTATTCCGGAGTAAATGTCGCTTGTTTTATGTTTCCTAAAATGTTATTATATTGTAATGTATATCGTTATTTCAAAAGCTTTCAAAAGCTTATACCAAAAGTCACAACTCGTTGCGATGCGACACGTTGTGAGCTTGTAGATCATCAACATACTTTACCATACAGATTGGTTACAATAGCATCGGATTTATTAAAAATAAGTTTCTGATTGCAGCTTTAATTTCATCCACTTACTGTACCTCACAAAAAGCATTCCAATGTCATGGTGCAGCATGCGAGCCAAGTGAAAACGAGCCTGCTACTGTAGGTCGGAGACTCACAGCAAAGGCTTGAGTGATGATGATACTGGTTTTTCAGTCAATTAAGTTCTTTTTTTCCCCCTGACTGACCGAATAACTGAAAGAGATAAAGATCACAATCAGCAATGGGCGGCCACAGTTGAATGGGTAGAGAGGTAGAAGTGTCCCTGAGCTAAAACGCTGACGGCACCTAACATTTAAGATGGGTAGATGCAGAGGACAATTTCACATAATATGTGCAAATGTACAGTGATAAAGAATACCCCAAAGGAGTGGAGACTGAATTATAAACCCTATGCTTAGTTGACTGGGGTCCAGCAGGGCCTACAAGTCCACTAGTATTTCCCTTTACAAATCTCTTCTCTTGTGTTGCCTTTTGTGAGCTTGTAGATCTGCTATTTTTGCAGAATCTTCACCCCAGAATAGGGATGCTAGGGATAGCTACGGTGAAAGAACTGTCAGACAGGCCATCATAAGGATGATGATGATGGTGATGAACTGCCATTGTACTAAATTAAATAGGCTGTTGAATATTATGAAGTATATAAAACACTGATCTGCATGGCATAGATATATATTCATTTTTTTGGTTATTGGATTTATCTATATAATATCCAATGTTGCTGCCCTAAATCTACAGTATGTTAAACAAGCAGCACGCGGCACGCTAAGGGATAAAGGTGGCCTTGATCACCTTTATAAATTCAGGCCTTTAGCTTTTAATGACTTGGCTTTTAAAATAAAAAAATAAACTGCTCTGAAACCAAAAAGACATCTAGGAAATCACAACATTCCCAGAAAGACAGACAGACTTCTACCCTGAATTTGAACCGGGTCAGGATTAGGGTTAACCCTAACCCTAATCCTGCGCAAGTGCTGACATTTTTACTATTGAGCTAATAGAGCCTGCCTGCTTACTCCGTGTCAGATCCTGTGTCTAGGTGAGACATGACCTTTGACACGATCTAAATGTCTCAATAGAAGAGCAAGGAGACAAAATACAACCACCCCAAGTTATACTGTATTAACATACTCTACCTTACGGATTGGACAAATTTACATTTTATTAATTAAAAAAGTTACATAGTCCCGCTTTAATTTGGACACTTTCACCTTATAGGCTGTGTGTCATTCGCTGCATTCTGTTACTGACGTCAATGATAACTATGCATGATCGTTGAAGATTATTCTGCATCATTTTAACAATGTTTGGTGTGACATAGGCTACCAAGCCGGAGGGAACTCATTTAAATGGCCAGCTGGCCCCAATTGCTAGAGGGCACCTTACTGATAGAGGCATTGCTTGATAATTTATTTTTATTTCATTACCAGATATTTTCTGCCTGAGGAAGAGTTATTGCGCTCGAAATGCGTTGCCAAGTAGTCTGCAAGATTTTAAGCCACTTTGTGTTCTTTTTCCTAAACAAAAAGTTGTAAAATAGCTAATAGCTAAAAGGCATTAAAACTATTTTTGCATCATGCAGTGGTCTCCCTCCTCTATTGTTTTCGCATCATCATTGTAGGAACAGCAACAATATAACAACAACAACAACAAAAGTGGTGTATACCCTGCTCTAATACCTACAGTATGTTGTTGGTTTGATGCATACTACAGTAGCTACTGTACAGTAGGACTAGTCGTTCAAAGCACAAGAGCAAGTAAAGAGCAATCACAAGAGAGGAAAGTGCATCTATATTAGACCAAATGGAGGACACAAGAGGAACTGGAATCCCAATTTGACCCTGTCGAAGGTCGGCATTCAAGAAGGCCTTCTCTGCATCCAGGGAGCAGGCCAACACAGGGTCTATAGACAGGTTTCCGCGCGACGTCATCACAGAGCAGAATGCGCAATCTGCGCATGCCCGGGGTAGAACGAACCCGGAAGTGCCCTTCACTCTGTTGTTGTGTTTGAGAGTTAGATAGGCATAATGCTGCTATTTTTTCGAACGCGGAAGGAGGCGCGCCGAAGGCGCTCCTCCGACCAAGTGGAGCTTACTATGAAAGTCTGCTCGGCTTGTGTGTGTGTCTGTCTGTGTGCAGTGCACTGCCTGGGTGCGGACGACAGAGTGCGCCAGAGTGCAGCTACAGTCAAAACACAAACACACACACACACACACACACACACAAAGTCCGTAAATACACAATATTTTCAAGCTGCGTTCGCTTCCAGCGTTCGCGCGTCTTACTTGTATTTGTATACAATAGCAGCATTATGCCTATTATGCCTATAATAGCAGCATTTAATGAGATGGAATTCTTAGATATCCCAATAGATGAACTCGTGTAGATGCTTGTAGATGTGTTATTTTTGACTGTCGCTGCTATATTTTTCTCAGAGGAGTGTAATGAGTCACCCAGGGGCACAGGCGAATTTCAGCCACACTGTAGTGCATGCAGGCAATGAGAGCGTGACTCACATGGGGGCAGCCAATGAGAGCGTGAGTGACATGGGGGCGCGGCTGCACACATACTGCACACAGACAGACACACAAGCCGAGCCGAGTGTCATAGTATGCTGAACGCGGAAGGAGGCGACCAAGTTGTGTATTTACGGACTTTGTGTGTGTGTGTGTGTGTGTGTGTGTGTTTGTGTTTTGACTGTAGCTGCACTCTGGCGCACTCTGTCGGCCGCACCCAGGCAGTGCACTGCACACAGACAGACACACACACAAGCCTTCGGCGCGCCTCCTTCCGCGTTCGAAAAAAGACAAACAGATCCAACTTCCGACAAATCAATTTTTTATTGAGTAAACAAGATATTACAAACTGCATAATTTAATCTTTCATTAAACCCGGTGAAGACCATTTATTTTATGAATGTAGATTTGACCAGAGCTGCTGCGGGTAATAGCGCCCTCTATAGGCTCACCCCTCCACTGCGCGCGCATATCCTCTCATGTTTACAAACAGGAAACCCGTCTATACTGTCTGCACTTTTCCACATATTGATGCAGAAGCCTTCTCTGCTGAAGATCCTCCCTGAACAAATCCCACTTGGTCTGGGTATGTTATGGTAGGGAGTATAGTGTCAGGGTTATACTTGAGTGTCAAGCCTCTTTGCAGTATCCTCCTAAATACTGTACATTACCCAGTGATATACAGTAGGTCTGTAATTGACACATTGTTGGGCGTCTTTACCTTTTTGGTATTTTAGAGTAACTTTTGGGCACCGGCCTACTCGAAAACGATGCATGTCTGGAACGATGCAAGTTGGAAGCGCATACTACATCCAGGTTATGCAACACCCGTTGTACTTGTACCCAGTGTGGTACGCATTACCATAGTATGTAGAGGCTAGTCTATGACATCAGTGCTATGATGTCAAACTGATGACATCTGGGATCTCCCTATATGGGTATATATAGGGAGCCTATTTGAGGCCTATGTGACACGTTTTGCGTCACTCTGCCTGTCGTCTCGCATGTGCAGAAGTGTCACCTCCGTGCGCAACCCTGTGCGCAACCTCGTGAGTCGAGCCCATTGTCGAAATCGTTCATGTGTCTGGCCCCAGCCGTAATAAGCTGCAGTACCTATGAACGGCCAATATGTCCAATGCGCTTCACTGCTGCCTCTCGGTTCTGGGGGCTTGAGACACACCTACAGGACGCATCAATTGTGTCTTCCACATCTAGTTGATCAGTTCTGTGCATTTATGCACTGTCCAGCATAACATTTCACACAGCAACAATAGTGTGAATTTAAGTAGAATGGTCAACCCTTGCTCTGTAAATTAATGCACTTATATTGGTACAAAAGCACAAACGTGATGCAAAACTTGACCGATCTGCGAAGCCGATGGGTTTACCATGGGAAACCGATGCCTGTGGACACAGACAGACAGAAAAACCCACGGACAGACAGACAGATACGTGCTTTGCTTCTGGACAACCCTCAGTCCAATAGAATTCCCACTTAGCACTTAACACATCTCTTAACACATCTCCGGGTCATCAGCGACACACACGGCAAGTTTGAAGTCAGTCACACAGGCCCGAGTTATAGCCGGGACACACACACAGACAGTTTTTTAAAATTTAAGATTGAGATGGATAATACCTGTTCTCATGTTGTGTGGGAGCAATTCCCTCTTTGTCAGGTATTATGAATTAAAGTCTAGGGGCCAAAACATCACTAAACTGTTTATAGAAGTCAGACGGATAGCCATCATTCCGAGGGGCACAAGTATACAAAGCAATGAAGGGTATAGCTCCTGATAGAAGCCACCTCATTTATCCCTCTCCTCTCTGTAATCAGTTAATTTCAAACACTGAATATAAAGAAAATTATAATTCAACGCTAGGGTCAATCAAATAGTGAGGGTTAATCCTTCAGCGAAATGTGCTCGGCAGGTTTGATGGCAATCTGCCCAATAGATTGTTACGATATTGTATTGTCATTGTGTATGTATTGTAAGTGGACGTTTTGTCCCAAGGGTGGTGCAAGAGGAAAGCCCATGATGGGGTCACCAATAAATCAGTAAGGTTCATCCTCCAGGGACCATCAATGTGCTTCAGCAAATGTCATGGAAATCTGGCCATTAGATTTTAGGCCATCACGCCAACCACAGAAAAGTTTTTCAAATTGCAGTTGATAAAGTACAGAAGTCATTAAGGGCTTTCACATAAACGTATAAAGGCTGCATAAAACATACAGTGGTAAAACTACCACTCTCCTTCACTTCACTTTAAAGCCTGATTTATACATTGTCATTTGAGCTATCCACAAAGCCAATGTACGACCCAACATATACAGTATTATAGGCATTACTCTGCTTTTGATACTGGTTTGCAGCAGATATCATATTTTGCCATAATGTGCAAGGTGTACTGTAGCTGTGCTTATGTATTCTGTAGGTCTTGCTGTACTCTATGTGCTGCCCCTTGAATCACCCGAACTTTTTCCGCAGGAGACTTCAGCATTTTGGAGTGTGCTGAAAGTGTTCCTCCAATTTCAGCAGTTTCCTCCGGTGATGTGAGATTGTAATGATCCCATTAGTCCTATATCTAGAAGATCTCTTATTACAGAATGGCTTTTATCATAGCTATGATCAGTAATTAGCTCTATACTGAAAATACACATCTCTACTACAATAAACCACATGCAGTGCGTTGTTTTCATAGATTGGAAAATGGACAGATTTATAATGTCCAGGAAAATGTATGTGCTTTTGTGCCCAAACGGTTTAGCCTACATCTAGAACTGCTGTGATTTAACTACTTAAACCCTTTTTTACTTCCTTGACTCACAACACTGGAGAATAGGGACGCTGGGGTTCATTTGGTTAAAATATTCATTTTAGGCATAGCAAGGCGGGGTGATGTAATGCATACAGTACTGTATGTTTGCACTAATCTACTTAACTGTCATTCCAAAGTTTAGTCTCATCATCATATTGTCTAGTAAGATGGAAGTTTTTCCAACAAGTATTTTTACCATGTTTTCCCAGTATAGTGTCTCTGTCGGTTGGAAACCTCATATGACCAAAACTGTTACTTTTCAGGATTCAAATTCAAAAATAGCAAAAGTAGCAGATCTACAAGCTCAAAACGCGCCGCTTCGCACCACGTTTCGAGCTTGCAGATCTGCTACTTTTCATACTGTTGTGTGACGCTGTACTATGATCAAGTAGGTCGTTCATTTACGAAAGAAAATATGGAAATAGGAGGTTTCTGCCCGACAGCAACGATATATGAGGTTTACCAATTACCATCTCTTCAATGACCGGTTCATACTGCCAACAAAGTGGTTCACGTACATCATTTTGAATAGATACTTTATAATGCAGACAATGTGCCACATGCTTGAATTGGAACATAATTCAAAGTCATTCTGTCAGTAGATAATAATCTCACTCTCATATATTTTTCATTCCGTTTCAGACAACAATGTATGAATGCCATCCTCAGTTGTTTATTATCACGGTAAAACATTTCCATATAGTATCAGCTTATGTCTTTTAAAACAGAGTCACCTTGTCTATTATGCATGGGTTCAATTCACAGGGGGAATTCTGCAGTATGTGTGAGTATGAGGCTGTGTATGAATTCAGGTGTGTATGTGCGTGGGGGTCATACTAATTAACTCAAAATATTACATCCAACTAAAAGCTGCCATTTTGTTGGTTGATCGTGACTGAGTTGAGTTTGTTGCATGGGAATATAGTTTCAAGAACCTAATAAAAAAATCTCTATGAAGATACTTGTGATTTGCGGTATGACATTTTACATGTATACATTTTGAAAGAATGAGGGCACACAGTGAAATATGGTTTATCTGTGGAAGTATGGCCTTGAAATGTATATTAAAAACACCAACAGAAATGCCAGATACAAGACACCTTAGAGTCACTTTCTTTGAAGTACTAAAACATATTTAGGGGGTGTATGTATAATTTGACTGTACCAAAGTGCATAAAAGTAAATAAAAAAGTAATTCATAACTTTTTGTATAATTGTAGGCATATATTGCATCACATGTACAGTACAGTAGTGCATGTGGCACAGCAGCAGCAGTTAAGACGCTACTGTACCTCTTTAAGAACTGAACAGCCAGTGCTCAGCTGAACGTGAACACGAGGCCCAATTAAATTACATTTCCTCATTAACTTTTGCATTGAATATTTAGAAAGTGTCAAGATAAACAGGAGCTTATTCCTCTTCAGCAGAGCAGAAATGATCAGAGGACAGTAGGAAGGTATAGGAGGGAGGGAGAAGCTTCTGCTAGAGGCTGCTTTACGGTCTCTGCTTTTATTGGAAGACTTCAATCTCACAACCGTTTGGTCATAGTCTGAAATCGAGGAAAGACAAATCGATAGTATACTCACTGTACTGTATGACTACACTGGTTTAGGGCTGCAGCAGTGAATCAATTTAATCCATTATAAAAAAATCTCAATTATCTAATAAAATACTAAATTAAAAGCATTGTAGGGAACATTAAGCCTAAATTTAAAAAATATTTAATATTAACATTTTTTCCCCTCTATCAGCCACTATATAATGATAATGGGGTGTTTTCCTGCATTGAAACACAGTACTCTTTCTGAAAACCGTATTTTCCCTGCATTGTTTATGTTTGTGCAGTTCGTTTCCCGGCCACCAGGGGGTGATGCCTCCATAGACTTCCATAGACTTCCTTACGTCCCGGACAAACATAACAACAACAACAACAATAGGGAAAATAGGGTTTTCAGAAAGAGGCCTGTGTTTCAATGCAGGAAAACACCCCAGCATCATTATATAGTGGCTGATAGAGGGGAAAAAATGCAAAAAAAAATATATATAAATATTTTTTAAATTTAGGCTTAATGTTCCCTACAATGCCTTTAAAGTCATTATAGTCAAAAAGTTTTAAAATGTTGGAAAAAAATTAAATAGCAGATCTACAAGCTCATAACACACCACAATGTGACGCATTGTGAGTTTGTAGATTGACAATTTACACTATTTTTGCACAGGAACATTATACACCAACATTTTTTTGGAAAATCACACTTTTAGATTATTCGATTAATTGAAAATGTAATTGATAGAATAACCGCTAAGAAAATAATTTCTAGTTTCAGCCCTACACTGGTTTAAGGCCTTGAATTATCATTGTCACACCATCCTTTCCACAATTATTACTCGATACAAATTACATTCTGTATTCCATTTGTCTCACTGCCTAACATTTACACTACACATGTCTTCACCTTGCAATTATATACATATTATTCTCAGGGTAGAGATCTGCCATTTTTGACCACTGTTTGCTGGCTGTCCGTATTCTGCCCCAGAATACGTCCCATTATTGTGCCATTGTTTAGATCAATGGCAAAATAAATCAAAAAGACACCTCCAACAAAATGCCTAACTGCTGTATCCACTCACACACTTTCTGTCCTGTGATGTAGAGAGCGCTCTTCTGGTACCTCACTCACCTCACTAATTACACAAAATCTTTGTGTGTTGCCTTAAAATAATCACTGGCTAATAAGCCAAGTATGCCTTAATACATTATAATTGCCCTCTATAACTAAAATGTTAAATTAAAAACACCTTAAATATTTGAGTTATTTTAGAAATAATTGATGAAATTGATGATGTCATTTGTCCATGTGTGATCCAGCCCTATGGAATGTTATTAGCATGTCCTAATAAAAAAACAACTTAATACTTCCTATCGTTAATATGAGCATCAAAACTATATTTTAAATATGTTTTTATTTGCACATGCATTTCAAAAATTCCATAGGGCTGGATCACACATGGACAAATGACATCATCAACCTGGGACGGGTTGATGATGTTCATCGGTAAAAGATGAACTATTTCTAAAATATAAATATTTAAGGTGTTTTTCATTTTTATTTTAGTTACAGAGGGCAATTATAATGTATTAAGGCATATTTGCCTTATTAGCCAGGGATACTTTTAAGAAACCGTTAATTGGCACTACAGACAATTAAGGTCTTTTAACAAACATCTGCTAACGAGGTGTTGCTACTGTAGCTGGAGCCTGGTTTCCACAATACCATGGATGGATGCTTCTACTAATGTGTGCGAGTGAAAAGCACAGTGTGGGCGGTAGCCATGAGAGGTAGCTATGGGCCTTTCATCACTGAGAAACACTATCATACAGAGAGGCTAATAATCATGGAGCTGAAACGTTTAGTTTCCCATGTGTTCCTGGCCTAGCATGATGCTGAGGCATTATGTCAGGTGTTTGTATGAAGAGAAGGCACAGTGCAGCAGGGTAAAAATACATTATCTAGTGTAGAGGAATTATGGTGAATTACACCGTATATTATTATTATGTTGTTCACCTTTGACTCTATGATATTCACATGGTCAGAACATAATCATAAGGCCAAAGGTGAAACAACATAATTACAATAAAAGGTGTAATTCTCCCATAACATATCATAGTCAAAGGGGAAAAACATAATAACAATATGAGGTGTAATTCTACCATAGCAGAAAGGCATACTTCCCACATCATGTCACCTTGAATTTGTGGATTCTTTGTTTTTCCTAAGCCAATAATTTGATGACCAGCGAACCGGTACGCAGCAAGACTCTTTGTGTCTCCAACCAGAATCGCTGCCGATCATCAAATCATTGGCTTAGGAATGCGACAAAAACAAAAAAATATCCATGAATTCAAGTCTCCATGGGGTGACTAATCGTTAGGGGAAAAAATATATTTTGGGTATGAACTATCCCTTTAAGCTTGGAATTTCAATAAAAAAAAACTGTGAACATAATTGGGGAGAAAACACATTCAGCAATAGTGGCGTCAGGACCCCGAGTGTATTAGGACCCAAATGCAGGAACTCAGAACTCAAAGTAAAGGCAGGAAACCAAGGAGGACAGTTTAACGACGATTTTACTTAAATTAATAACAACAAAAGGTACACCTCACTGGGCAAAACTCAGGACACAGGGGGTAGCAAATACAATACAATGATCCAGCCCAGATAGAAGTCACAGACAGTCTAAAGGTCCTTACACACCGGGGCGATTTTTTCGTGCAAATAATGCGTTTTTTTTTTAAACCTTATAAAGTCAATGGCTCCGTACATGGGGCGAAAAAGCGAAGCGAAAAAGCGTCTTTTAATTATTCGGAACGAGTCCGAATTTTGCGTATATTCGCTATATTCGCCGGTGTGTAACAACCTTTACATGGTCTCTGGGGCTTGTTAGCCAACTAGGCACGGCTGACACCCGCAGGTGAGTCCACTCTAGGCAATCAGAGTCCAAAGAGGAGAGGGGAGGGGCTGGGGAGCTCAGGAGGAAGACGCACTGGGCAAAGTCACCATAGGGCCAGGGCACAGTACACATGGCAGAGGCAGGCAGCGCAGGTGCAGATCGTGACAAGTAGGTCATAGGCTATGCTAGTACTGTGCCAATTCATGCCAAATAATTGCTAGAAGATTGGAGCTCAGCTGAAAAATCAATTAACACCAAACCCAGGCAATGCTATAGGGGATGTTCATGTTCACCAGGGAACTAGATAAGACCTTTAAGTTGATTTGCTTTGCTTCATTGACTGTTAGATAGGTAACCAGAGAATTGGGCTTGTGTCTTTAAGAACTTTCAAGCCTGTCTTGGGCACGTCACTATAGGTGAAAATTGTAAAAAAAAAAAAAAAAAAAGCATAAAAATCATGAAAAAAAAAGGCAGATATTGTAGATGTTTCTGCGTCGTTTGTTTAAGATGCCAGACACCTGGCTGCCGCACACTGAGGGAGGGACATGTCACATGCATGCATGTGCATGTGCATTTGAACAGTCAGTCAGTCAGTCAGACAGACAGACAATATTGGGCCCGATTCACTAAGCAGTTTACGCGCCCATATTTTGAACGTACTGGCATTTACGAAAATTCCTACATTAGTAGTCTGATTCATCAATCTATTTCTGCCTGTGTATTTTGCGGTAAGTCCGCTCTTTGTCACGTCTACTCCGAGGATGACTTACATGGGATCAAAGCTTGCGTATGCCTTTAGAATGCCTTATTCTTCATGCAAAATAGCGCCAAACCTCAAATAAAATATTTACGTGCCCAACATTTGTCAACACACACAAGAAAGAAAAAAGATGTCAACGATCTATTGCTTCTATGCATATTATAGACACATGACAAGATGCAAATTCAACCGCTTTTTATTTCTTTTCAGTTGACGGATTTAGAGCTGAATTATTAGTTCCCTCGGCGTGTTTGCCGTTTCTGCAACTGTGGCCACAGTTTTGCTATTGGGCTTTAAGTTTCATGCCAACTCCATCGCGCTATCATTTATAATATTGACCACATGAACTCAGTCTTACCTTGATAAGGATACAGTATGGATAAAATCTTGCCTACTCCATTTCCAATAGTGGAGGGTTCGTCCAAAGGACAGA
Organism: Gymnoscopelus microlampas; assembly: GCF_963454915.1. Lineage (NCBI taxonomy): Eukaryota > Metazoa > Chordata > Actinopteri > Myctophiformes > Myctophidae > Gymnoscopelus > Gymnoscopelus microlampas. The sequence goes on from NC_139951.1 coordinate 16,058,267, forward strand.
TTCCCCTCAGTAATCAATAAAGCTCTGATAACATTTTTGGGATATCTGTTGATTCCAGAATCATCTTTATACCTTGGCTAAGGTGAGTGAGCAATTGTTCAGTAGAAAGGGCTTATAATATTTCCTTGCCAAGTTTTATAAGCCTTTGGTCGTGAGGTGAGGTTGAACTTTATACATTAACTTCTTATTCTTATTACACACTATTACCTTATGACAATAATGACACATTGAGGATAGACAACACACTCCAGATTTGGGCGTAGCTGCATTGGGAACTCCTTAAATGGTTATGGCCGAGTCATAGTGACATAAGCGTGACGACGTGGTCCACTGGCCTGCCGGTCCTCCCTTAAGCCAATTTTAATTCTAAAATAAGATTTGTTATATCTGACCTGTGCAATTTCTATAAGTGAGGTTGGGACATTGACATTTGCTGCACTGTGATTGGCCACCCATTGTACCCCCCCCCCCCCCAATTGTACCCCCCCTAACCCTGCACTGTGATTGGCCACCCACCCATTGTACACCCCTTCCACCCACAATGGGTGGCCCCTGGACACCCCCACTGACTCTGATTGGCTAGCGAGACACATTTTTTTTAAGTGAGCTTCCATCACTGTGATGACCACACCGCCCACTTCACACTGGGTGTGATTTTTGTCTCCGCCAGGAGACTATGTTTTCACTTTCCGTCCCCCCCCCTCGGCCAAGCTAACATTGGTCAAGCCTCACGTGACACGTGACAATACGTTGAAAGAGTGTGCTCTGATTGGCTAGTGAGACGCATGACGTATAGCGGCCTATAAATAGATGTGTCACTTTGAAAGAGTCTTGGTCTCTTTCAAAGTGAGGTAAGACAGGAATAATCACGAAATGGCTGAGAAATGGCGGAGTATTAATGGCGGAGTATACTTGATTAATCCTGTCTTAAGTGTTTAAGACAGGATTAATCAAGTAACACTTAAGACAGGATTAATCAGGAACAGTACTGGCGGAGACCTGTGCTCCGAGGAGCACATTTTCTAGTTTTATATTACATTTTATGTTCCAATGTTCAATGCCAAAAACACAATTAAGTCGTTAATCGCAATTATTTGTATGACAGTTAATCATCAATTTAAAATTGTGTAATTACTGACAGCCCTACATGTCTCATAGTGACTTCATTCTCAACAGTGAAGGGAACACAGTGTTAAACTGTCAGTTGCACACTTCCACTCCAGGACCCCTGGCCAGCCCTCTCTCTCTCTCTCCACCACCATTTGCACTGATCAGCTCTCACCATAATTGCCTGGCACAGCAAGGCTCTGCTTCACACCTGCAGCCAGCCATCACTTACAACAGGGAGAGAGAGACTGTGTACGTGTCTGTGACGTGAGAGAGAGCGAGAGCGAGAGCGAGAAAGGAACAGAGAAAAGACAAAAAAGGAGGATGAAAGGAAGCTGAGAGAAAGGAGACTGTCACTGCCTCATGTTGATTCCAAACGGTCAAAAAAAGAGAAAAAAGAAAAGAGAAACTAGATGGGACAGCTGTTTCCGTGGCAACCGTGGAGTATTACTGGATGGCAGAGGAGGGTGGGGTGGGGGTGTGTAGGAGGGGAAACGGGCTACTAGGATGGAGATAGGCAGCTTCCAGGTAAAACATGATGGCACTGAGAACTGAGTGGACTTTTCTTAACCACCTAAACCCTGTACGTTGAGCGGACTCCCTCATACTAGTGTCTTTTCCGTTTTCACTCTAAATTAAATATCTTCAAATATCTTGAAAATACATGATCTACGAGCTAACAAGCTTGTAGATCTGCTTTTTCCTGCTTATGTTTTCCACAGAATATGGATGCTTTCTCCTATGGCGTTCCTATTTTGGATATGTCATTGTAGGTAGAAAGAAATATATCATTGCTGTCGTGCAGAAACCTCTTAACTTTGTATTTTTTCGAAAATGTATTCCCTACTTGATCATACAACCGCGTCACACAAAAGTAGCAGATCTACAAGGTTGAAATGCTACACGAAGCGACGCACTTTGAGCTTGTAGATTTACTTTTGATACTTTTGAATTTGAATTCTGAAAAAGAACAGTTTTGGACATATGAGGTTTCCACCTGACAGAGACGATAGACTTTTTCTTCCAAAATGTTCAAATATTCTAAAATAGCTCATCTACAAGCTCACAAACACACTCAAACACGTCACATAAGTTCTACACTGTATGATTGTAAAGATGTTTTCATTTCTACATTGTCCTAGCAGCATTACAGTGTTGTATTAAGAATGTGGGAGCTGACTTATCACTCTCTCAGTAAGAATACAGCAGGAGCCCATTGGCTCCAATTAAGTGCGCTCAATTACAAAGAACCTACTGATTACAGTTGATTTAGCTGTGTGTTCTTAGCAGTAATGGTTTCATTTTGCCCATTCAGACACTATCTAGTCTATCAATGGTCTGCTTTTCATTTAGTCTCATAACATTCCATTAACTATACACTGGCTATGATATATTTTTAAGTTGTTTCTTCAAGATTTCTGCGCTGGATCAGACACAGACAGACAGACAGACACAGACACAGACACACACACACACACACACACACACACACACACACACACACACACACACACACACACACACACACACACACACACACACACACACACACACACACACACACACACACACACACACACACACACACACACACACACACACACACACACACACACACACACACACATCTGACCTTGTCTCCGTGGGGGTGATTCCTAAGCCGGGAAGAAGCCACAAATGTGTCTAGAACAGATGTCATGGTGACAGAACACAAACACACAGAGTGCAGTGTTGCCATGTCTGCTTATTATAAGCGACTTTGGGCTTGTTTTTCTATAAAGTCGCTTGTAAATATTGGTAGTTGCGGGTTGCGTTTTTTTGGGCTTGTTTCTAAAGTTTCTAATGTGCAGTTTCCTAATGTTGTTTAAACCAGTGGTTCATGTCAAGGACTCCAACATTAATATGTATTTGGTTACAGACCCCCATCTGAAAATATGTTGTGCCAGGGAACCCCATACTAGATGCGTGTTGTTAAAATGTTACAAAAAATATTCCAAATATTTATATTTATATTTTTGAAAATACAAGCTTGGTGCGTCTTGTGACGCATTGTGGGCTTGTAGATCTGCTATTTTCAAATAGTCGATGGATTCAAGAGGTAAACTTTCTTGTTTTGGGCTTGTTTTCGTAGACCTGGATGCTTATTTCTCTCGCAAAAATCTGGCAACACTAACAGAGTGTGACATGAACAATGAGACAAAAGGACAGAAGGAAGAGACTGATGCAAGGAAAGAATGGAAGGCAGGGAAAAAAAGGAGGATGGAATGGTTGCGTGCTAATGATGGAAGCGAGGTACTGTACAACAGTACCTGATGAGAGATCATCCTCCATTTGGTTCTGCACATTGATGATGATGAACAAAACATCATGGTCTGTCGTACATTTCCTCCATAAACGATACACACACTTTAATATCCTCAGTGTAAAGAGACCCGTAACGTCCATTGAAATGTTATGGGGAAAATAAATTATTTTTCCAGGGGGAGGGCGAAGGATTGACAAAGTTTATCAAGAGATGATCATCAAAGCAGGGCCCAGCAGCCTAGTTGGCTTTGCTAGACCAAAGCTGCCAAGTCCTCTCTCTCCTAAGGACTTGGCATCTTCACCTTTTATACCCAAAGACACCTTCTCTAAATGGTGTGGACTGAGAGACATTACAATAAAGATAGTTATGCTGACTCAGGTTCAGAATGAGAATAGCAGAAGTGCTTGACTAGTCCTTACAAGGGGAACAACTGTTGAGGTCTGTGACAAGACTTGCTGTGAAGCTGAACACACTGCAGTCCAAATAGAATCAACAGAAATGATTTCGAACAGATTCTATAAATTCCTTAACAACTTGAACAGTGTACACACAGTTGGGAACAACAGGGAGGCTAATTAACAACACTGAATAATTGATGGCATTTGTTTTGACATGCCTGGATCATGAAGACATCACATTTTAGGGAGTATTTGCAGATACGGCACTAATTGTTCTAAGCACGATGGCAGACGCGATAGAAATTAACACATTATTTCCCACTGTTACCTCACACTTTGCCATGGGTGAAATGCCATTTGGAATCAATGTGAAATAATTGCATTCTAAATGACATGTACTTATGTACAGTAATGTTGATTAGACTATGATTATGGAGTCTGGATGAACACGTCAGCCTAAATGTTCCTTTTATAATTACTTTCACATCAATGTTCGTCTCTCCATGCGTCCCGCCGTGATCAATTATGATAAGTCTTATTGGATGTAGCCTAGGCCTGCATGGCACATGGATATAATGGAATATGAAATGCAACGTATCCTGCAGATATCCGGCATATTGTAAAAATGTTGCCCTAGATTATGCTCTAGATAGTCACACGTGCATGGAGAAATGATCTATACACTCACACACTTATTAATATTAATACTGATTCATATGATTCATATAAATACTGTGTTGGATCATGAGGGCTGTTGCCCCTGCCCCATGCCAGCTGCTTAGTGACCAAGACAAGATTGTAAATGGGCAGTCTTCTGCTGCCAGCAGGCTTTGCCCTCTCCTGTGAGTAATATTCTCCCAAGGCTCTGCCAGAACATTTCGTAACACTCCAGTCCAGAGGAGTGTTAAAATAGCCTGAGGGGCCGAAGAGCCAACGGATCGGAAGCCAAGAGATAACTGTGGTAGTACAGTGGATGTCAATGTTTCAATGTACAGTATAGTTCTAAACATGCTCAATATGACCGTTGATTTAAATAACTGTCGCCCTGCTTCTGAACTGACATGCACCCTGCTCTGAATTGTCAGCGTGATTGTCAGAGAGAAATGACATTAGAGAGATAAAGACAAGAAGAGATGCGGACTTGGAATTAGTTGAGATTGATTACACTTGAACCCTACATTAGCATCCCTTTTCTCGACATAATTGACCATGGGGGGGTGGGGGGGGGGTTCATCATAGCCGATCCACAAGTTCACAAGCTCGGCTATTGTCAGAAGATATTGAGCAGAGGAAAAAAAGGAGGCTACCAAGTATAGACCCCTGGGGGACACAACACAGGCCAAGGAAGACGTAGTTTAAGTGATTAAAATGATGTAGATTTCCGTGGAGGTATAGTTTATGTGTCAGAACATGATATTCTTCCAAATAAATAGCCTATACAAAAAACTATTCAAGGTAACTTTAAGCAGTTTAATGTTCAAATGAACGAGGGCTAGTAGACTGTAGCAAACTTATAGACAAAGCCAGCGAGAAGTGTTTTGATTTCTCTTACCTTGACATGAATTGGAAACCTTGATTTAACTCCAGGTATTAATCCACCATGGGCTTACAGCAAGGTCTCCATTTATCCAAGATCAACATCTGTTTTTACGTCTGGAGACTCCCGTTCAGGACAGGCTTCAGACGTGCCGCCACAGGAGACTTGGCTCAGATCTGAACCCATTCGATTTGGTGTTAGGAACCTGTTGTGACCGCATGCCCTTCACCCCAGGCAGGGTTCAAACCCACGACCATTCACATGAAAGGCATGTGCTCTAACCACTACACTGGGGCAGCCCTTTTATCAAAGATAGTATAGCAATGTTAACATAATGAAACATACTAAAGCGCATTACGTGGAAACAAATACAAAAGTTGGTGACATTTATGCTTACTTGGACAATGTGTTCTACAACAGTGGCTTCCTTTTTGCAGCTAGTAGACTGACATGCAGTATGTGATAGGATTAGCTCAGTGACCCCAGGTATTATACCCCAGATTATAAATATACAGCATATAGGCAATTCTAGTTATCCGTCTATGTTATCTTTGACATAAACAAGGATACTTCTACAGTAAGTAATCTAAATCAAAGTGGGTGAGCACAGATTGTCTCCATTCCTAACCAGGCTTCTTGTTGTCAATCAGTGTCCTGATTTCTGATGATAGCAGGTGTGCCCAATTCAATTATTGTTTACTCAAAAATGGCCACCAACCCACCCAGAGAGGCTCAGCAGAAGTTTCTTTTTCTGTCCTCTTTCAAAATAAGAAAGAACAATTATATCTGATAGCATAATACATGATTCCACAAATGTATGAGCCATTGAGCCCTCTTCCATGAATAAATGTTTACTTCATGATGATGATAATGATGATAATAGCCTACTGTATGTCATATTCTGATCTGTAGTAACATAAGTCATGCTCTGGTGGCTCGTATTGATGATATACACAAGCAAATGATGCTGTGTAGTGCATAGATAAGAATACACTGAGGCAATTAATGAAGAACTTGAACAATGTATTCACATAACACAGACAGACAGACAGACAGACACACAGAGACACACACACACACACACACACACACACACACACACACACACACACACACACACACACACACACACACACACACACACACACAGATAAAGAAATGGAGAGACATGCATGTCTGCACAACATGCATGGATGGGTAGATATGTCCATCATATGTAGCTGCAGTTGGTTCAGTTTCCAATCTATTTTATTCATGAGGCTCTGGTTCAGAACTCAAAACATTGCAGGATGGATTACTGTATGTGAACTTGGACAACATTTCATCAAGATACTATTTAAAATATTTAAAGGTCTAGGGGACAGTTCATTTTGTATCGCCCGATGTTTACAGACCCACAGACAGAAGCCCCATGGTATCATCTGTATAATATTTTGGTCTGAATCTAAAGCATCAGAATTCATTAGCTGTATTATGGGGCAGCCAGTGTTCTATAAATGTGTTTCAGCGAAACTTAACCAGCCTCAATTGTCATCATCAGTCTTCCATAAATAATACCACAGGTTGTATTAATATACCTTATTTTATGAAAACATTGATCTGTCTTACCTGCACACCTCTAAACAGTTACCAGACCAGTACCCCACCATACAATGTACCTGTCATCATCAAATTATGTAAATGAGCAGTATGCAGACGGTATTGGGTAGATCCAGAATTGAACTTGTAGTGTGATATGAGAGCAGTGTGGTGGTATTTAAGTTGATGATGTGCATACTTTAGGTACATAAATCCAATTCTATGTCGCAGATCTGAACAGCCACTTAAACAGCAATCACATGTTTTCCAATTAATTACAAATGTTTCACTGGGGCTTGCAGTGTTCAATGTGCACGTGTAGGCCTTAAGTTTAATAGGAGCCCAACATTCCCTTCATGGCAAAAGGCTTACGCAAAATGGTTAGCCCCGTTTTTTAAATCTAATCGAACTGCCCAAAGCTATGTGACCAACAGCATGAGAATTCTTGAATCGTGTGGCATTTTGATTGCACTACTCCTGCAAGAATATTCTCCTCTACACAAGTTAATAAATATGTTCTTTTTATTTCCAAAAACATGCAAATCCATTATTTTCTATTGTTCTCAATCCCTCTTACACAGTTATCTCGCTCTCACATACACACAGAAGTAGCCGAGTAATCAATAGGTCTATATGTATGCACTACTGTGTGGTAAATTAAATAACCACCCGCCCCTCAAAGATAAATGTGAGCTTTGGGGAAAAAAACTAAATAGAACAAAAATATAAATTAACAGAAAAACAAAATTATTCTTGACATGAGTAAAACACCACTTACTTATTGAGTTATCCAGACGGATGCCTGATAAGTGTTATTGCAATGGTTTTACATTAGTCACTCAGTGCAAGAAAGGAAAACACAGACAAAATAAGACAAAGGTCTGGCATAAAGAGCATGACATCTGCATGATATAGTGAGCTCAATGGAATACATAGCCCGATAATTAACATGATTCCGCAATCCCTAAAGCTATTCCAACTAAGTTCATTTTAATTCTTACATGGTTGGGCTTGCAAGGTTAGCACAACATTGTTCAAGCAGCCCACATTGTATCGACTGCGTCTTTAAAAAGCCAATGTGATGCCATACACATTAAAATCCTTACGCCTCATTTCCATTCAACTCTGTGTTCTCTCCTTAATTCCGTTTAGTTCATTGATTCATTTCTATGGAAACCTCATTCCGTTTCTTTCCCGGACCGAATTGTCTTTCTTTTCGTACAGATTTTGGAGAGACTGTTTTGCATTGTGTACAGTGCCAGGAAGAAGCAGAATACACTATTTCAGTCAATTCAGTTGCTTGACTTTCTACATTCTATTATTAGAGTGCTTTTCAGGGTACTCAGCTCCACTTTACATTCATTTTAAAAAATCATTTCGATACGTCTGTAAAAAATGAATGCATTTTCTTGCATTTAACACTTGAGGGAATATTGCGTATCACACAGAGTTCAATGGAAACGAGGAGTTGGTGTTAATTTCACTCGGAAGAGAGTACAAATGGAACCAAATGGACCCTTACGGGTCCATTTGGTTCCATTTGTACACTCTTCCGAGTTAAATGACCACCGGGGATTTGACTGCGTATCTGTACAAGAGTCACTATCTCGTAAACTTACATGTAACGCAAACATGCTGCATCCTCACTCAACATTAAGATCAAGTGACATACTAACTTAACACCAAAACCTCAGTGCGTTTTTTAAATTCCTTAATAACTTTATTTGCAAATAAATTGTCATCTTTTAATCCGAGAGACAAAAACGAAGCAGGCTTTTGTTTGTTACATTGTCACTTTTACAATGGTCTATCATTTCCAGTACTCTCCCTGAAGGGCTATTGCTTGAGCTTAAACCAACATGAAACCTAAATAAATAAAGTGTTTATTTTTTTTACTTATAGTATATTAAAACACAGATGGTTAAATAAGGGAAAAGCAGGTAACCAGATTATTTTTCTTCGTAGGGATGCATTCTTGGCCAGTGACTTAAAGATTTTAAAATTTACAATGAAGCCCACAACACTTGAATACAATATTAGAGAGAAATCTTAAATAATCTTAAATAATCCTAGAAAAACAATTTGTGTGTGACATAGATCATCTTGCGTCTTTTATTTCTTAAACTTGGTCATTAAACTTGCATAATAAACATGCAATGAAACATTTTTTTTAAATATATATTTTTTTAGATATTTTTTTGTTTTGTTTTTGGAGAATGTGTATATAAAGAGAGTAACTCTGTTTGCTGTATTGCATAAGAGCATCACCGAAATCAAAACTGGAAAAAACAAAACAAAAAAACAAAACAAAAAAAAACAATACAGACCTCAGACATAAATAATCCATATTTCAAAGGGTTTCTTGAACACGCACTAATGCCATTTCAACATTTGCCACTTTCGAACATTCATTTAATTCCTTAAAACCACCGTGTCACCAAATGGATGCCAGGCAGGGCACAAAACCCACACACTGTATGGAGATGTATGTAATGTAATGTGCTGTTTTTATTACACCTTTTAATGTCCCTGGCCTGATTTGCTTTGCCTGTGTGCAGAGGTGGACTTCATTATATGTAAATGTAAACCATTTCAAAAATGGATGATTTCGTATTCAGGTCTGCATCGAAAACGGCTTAATAACCAATGAGAGGTGTCAGTCGGTCTCCTCGTGAAAAAGCCAACAACAAAGTCCTGAGGGACGCATACAGTAGTTCTCTTTCCCATGCCTTCCACTGTCATTTCATCTCTCTGTCTGTCTATGTCTAAACCCATCTGTCTATCATCCACTGCTTTTCTTAAGCCTGGGTTATACTTGGTTGCGCATCATGTCGCGCACCGAAGATATCTACAACACGTTGAGAGCTTGTGGATCTGCTATCTTCAGTGGACGACACCGGCACGCAACTAAGTTTAAATCAGGCTTTATACACATGCACGCACACATTTTCTCTTGCTCTCTCTCTCTCTCTCTCGCTCTCTCACACACACACACACACACAGACACACACGCACTCACACCCAGCCACGCGATTCTGAAGTATTCGCCCTGGTCTTCAATGTTGGTTGTATATAGCATATATACTGTATATACATAATATATATGTGTGTGTGAAGCTTTCTGACATTCCTCGCTCTTTCTCCAGCTTGCATAGCTCAACCCTGGCTTAGTAAGGCACTGATTCCTCCGCTATCCCCTCCCTATCCGTCCATCTGTCCTATTCATCTAGCCTGCCCTTTTGTAGGAGCCCGTCAATACACAGTAGTGGCATGTACAGTACGTGCATGCAACATGCGGTGTACACACATACTCAACACACAAACTTGCAAGCACGGCTTCTTAGTCCAGCCTTCGGTCAAAGACTAAAGAAATTCCTTAGAATCATCGTGACTGGCCAACAGTTTTCATCATCGGCATAACGGTTGTGTTTGTCTTCGGTCCTTGTCCATCCGCCGAGTGTCCATCAACATCCCCCCCACCCACCCCACCCCAAACAAAGGATACAATCATCACCGCCTGCTCCTCTTCCTCCACTCTTACATTCTCCTTGCATCCCTCCTTCCTTCCTTGACTCCCTCCGTCCCATACGTACTTAATGTCTTTGTTGTTGTTGTTTTTTTTGCTCGTCAGTGTGAATCTATTCGAAAGCAAGACGTAGAGCAAGGTGAAGCACGTGTTAGGTCATCATCTGGACCGACTCTGGAACCCCCTCTTGAGTGCCTCGAGTCAACATTATACGGCGCGTAATCATTAGGTTATCTGTTATGTACAAAGTCTTTGAAGCATTCCGAACGAAATGGACCGGACGTTGAAGAGCTCGGGTGGGAGGGGGGGGGGTGCAAGGACTTTAAGTGGCAGTTGGGAGGTGAATGTAGAGCCGGGGGGAGAAAAAGGCTATGGGAGGGAGGGAGGGGGGGGTTATGGTTATGGCTATAGCGCAGGAGCTTGGTTTGTTTGTGCAACGCAACAGGGTTGGGAGCTCTTAAGGGGATAAAGGTTATTTCGGAAACTGTAGCTCTTGTGGCTCTTGGGAGGTGTGCATGGGACTTTGAGAAGGTCTGTCCTTGATGCGTGTGATCTCATAGTAGGCTGGAACAGCGACAGGGGGGGGTGGGGAGGGGGTGTCGGGCAGAAAGCCAAAGGCTTGGATGCTTGAGACCAGAACATGGGTACAAGACCGAACCGATGACCGCTCACAAAAAGGAAGGAACCATAAGGGAGAGGGGACTTGGACCAGACTGTTAATGTTCAGGGGCTTGATTGAGAGGAGGGAGGGGGGGGGGGGTGAGAAGAGAATGGAGGAGGGCCACGGAGGGGAAGTTTAGATTATAGTATGAAAGAGAAGAAAACACAGAGTCTGTTGCTCGGCGGTTCGGCTCAGTTGAGCTGATCCTCGTACTGTTTCCGGAAACAGTCACCGGCGGGGAAGAACTCCCAGCAACGCTCCTGGTACATCTTCCACACGTACGACTCCTGAGCAAGAGAGAGCGAGAGAGAGAGCAAAAGTGAGAGACAAAGCGAGATGAAGAGAGCGTTTTTTATTAACATTTCCACAGTGTGACTAACAGCAATGGTATGATAGGTTTACATTTCTTAGATGAGCAACATTATAAACAAGCATTCGTTTGGTTCTAGCCTAAAGGGCGAGAGTGGGTGGACAAATACAGTACAGAGGTGTGGGTGACGAGAGAAGGGAGAGAGAGAGACATGGAGAGCGGAGAGTTTGTTTGTTTATGTTCAGAGTGTTCATTAACTTAATGTGAGTCAGATTGTGAATGGTCACTGAAAGTGAAACAATACATAAATGGTTATTAAATGAGATACCTGGCCTGTGTGCTCTGTTTCGTCTTTGTTGATGAGATACATCACAAAAAATCTGTAACACACATAAACACAATATTACACAATCCCACTAACAATATCAATTGGGCATTTAGTAGATACAGCACTTTATTCCACATCCTACCTTACTATACACGCACGCACACACACACACACACACGCAGGCACGCACGTGCGCCATGATTTCAACTCTAAAATGCATCCAATTATCCACAGCTGTACACACACACACACACACACACACGCACCATGAGTTCAACTTTCCATCCACTAATCCTCAGAGACATCACGTTCACACGGCAGCTGCACTGACATCCAATAATCCACAGACACACACGCACAGCGGTTGTACTCACAGGTAGTTGGCAAGGTTGTGCTCCTGTAATGTGTGTGTTTCAAAGCCATGCGGGACGGTGTCAAAGTAGTCGTTGCCTATCCCACAGATAAAGCATTTGGTCTGCAAAGGAAAAACACATTGCATGTTCATATTTGCTCCGATGAACATTTGTTTGTGTGTGTGTGTGTGTGTGTGTGTGTGTGTGTGCGTGCGTGTGTGTACGCATGGATGCGTGTGTGTTTGTGTATTCACCTCCATGTCTTCTTTCACCTGCTCCTGCTGGTCTCTCAGCTCTCCAAACGCATCAATTATCAAACCTGGTCAACAAACAAAGTCACGGTCTACACAATGTTGTTTTTCTTCATTTTAATGTATTTTTTACTTTTAACCACTTAAATCCCAGCATCCGTTTTGTGGGAAAACTTTCTCAGAAAATAGCAGATCGACAAGCTTACAACGCGTGGCAGCGTGACGCGTTGTAAGCCTTTACAACGATCAGCTATTTTCAGCAAAAGCTTTCCCTACAATAACAGAAAACATAAAAGACACTAGCACAATAACAGAAAACACAAAAGACACTAGCCCTGAGGGACTCTGTGGTTAAGGTAAGGTCACTTCCCAATTCCGTGTGTATTGTTGTCTCTTCACCGATAACTGCTACAACTCCTACAACCATGTTTCTGCTCGATACGCATGACATCAAGGGCGCTTCTTTTCACCTTATAGTGATAGAGTTTCACTGGGAAGATGTAATGCATGCAGAGGAATAAGCTCCCCACTGGAAAGGCCACTGAACAGCGACCGACCTGTTGGGGTCGCTAGTGCAGCGACAGATATCTCCCGCCCCATCCACCTTCGCTTCCATGAGCACGGACAATTGTGTTCGTTGGAACGCACAGCCAAGCCAGAGGCGCAGCTGAGGAATCAAACCCCCCTACGCCACCCGAGCACCTTTGTTGTTTACATTTATACTGTAATCTACTACCTTATGGCACTCTCAGCCTTCTAACCGTTCCAACGTAAATACAGAAATGCTTATTGGGGAGAGGAAACATGTGTATCATGTCTTTATATGTCGTTGCTGTCGGGGAGAAACCTCTTATTTTTTTCTAACTTTTTGTGCTTTTTTTGTATCATACTACAGCGTCACACAAAAGCAGATCCATGCTTGTAGGTCTGCTACTTTTGCTATTTTTGAATTTGAATCCTGAAAAGTAACAGTTTGGGACATTTTGAGCTTTCTACCCGACATTCATGTGTATCACCTTCAAAACCATCTCCTCAATCTGGGGGACACAGTCTCCACATTAAAAAACTAAACTAAAAACTAAACAAACAAAAAGAAAAAACACACACAGCATTTTCATTGGCATTTGTGTGCACCCTCCCCCCCCTCACCCTGAATGATGGCCAGGAGGATGACGATGACGAAGAAGAAGAAGGTGATGTCGAAGATGATGCGGTAGATCTCATACTCGTCTCCCGCTGGGTCCTCGATCTGGTCCCCGATCCCACCGCCTGCGCGTACGCCCACGTACATGTGGAACATGTAGCACTGTGTGTGTATGTTTTGGGGAGGGGGGGGGGGGGGGGGGGGGGGGTTGTAGGAGATAGAGAAGCAAAATGTAACACTGGTAATGTCATTTTCTATTTTCTCTTTAGCCAATAAAACTCTACCATGCCTGATCTCAGCAGATAACTTGCACAGAAACAGGTTGAACATTCAAATATCCCTAAACCAATCGCAAGAGATTGATTTGGCAGATATTCACTGATTGGCTTGTCGTTAGACCCACCCCCACCTCTGACTCTCATTGGACAATACATTTTTGTACCGAATAAATCCTAGGTTCACATTACAACACCAGACCAAGCCAGTTCACTCAGAGAGTGGGCGGGGTCTATGGTCTGGAACCAGGCTCGGTTCAACAGTGTTTCAGAACCAGAATCGACTTCATTGTCACATCACAGGTTTATAGGTGTAAAGAAGAGGATGAAATAATATTTTGGTACATTTGCAGTTTTCAGGAAACGGAGGAAGAATAGAGATAGAAAGGAGAGCAAAATCGCAACGTTCCTCTAGTTCGATTTTAGCCGGACACTGGTATTTTGTGCCTTTCTCTACACTGTCCTGTCTAAATAAAGTAAAAAGAAACTGCCCCAACATTTCTTTTAAGCAACAGCATTTGATAATGAATCTGACGGTTTGTTTCAGCCTACTTCGGTGCCAGAGTGCGGTTCATGCCCCACAGGACAGTATACCGGGAAAGTCTACAATACAATGCCATCGTGTCACCATCTCTGTCAGATTTACTGTGTCTGACTGAAGAGGACGAGACACAGGCCCCTAATGTTATCGGATGGCTTTCATAGATGAAATGCTTTCCACCAAAACCCCGTTTTTGGGAAGCTACAGTAATGCTCTCAATGTGTGCATGTTTGTGTTTACAGTAGGGGATTTAATCAATCCCTGCAGCTCATATGGTCAAGCAAATAAATCCAACCAAATTTTGACACCGCAGGGCAAAGAGTGAGAGAGAGGGGGGGGGAGAGGGGGAGGGAGAGAGAGAGAGAGAGAGAGAGAGAGAGAGAGAGAGAGCGAGCGAGCGAGCTGAAGGGAGGTTAAAAGAGAGATCAAGTCAGAAGGAAAGGGAAAGAGAGACAGATATCAGAATGTAACCCTCTCATCCCACTGTGAGAGTCATTGTAAGAGATTTATCCACAACAAGCAAGAGAGGGAAGGCCCCCCCGCAAAAAAGAAGCTCCCCAAGCACTCTCATCCCGGCAACGTCATGTTTTCATTCATCCCTCCATGGGTCTCTGGCCCGGGCTAAGCCCTTGTCACCTTCCTGTAGAGTGGGAAGGGATTGTCTGTTTAGCCACCCGACCGCTCCTTAATAGGAAACAAGACATGTCTATGGAATGCCATGGCTGGCTGGATATATTGGATTAATGCGCACGTGCGCGTATGTGCGTGCTTGTGCGTGTGTGTGCGTGTGTGTGTGTGTATGCATGCGTGCCAGAAGGGAGAGATGGCAGGTGGGGTTGATGATGGCAGTGTCCCTCTATCATCCAGAAATCTCAGGTGGACACACACACACACACACACACACGCACGCACGCACGCACGCACGCACGCACGCACGCACGCACGCACGCACGCACGCACGCACGCACGCACGCACGCACACACACACACAAATTACCCTAATATAGTGTTCCTTTATTGCATGAAAAAGTCACCATACATGTACAGTATCATCCACTTGTCTTTTCATCTCCTCTGTCTCCTGCCTGCCTGCCTGCCCGTCCGTCCGTCCGTCCATTTCAGGTTGGCTCTCAGATGCCACTCTCCAATCTCTTCCCTCCTCGCACAACACATTACTTCTTTCCATTCTCAACCTCTCATAGCTATGAATCAATGGCTGTCCATTTGTTTGTCAGTCGTTCAAGTGAATAGAGCACAAAGTAAATAATGAAGCGCTACAAAGCAACTAGGATACCAGGTAGACATCAAACCCAGCATCTGTCTAAATAACATGCCATCATACGTAACATTTGCATAGCATAACTAGCATCTATCAAAATAGGTTACAAGTACAAGTACAAGTACAAGTGATACAAGGGAATAATGAGTGCTAGGGGATGGGTAGAGTCTGAGGAGATGAGTTTTCACACAGTGGGAGTCAGAATTTAGTCAGGATGGGAGTTAGGACAATATTCCCAAGAGGAAGAAATGTCACCAAAGAGCCCCAATTTACAACAATTGCGCACAATGTGCAGAAATATTCTCCAGTACATTTTATGGAAAATAAAACAAATCCAACTTACTGAATAGATTCATATATATATCACCTTGATGATGATGACTGCCTCCCTCTGGATGCCTAGCTAAGGAAAAGGTTACATAATGATTGACATAATGGGGCAGCGGTGGCCTAAAGGTTAGAGGAGTGAGTTTGTAACCGAAAGGTTGCCGGTTTGATTCCCTGGACCGGACACAATAAATCCGGGTGGGGAAGTGAATGGCCACCACTTACCTCTCCCCCAACACAGCTGAAGTGCCCTTGACTGAGGCACTGAAGTAAAATCTCCTGTGTGATTTGTTTATTTTTGGAACACAGTTTTTATATGCCGCAATCTAAGATTCCCCTATGGGAAATCCAATACAAAAAATAATACTGTGACCCAGGGGGACATAGCGCCCTCTACCGGCAGTGATGTCAGACTTCGGTGCTCTATAAGACGCATGGTTGTACTGGGCATCTCCCAGGTTTTAATGTGTGTGTGTGTTTGTGTGAGTGTGAAGCAGGGCATTCCTGAAAAGGATAATTTGTTCTCAGCTAACCTTCCCTGGGTAAGTAAAGGTAATGACACAGAAAGTACTGTATCATTCCAAAGGGTCTGTGACCAGTTCCATTTAAGGCCTCACCACAGTGAAAGGCAATCAATTCTGTCGTATATAAATATGAGCATATAATAGCAAGCAAACCCATTCATACTGGCAACTATAATCACTGTATTGATAAACATTTATTGATCCCCGGAAGGAAACTCAGAGTTGGGACACTCTCCTATACCGCTACCAACAACACAGAAAAACAATACCGGGGTTAATTGGTTCATATTCTTGGCTGGTCGTTAAACAAAGATTCGCATTTGATCTCAATTAACACCCGGATAATTACACCACACTCCTCCAGCCAATCACACAGGCTGACTGTTAAGTGTTAACGACTGTCACAGTATCCGGGGTAATTAGACCTCAGAGAGACAATGATTAATTAGGAAAGTTCCTTAACGAGGTGCATTCATTGGAGCACCTTCGTTAGTGAGGACAAATACAAGCCATGAAGAGAAAGAAGACACAAACGCTGTTGTCTGGCATTGGAATGTTCCACGTGATTAAAATATGATAGCAGGTTTTGTCAATTAAGTTAAACGAGAATACTCGTACTGAAGCATAATTGGCATATGCTGTTTCTTGTGATCCATTATGGGCCAGTGAAAAGGGTAATAAGGACAGAGCAAGAGGCACATCTCACTGAAAGTGTGAACAGAGAAACAGTGACGAGGACAAATCTCTAGGTTAATCTTGCAACACTGTTTCCTGGCAGGAGAAGGATTGTATAATTGGGAACTGTAAATCATCTTTTGTCTTTGGGAAGTCTTCTCTAAACTATGTTGTGAAATCTATTTTGGTGCTGACAAGTGCCGAGCAAAAAATAATGCCTTGAAAACTTACGAGGGCATTTGTGCCGGTAAAGATAACAAGTTTAACAATTTAACCGACTCATTCATTCAAAATGTATTTACCCCAGAACCACGCTGCTGAGCCAATTCAAACACCGACATTTAACAAGATTAAAAAAGAAAAATAACTCATGCTCAAGGGCCTGACCCCTAGAGGAGCTCCTATTCAACTAAACAGCCATTCTGCTTATGGTTTGAATTGAAGATCTATCTTGAGAGATTATCATGCGTACTAACTGGCTGAGCTGCCAGGCACCCTGACATCGGGCACTCAGGCATGTGGCTGTGGCCTCTTGCACACACTAGGATGTACACTGCTGAACACTGACATATGTGCTTGTTAGCCCAGAGTGCCTTGTCAGTCGCTCTGGATAAGAGCATCTGCTTAATGCCTAAATTGTAATTATAACTGTTGATACGGCTGTCGGCTGCACAAATATTAATACAGAACATACTGTTGACGGAATGTACTGTGTATTCATTCAGATACTCATTGTTGATAAACCGTTAATAGACTGTACATATAGTCACTAATTCATAATGTATATGTATTGTTGATAGATAGTATAGACAGACAGACAGACAGACAGACAAACAAACAAACAGACAGACAGGTTTATCTCATCGCATGCTACAGTTAGTTATATCTACAGTAGGTACACTGTGTGTGTGTGTGTGTGTGTGTGTGTGTGTGTGTGTGTGTGAGTGTGTGTGTGTGTGTGTGTGTGTGTGTGTGTGTGTGTGTGTGTGTGTGTGTGTGTGTGTGTGTGTGTGTGTGTGTGTGTGTGTGTGTGTGTGTGTGTGTGTGTGTGTGTGTGTGTGTGTGTGTGGGTGTTATGTAACTTTTGAACATGCATATTTTTGTCACTTGGTGCAGTTGAATACTACACTGCATCCATCGCCACATTCTTTACTGATGGTGCAGTCGAAAGGACAGACAACTACTCTGATAACTCTTTCTGTAAAGGGGCATGTTTAGGACATAGTTATGGAGCCTTTGTTCCGTGTTATCATTTTATTTGACCTATGCAATTTCAGTTGTTTTCTTTAACCCATTAAGACCGGGAAAGCAACCACTTTAACCATTAATTTATACTTTGGTTATTCAGAAATAGCAGATATACAAGCTCATAAATCATGAACATTTGGTAAAAACTTTGAAAATATATCTTGAAAGATTTGCATACATTTTCACGATAAAATAAATAGTAGATCTACAAGCTCAAGCACATAGTGCCGCACTATGAGCTTGTATATCTGCTATTTTTAAATAGCCAAATAAATCTAAAATTACACCGATTCTTTCCCGGTCTAAATGGGTTAATCTCAAATAAACTCACCTAAACCTATCCAGCGGCTCATGTGGCACAGTAGATTTACATGCTGATGTTTACTCACGGTCAACATGTCGTCACACTTCATGTCCGGCGACTCTCCGTCTTCGCCTTTGTTGTAGAACTTCCTGAAGAAGTTGAAGGCCACTACCGTGTAGAGGTACACCACCACCGCCAGGAGGCCTACTGTCAACACCAACTGAAACACAAAGCAGGTTTGCTAGTTTAGCTCTTATTTTTTTTGAAAGGCTTGCTTTTAGATTCGTTTTTAATCATTTTAATGTTAGTTTTCCGTTTTTAGAGTAGCTCGGCATGTACGTAGATAGGCTATCTTCACTATTTGTGAAGGTTTTGACAACAGGGCTTGTTGGCACAGCTAAAATATTGGAAGATAAGATGTAGGAATTATGGACAAAGGACATTTTCTCTGTGATTTTGTAAGAACACAACACAGTTTCAGTTAGTTATATATTTTTTGTAAAACCTTTTTATTTCAGTTTAAAAAATAATTTCAATTCTAGTTTTCTATTGTTAACACCAACTGACAGAGAGAGGCAATGACTACCGGTATTCTAAAAGGTCCAAGAAAATTTGGAATCAGTTTAGACAACACTTTGAGCTGAAATCCCCTTCAGTCCTTATGCCCATTTGCAATAACCACCTGTTCTTACCCTCTGCTTTGGATTCGACCAACAAGAAGTGGAAGGAGAATTGCCTTGTCTCTTTCAGTAATATATACAGCAATTAGGGATGTCCGATATTATCGGCCTCCCGATATTATCGGCCGATATTAGCATAAAAATTGATATCGGGAAAATATCGGTATCGGTTTTTGAAAAAAAAAAAAATTTTTTTTTTTTTTTTTTTTTTTTTTTGCTTTATAAATAAGTTACAGGAGTTCTTACTGTATATGGTGTGTGTGATATGAAATTTGAGCTTACCCTAATCACAATAATCCCCGCATATATCGGTATCGGTTGATATCGGTATCGGTAATTAAGAGTTGGACAATATCGGTATATCGGTTATCGGTAAAAAAGCCAATATCGGACAACCCTAACAGCAATGGTTTATTTAGTTCCTTGGGAGATCTCACTACTAAACTGGATATGAAAAACCTTAGTTTGTTCCTTGAAAGTACTCTTTTTAAACTATTCCCTAGTTCACATGAGAAAACCTTATTAGAGACCATAATGTCCGTATCAGATTCCCTGTTTAACATTTCATCAATTTACAGTGGTTGAGGGGTACATGGGAGGGAGGGGGAACTTGGGGCCGAGTTGAGAGAGGAATATTGGACGCACTGTCTAGGATTAACTCCTCCTGTGCCTGCGTTCGTATGTGCCTTATTGAATTGAAGTGGTTCATAGGATCCATTACACTAATGCTAAACTCAGTAGATTATTTCCAGAAACAAATGACTCTTGTCTCAGGTCCCTCCAATCCCCTGCAGACCACACACACACTTTTTATTCCTGCCCAAAGCTTGCCGCTTTTTGGAAATCTTTTTTTGATACACTCACTGCAGTTCTGGCATTCTCTGTGACTCCCTGTCCTCTAAAAGCCATCTTTGGTGTGTCTCCTGTAGTGGGCAGATTTAACAGATTCCAGGCCGACTTGGTTGCTTTTGCTTCCCTCATAGCCAGACCCTGTATATTGCTCCACTGGAAGAGCCCTAACCCTCCCAGTGGTGCGTCATGGGAAAAGGACTTGTCAACGTTTCTCCATTTGAAAAGAATTAAACACACGGTTAGAGGTTTGTCGAAAGACTTTTACAGAACCTGGTACACACTTTTGTACATTAATTCCTTGACTACCGTTTAATTAAGGGTTAACAATACCCCCCTCTATTATTTTCCACTTTGTATTTATTTTATTCTACTCTGTTATCACCATTATTACTATTTTTTAAATTATTATTATTACATTTATAGCGTTTTGTGTCCACGAGCCATAGTCCCTATGCCCTGTGGACACGGCCAATTTCTGGGTTCCACTGTACAGTCTGTGGGGGCGTGAAAATTCACCGGGGGGACTCTAAATGTCCTCTTGGCCCCCCTCTGCGTGTGGACACCACTTGTTCGCCCATCAGTCCCACGGATGATTTTTGTTTCCTTTTTTTGTATTTAGGGTCCTTTTCTGCAGTTCAAGCATAAATCCACAGGGTGGCAGGCTATTTTCCAAAACTATTGGAAGTGGACATGTGTACACAGCCAGCATTAACTCAATGGAAAATGTACTCTGTGTACACCGTGTACAGAGGGTTTCCAAAGGGGTCCATGGCTGGTTCCCAAGGTGTGGTTCGGGGAAACTATAGCCTAGACATGTTCAGGTAAAACTATTGGCCGTGGACACAAACTTGTGTAAAACTATTGCCCGTGTACACAGTGGTTGATATCAAGTTCAAAGGGGCTACAGGGATGACAAGAGCCTAGTACAGCATAATAGCTCCTATTAGAGTCTAGTATGGCTTAGAACATTCTAGTGTAGCCTATTCCAGCTGGCCCCAGCCCTTTATGGCCTAGTACAGTCATCTAACTACCCCCATACCCTAGGCTATTCTCCCACTGGGCTGGACTTGGGTGTACTGGAATGTGCTGGGCTGTGCTGGGCTCTGGTGGGCTGTAATGGGCTCTGGTGGGCTGTGCTGGCCTCTGTTAGGTTGTACTGGGCAGTACTATACTATAGCCTAGAACTGTTCCTGTAAAACTATTGCCGGTGGACACAAACCCATGTAAAACTATTGCCCGTGGACACAGTGGTTAATCTCAAGTGCAAAGGGGCTACAGGGCTGACAAGAGCCTAGTACAGCCTAATAGAGCCTATTAGAGTCTAGTAAGTCCTAGAACATTCTAGTCTAGCCTATTCCAGCTGGACCCAGCCCTGTATAGCCTATTACAGTCATTTAACTACCCCCATACCCTAGGCTATTCTCCCAGTGGGCTGGACTTTGTGTGCTGGAATGTGCCGGACTGCTGGGCTCTGGTGGGCTACAGTATAATGGGCTATAATGGGCTCTGGTGGGCTGTGCTGGGCTCTGTTAGGTTGTACGGAGCAGTACTATACTATAGCCTAGACATTTTCATGTAAAACTATTGCCGGTGGACACAAACCCATGTAAAACTATTGCCCGTGGACACAGTGGTTAATCTCAAGTGCAAATCTCAAGTTATTGTTTAACAAATAATAATTTGTTTCTTATTTACATGAGTTCACTAATTTATTCTACTCTCCCCTGGGCATGGGTGGGTGGGTTTGTTTGTTTTGTTTATTTCCTCTGTTCTGCTTGTGGTCATGAATGACCACAAACCTTTTAAAATGGAAAAAAGCTAATAAAAAGAAAATACATTTTGCACTGGAACTGTGTATCTGCTGACCTGTTTGCCGTTGTGCGTGACAGAAGAGAGGATGGTGCGGAGCGTCTTGAAGCCCATGGCGATGTCCAGCAGATGGGCAGCAAAGAAGAAGTTGTTGTAGTGACCCAGGATAGACATGGTCATATACCAGGCTAGATACAAGAAGGACTGGAGAGAGAGAGAGAGAGAGCAGGAGGAGTAAGGCGAGAGGAATATAATGTTGCTGTTGGGTAGAAGTATCTCCATATTTCAACATTTTTTTCATAAATGAATACCCTACTTCGTGGTGATGATACAGTGTAACACAAAGGTAGCAAAACTAGCCGATCTACAAGCATACGTCGCCATGCGAAGCATTGTGAGCTTGTAGATCTGCTATTATTTTTTAAATATTAAAGTGAAAGGGGTTAAGTGCGTCTGTGTGGTTTAGAAATATTGAACCAAAGTATTAATTCAAAAAACGTTTTACCCCAAAGTATTGACCAAAGTATTAACAAGAGTTTGTCACTAAATAAAACGACATTGGATCCAATGGAACACAGTTTTGGACATACAAGGTTTCCACCTGACAGTGACTATAAGGGTGTTTTTATATTAGGTAGATGAATGGGTAGAGAGGCTGTCTGGGAATGGGAAAGTAGCTGGTTCTACCCTTGACCTGAGACACTTAACCCCTTAATGTACCCTCCCCCATGGGGACCAGAAAGTACTCCCTTTACCAATTGCTTCATACTGCACAATCTTCTGTTTCACAGATAAAAAAAAACTAGGAATATGTGATGAGCTACAGAATATATAAATTAATAGAATATGATCATTGGCAGTACTGAATAGATGAGCAGTAGAGGAGGATATCATTTCATCCATGGCACAGTGGGGATATACTCCAAAACTCATTTACCACATTCACTATTAAACCAAAGCGGTTTAAATTACATCTCCATTACCAGCCCAAGTAGTTTGTGCATAGAATAGATACCAGACACAACGCAAACATACCAGTATTTGGTAATGTATTAGTTTGCTGCCCTGTGTATTATTTAGGTAGTACAGATCATATATATTCTTACATTATCTGTGAATACAACTCCCAGTTTCCAGATCTGATACTTGACGTCGATGGAGTTCAGTCTGTTGACAGAGGAGAGAAACTGCTTTAGTCGCCACGTTCCCACCACACATGCACACCAACACAAAATTGAAACGGGCTTTGTTCAGACTGCAGGCGAACCCGAGTTGTTTCTCAAATCTGATCTTTAGGACTGACTGTCCACACTGTTATTTGCAAGTGATCAGATCGGATTTGTGTTTTCAGACATTGTTAACATGCTGTATCTGCATTGGTTGCTGTGATAACGATGTTAACGACATAGGCGTGATGTGTCGCATCACAACGCATTGTGAGCTTGTGGATCAGCGATCTTTGGTGAGTGACGTACAGTATTGTACAACAATGTATACATCAGTCTAAGACGGTTCTTTAGAAATGAGGAATGTGGTTCAAATCTGAGAGGTAAAAAAGTGTTTCCATGTGTTTTTTGCTTTTTTTTACTGTTCAGACTTGATCAAATCAATCTCATTCCAATCTGGATAGGCCAAAAATCTGATTGTGTCTGAACATAGCTATAGATATGGCAATGCATCTATTAACAGTACATATGTGTATATCGGTGCATGCATTTCCACATCTACTCCGTATCTACTGTACCTACATCACGCGCGCACACACACGCACACGCGCACACACACACACACACACACACGTCGCCATATCTCCGGAGGCTTCTAATTGGCTGTTACTGCCATCTTCTGACTGGTAGAAGTTACCCAAGTGTTAATTTCCAACCTCATCCAGCTCATATCCCCAGCACTCCACAACTTTCTCACGTTAACCGTCTCCCACATTGCCTTATTTGAAGTTAACTTTTTTCTCTGAGCCTTAATCAGATTATATAGGAGCACGGAGGTCCTGCAGGCAGTGACCTGGAAATACCAGCCAGTGTCCAAATGATCCTCTGTTCCAACCAAACCCACGCAGAGTCTGTGTAGGTTTGAATGTGCCAAAATTATGCATGTTTCCATGCTCTCCAGAGTGTTCTTTTGAGCCGTCTCAAAATGTCTCTTTTCATCATTTCTTCATTTACTTGCGCACACGCACACACAGTGGTGGAAGAAGTACTCACATTTTTAACTTAAAGTAAAAGTACCGATACCACAATATAGAAATAATAATATATTACAAGTAAAAGGATTCACATTTAGCTTGAGTAAAAGTAAAAAAGTATTGGCATCAAATTGTACCAAAAGTAAAAGTACTCATTATGCAGAAAGTCCCATTTCAGGTTTCAAAATGTATAGGAAAATCTTTTGAAAATAGCATATCTACAAGCTCACAATGCATCGCAGAGCGCCGCGTTGTGAGCTTGTAGATTGGCTATTTTCAAATAGCTGAAGTACAAAATAGTAGCCTGGCTCCAGCCCGTGAATCGCTAGCCACGGCCATTAAAAAAATATGTTCAGGCGATTCTGGTCTGGTGACGCTCTCATAGGAGGTCTCAGCCTCGGTTGAAAATCTGATCGACGAATCGGGATCGGGATAATCCAGTACGAACCAATCGCCAAAGAGTCTTTGAAAAAAAAAACTTTGGCCACGCCCCCATCTCAGCAACCGGCTGCATTGAGAGGGCTTTCAGACTGAATAATGGAGTGAAACGAAATGAAAATTCAGGCTGAGTGTCAGGCTAACAAAATAGGGCTTAGTTGGTTAATGTATGTTTTGTCTTAATAAGCCAAATCTGCAAAGTAACTAGTACTTGAGTAAATGTACTTAGTTACTTTCCACCACCGCCCCACACGTGCATGCACGCGCACGCGCCGTACTCACACGGCAGCCAGAGAGCTATCCTTCTTAGGTTTCCTCTTCTCGTGAGCGTCGCTGAAGTCCAGAGCAGCCTTGTCCATCCCCAGGAGCTCACTGATGCGGTCGTGGCCGTAGAACTCACCGTACTTATCCATCACCTGGGGATTCACAATAAAACATGTGGGTAAGGTAATGACTCCTCTATGCCAGTGGTTTCCAAACGGTTGGGCTGAGGCACATTGGTGTGCCGTGCCACCTACAATGACGTGCACAAAATAGGTACGCCAGATTGAAAGAGAGATATCTTTTTGTAGGGTATAGAAGTAGGAATAGGAATAGGTTTATTATTGTCATTGGTCACAGATACAAATACAAGTTAAATACAATGAAATGTCACAGGTACAAGTACACAGTTACAACGAAATTGGTTTGTGCCTGAAGTTGCTTCTGTAATGGGAAATAAGTGTGCACAAAGTACTGATATAGTAAATAAAAACATAATTCATAACCTTTTGTATAATTGTATATACTGTATGGCAATAATAATGTGTTGTTATCCCAAAATCTCAAGACTTGACATGGACTTGTCTCACAGCACAACAGTGTGCCTCGGTAGAACTATTTTGGAACCACTGCAGTAGCATACAGAATGCAGCATTATGCAGCCTTTGTATTGGAAAACTTCTGTAAAGGTCCTTACATGCCAGGGTTGTTTTGTGTGTGCGATTAATTCGCCTGAAAATATATATTATTTAATTTGGAACAAGGTAGGTTTTTGAGCTTCCGCACCGCGAATAAAGGGAACGACCTGCCTGAATGAGGCATCAACTATATGAATCATTTTGATGCGGAATATTTGCCGGCGCGGCGAGTAATAAAAGGTCATTTTTGCATAAAATGATTATAAATGTAGAATTGTTTAATTTCCTCTTGATTCCTTAGTTTTTCATTTCCTCCATCCAATGATTTTATGGAAATTGCATTATCTGGACATAATCACCATGCAATTTTGAGCTGCCACTGTCAATAAGGTCTGAAAACAGCATTCCATAAATGAGTCAAGGCGGATTTATATTCAGCTGCGTGCTGGTGTCGCACAGCGAACATAGACGATTTACAAGCTCACAACGCTTGGCAGCGTGACGTGTTGTGGGCTTGTCATTTTGTCTACTTTCGGTTCGCAACAGGATGCGCCGACGAGTATGAATCAAGCATTGTATGCAATTGGTCCCAGATGATCAATTATTATCAAACCAAAAGCTGTTCTCCCCATATGCTTGTAATCACAGAGACATGTGCAGCCTGACTAACATTCCTCACTGGAGAGCCCCACGCTAAAAGAAATGTTTACATTGTAATCAGTCTACGTAATCTGTTTCATTAATCACGTTCATTGTGTAATCTGATTATTCTTTTAAGAAACGCGATTCATGTTATCACACGCCTCTGTGTTTTTCCTAATTTCACAAGCAATCCGAGTTGCTTCGTTAGTTACCACTTGCTTTAGAATCTGATCACTGAATCATGTTACTGTGCATAGTTAGTCTACTACTGTAACTCAACCATAGCTTAGTGGGTAGAGAGGCCACCCCGAGTGCTCATCATGACCATCTGAGCACTCATCAGCTGGGTGAAGCTGAAACTTAATTGATTAACAAAGCTTCCCCCCCTTTGAATTTTTTTTTTTCTAATTCAATTGGTTTGTGTGCTGTGAGTGATCTACATAACGGCAGCAAAAACAATTGGTCCCAGACCATGAGTTATTGTCTAATCAAAAGCCCTTTTTCCCTATACAGCATGTGTGCAATCACATCAGTGCTAATGATAGCCACACTCCCCATTTGCTCTCAGCACAGCAGAGAGACTACCGGGGGTTACATTATTCTCATGTTGAAGGTCAACTTTGGACGAGGTTTTGATGTGCTGTGGTTTTGGTGTAGAACACAGTGGTAACCACACAGTAGTGGGTCTCTGGGAGATGTTTAATCCATGCATGTTATCTTAATATCTCCTGGGGTTACATGTCATCATTGTCTCCTCCAGGAGGGCAGAGAATCTTGCGATTACCTCTATCTGTCTGTCTGTGTGTGTCTGTTCGCAGTGAATCTAGCAAACTGCTAGGCCAATTAGCACGCTGCTATAGCAGCCCAAGGACCTCAACCTGAATATTTTTCTAATTAGTCAATGACAACTACAATGACAACATCCGAAACATCCCTCCAGGCTATCGTATAAGCATCGACAAGGCTATGGAGTGGAACTAGCCGTGCAGCCACAAGCTGTCTATCCGGCAAATGGGATGTACACTACTGTACTAGCCAATTCGTCGCTCCCTTCGGCTGCAGCCCTGCAACAATACTTGCATTGTAGGTGATAATCTATGAATGTAAAAAAACATATTTAGCAGTGAATCTCTTAGTTATACCGACTTTGTTCTTTTGAAGCAATGTTACTCCTATTGGTGAAGATTATACAGATCGCAACAAGCAGAGGGGGAGAGATTAGTTTATTTCATAAGTTGTGCAGTAGGCTGCTGTGAGGAGTGCAAAACGCATGTAGAGGACTGGTCCTATCATGCCGGTCCCTTTAGTTTTTAATTTTTTAATTTAAAATTTTATCCCGCGATTTTTGTAACCCATTTTTTTCACCCGGTGCCAAATTCCTAAGTGATCCTGGGCGCTACACCAGCCCTACACCAGTGCTACACCAGTCCCCCACAGCCTGGGGAGGCCAGGGCCGAGCTCATGCTTCCTTCAGTGCATGAGAGCCAACTGACCTTCTTGTCACCTGACAGGGGGGAGTTTCCCTGGTAGCGCGTGGAAGGAACACGTTATTCCAACCAGTTCCCTTCCCCTCCATCAGGCGCCCCGGCTGTCATGGGGGAGGCGGTATAGTGACCAGGATTACTACATGTTTTTGTGAGGGTATTAAAGGTAGGGTAAGTGATTTTCTTTGGTTAAAATAAGAGTTAAATAGCTCTATATTCTGATAGTACTCATTGTTATAGAGTGTTTGTGCAATAAAAGGAGTCTCCTTGTCTCATTTCCAATTTTATCCAATCAGGATAGAGAACTCAATCAGGATATAGATTAAACAAGTGAAATTGGAAGTGATGATACTAAGAAATGAGCAGGCAAAATTGGAACTGGAACACTATAAAAATGAAGCTTAAAAATGGGTACTTTCTCCTGATTGGCTGAGATTTTGACACCTACCGGAAAATGTATTTTCTGTTTATTAAAGAGCTGGAGAGACGGGGAGACTCCTGTTACTGAACAAACACTCTATAGAAATGATTACAATCAGAATGTAGTGCGTTAACCTTTTAACAAAATACTTTTTGTTTTAACCAAAAAATGTCACTTACCCTACCTTTAACTAACCTGGGAGACACGGGGAGAACATGCAAAATCCACACAGAGTAGGCCTTTTTGCCAACCCCACCTAGGGTATGGGCGCTGATGACGTGGGGGGAAGACATGCCCTCAACGGTGGGAATCGAACCCAGGACCTTCTTGCTGTGAGGCGACAGCGCTACCGACTGCGCCACGTGCCCCCTCCGGTCCCTTTAGTTTTAATGTATTTATTATTTTATTTATTTATTTCATAGACTGACTGATAAGCTGGTTAGTGTGCCTTGGCTTCCTGGTCGAACTACTTTATAATTTTTATGTCAATTTGGACAGATATGGGGGCCGCTGTCATTTAAAATTCCGGGCTGATTTGTGTTTCCTGTCCGCCCCTATACAAATATAATTGACACAAGCCATTAAAAATCAGCATTTATCAGAACCCTCCCCCCATTGCGCCTTGTGCCTTTTCATACACAAGCCTACGTGTGTAACTGCTCATCACATACCCCCCACACAGAAAGACGGAGGTAGGGTGTTCCTCCTGGTAGAGATTTGCGCTTTTCTGAGCGCACCTTTTTAGTATGTCCTTACAAAACCGTGCCAAAGAAATAAACCACATGAATCCATATTCTGGGCATGTCATAGGCGAACATTCAGCTCAAATAGGCAAACATTCACCCAAAATAGTAGATCTACCAGCTCACAACGCATGTAGATCAGCTATTTTCAGCAAAGGCATTTTGGTATAGAGGACAAAAGCTATAGGTGACCAAGTATATACAGTATATGTATGTATATATATATATATATACATTATGCTGTTCTTCTAATGGTTAAGAAGTTGTGTCCGACAGTTTTAAGTAAAATGCATTTGTACAACTTTTAAAAAACACATTCCACTCTCCTGACCGTATCTTTCTACAGTCTTGCAGGCTCCAAAAATACTTTACTAAAGACATTGGCAAGCAATAGTTAGTTAATGTCAAAATATTAAAGCTTACCTTCCTCTTCACAAACTTATCCCAGTAGTTGTTAGGAAAAGATCTGAAAAACAAAAACAAAAAGACTAATGAATCAATAGTTTGGAGTGACTGGTGGTATAGGGTGATGAGATGAATACATATTCATGTAATATTAGCTTCAGACTTGGTTCTGTATTAAGGAAAGTTCATCTAACAATATTGTTCAGGCTCTCAAAACACATCTAGATCAACTCGTATTCAAACAAAAACGAAATGATAGCTTGCCAATATGTGCAGCACTTTCACGTTTCACGGTTTAATATATTATTTGATATAAATTAGTGTTGATGTATTTAACATGCACAGCCCTGGAAGAGTAAAACAGACTAAGATGTATTTGCAACTGCCATTTCACTTAGATCTGATCAGAAACTAGTAAAATAGTATCCATGTACCATTCCGTCTATTATTGTCTATTATTGCATGTGTTTAGTCCAGTAAAAACATCATAAAAACGAATGGCATTTACAAGATCAATGCCATGATTTTTCAGTGGGCTATAATAATCAGCCAGGTATAATAAGAGTTTCACATTCACATCAGCAACAGGGAATAAAAAATGCCATCATTAATTCACAGTGGCAATACAAAAATTAACCTACCCAACCATCAACCCTGTATTAATCCACCCACCCCCGCATATCTATCTATCCCTCTCTCCATCCGTCCATGCATCCTTCCTTTTCA
This sequence comes from Gymnoscopelus microlampas, assembly GCF_963454915.1. Lineage (NCBI taxonomy): Eukaryota > Metazoa > Chordata > Actinopteri > Myctophiformes > Myctophidae > Gymnoscopelus > Gymnoscopelus microlampas. The sequence goes on from NC_139951.1 coordinate 16,088,237, forward strand.
AATTAGAATTTAAATAGTGACATTTACACAACTGTGAAGCGGGGCATTGCCCATCAACACATCCTACTTTTTAAATAACCCTTTTAGATTCAGAGCAAGAGGGCAAGTATGACTGCAATAACCCCATTACCTTGTAGCTGTAAAAAGTCACATTCTCTGGAATAAAATCCACCTTATTATTTTGACTGACAATGATACAAAAATAGTCTAAAAATGGCAGATTATTCTGATGACCACTGAGGTTGCGACATGTACCAGGAACCTGCAGTGTTGTTGTAGGTTCATGCTTTTTTAAATTTTTCATATTGATATGAAATATCTGAAGTATATCTATATACCCTTTAACGCTGCTTTGGGTGAGAGCATCAGCTAAAGGCCTGAAATGTAAAATATGATGTAAATTGAAATAATATGTTGGTTTAGCGTTAACTCTCCCTCTAGTCTTATGGGTACACAGCAGTACAAGCCAACACACTGGCCTCCAGGTATGCCCTGGCATTTAGACATATAGCACACAATTACATTTCCCTAAACAGTCCATGACCCCCATTTAACTATAATTACCACTAGGGAGAGGGTTGATTACCTTCAGGGAGGATGATCGCAAATGAAGCCTGGAGGCACGGTGTTAAATTAACCTGTTCGACTGGACTGCCTCTTTCTCTCTCTTTATCTATCTCCATGATATCACACTTTGGTCTGTTATATCTGGTTCATATCTTACACAGCCAATCAAGTCATGTAATGAACTAGGATATTATTATTAATGCACCTACAAGCTCAGAGTTGAATTAACCCTGAGGATTTTACAGCGTACCATGTTGACGGAACATTATCAGGGCATTTTATTCCATCAGGTTGATGAGTACAGTAGCCTACAGTGGACCAGTTCATACTAGACTTAAAGTAGTAGTCAGTTTCCCTGACATTTTCACCACCCACATCCCCAAAATATTCACAGGCATGGGTCAGAGTTTCCGCAGAGGTGTGCACAATCTCCTGTCATGTTCGCTTTTAGAAAATCCTCTTTTGCTTGAGAAGTGGCGTTACGCATCTTTCAAGTCTATATTTGGGCTTTTGCAGTGTTTATATTATACAAGGCCCCTGGTCATTGGCCCATGGCTTTGTGAGAGATGCTGTGCCCATGCAGTATTGTTACTATTATTATAGTCTATATCGTGCTGGTCTGCGAGATAATTCATGCTTTTCAGCTGGACTCCTGAAAGCCATTAGTGCCATCTTCTTGTCCCCTTTATTCAACCTGCCTTCCAACCTTCCCATTACCTTTTCTCTGGGCTGACATGAAGTTCTTTGTACTATAACTTTAATAGTCTTCCATTAAACGATGCATTTTCTTCATTTTCCTCACTTTATTCATTCTGCCCCTCCTCCTCCCCACTGCCCTGTCTCTCTCAAACAAGTTTTGTGCTCTAACTTGCAGTTTGGACACTGGTGCCATCTTTCTGCCTCAGCTAAAACAGGACATATAAAACTTTATTATATTATTATAGCTAGTCAATTTCTGCTTGACTTAATAGTCTTCCATTAAACGATGCATTTTCTTAATTTTCCTCACTTTATTCATTCTGCCCCCTCTCCCCACTGCCTTGTCTCTCTAAACCAAGTTGTGTTCTCTAACTTGCAGTTTGGACACTGGTGCCATCTTTCTGCCTCAGCTAAAACAGGACATATAAAAATGTATTATATTATAATACAGTAGCTAGTCAATTTCTGCTCGACTTAACTCCATTATGCTGCCTGAGACTTGCTGCTTTCCCCCAAAACACGGCACAGCAGCTCAGTCAAATTTCGGGAATTGATATGAGAGCACGTTGGCCGGACGGACGGACAGAGGTCTCCGTTCACCCATAAGCACAGCTGAAATCTGATTACTACACATTTTGAAATATCCTCGGCCCAGTGTTATTAAAGACAATACATAAAGCCTTATCTGGCATGGAGGCAGGCAGGCAAAACAATACGGTTGTATTGAACTTACTGTAACACACAAACCGGCTACCAAAGACATAAAAAGATGTCGACTCCCTACCCAAACTCAAAACTAACCTAAAAGAATGGCTGACCTCAAAATACAATTGGGCTTAGTTGAACACCTTGGAACATATACCTGTTGCTGCTACTGGAGCTTTTACCGTTATGTATTGTATTGTATGTATTGTATGTCTTATTATGAATTGAGTACAATGGACCACAATGGAAACAAGCCCTTTGGGGCTTTTTGTGTTATCCTTTTAGCAAAACTGTTCACTGTACTACAGGTACTGTTAACTAACTTGTTAGTATTCAGTCAAAACCCGCACCCACACACAAATAAGCCATCTCACCAATTTGTCTAGTGATTTAACCTCTCTCTCTCTCTCTCTCTCTCTCTCTCTCTCTCTCTCTCTCTCTCTCTCTCTCTCTCTCTCTCTCTCTCTCTCTCTCTCTCTCTCTCTCTCTCTCTCTCTCTCTCTCTCTCTCTCTCTCTCTCTCTCTCTCTCTCTCTCTCTCTCTCTCTCTCTCTCTCTCTCTCTCTCTCTCTCTCTCTCTCTCTCTCTCTCTCTCTCTCTCTCTCTCTCTCTCTCTCTCTCTCTCTCTCTCTCTCTCTCTCTCTCTCTCTCTCTCTCTCTCTCTCTCACACACACACACACACACACACACACACACACACACACACACACACACACAGGGTCAGAGGGTCAGACTCACTGTGTGTTAATAACCAGTCTGTCCCACTGTCCTTTAATGTCATCCTCAGATGGCTGTTCTGTGATGTAAAGGCCATCAAACTCCAGCTTTCTGGCCACCTCTTTCTCACGCTTAAATATCACCAGTGGCACCTAGAAAAAACACGCATGCACACACGCACAAACGCACACACACACACACACACACACACACACACACACACACACACACACACACAGTTATAATGACTTAGAAGGTCAAGTGAATGCATTGTAACCTGCTTATAACACTGTAATCTGCTTATCTCACTGTATAATTACAATTATATGCGCCCATAAGTACTCATATAATGCAATCATAACACTTTAGAAAGCCTATAAAGTCAAGTATTGTAATACTTCAGACAGTAATAACCAATGCAGGTAATAACCATCAGATAGCCTACCTTCAGACAGTAGTAACCAATAATGCAGCAGAAGGAGATGACAGTGTGTAGGATGGCCAGGATGCGGAGCGTAGGCTCCATGTACCCACTGCTCTCCTCCAGGACAAAGTGCACGGTGACGGGCTCCGGGGGATCGCCACCATCGCCGCCATCTCCCGCCACGCCCTCCCCACTCATCAGGGGGTCCCACTGAACGCTGGAGTCCGACTGGCTGCCCCTGTAGACCAGTTCCCTCCCGCCGACCACGGCCGAAGACGTGGAGACCTGGCGAGGGGGGGGGGGGGCAAATAAATAAATTGTAAATAACAAAAACAGCCCATCTACAAGCTCCCAGTGAGTTGTATTGCGACAGTTTGTGAGCTTGTAGATAGGCTACGTTCACTATTAAAAAAGATTTAAAAAAACGTACAAAATAATAATAATAACAAAAAATCATATACAATAAAATAAAAGGTTATAAATTGTGATTAGCATTTGTAAATGCAGCATGTTTTTCAACTGTGTTGCTTTACTTACACTCCTCAACCACTTCCACTTTGACATCTTTATTGATAACAAAACATATGTAAAAATTACATTAGGATAGACGCAAATAAGCCAGCGGCTTATTTCCATTGCGGTCCTTTCATATGTACTGTATGTGCAAATTATGTTGTGTTGCATGCTGTGATGTGTATGTGCGTACTGTAATTGCACTTAAGTCCACACACCAAAAGGTGCCAAAAGTGTACCACAGGTATGAGTGTAGGGAACTAGGAGAATGGGGGAGCCTTCTGCCGATAAAATGCGATTATTTGACCAGTAACGGGACCGCTGACATTGTGTCGTGACTCGTTACCTTGTAGAAAAGGAGGATGAAGTTGATGGCAAAGGCGACAAACAGAGCCAGCATCCTCATGTTGTAGAAGTTCCTGGCAAAGTAGTTCTGGAGATGACGAGGGAAACAGAAAACAATCACTTTGTCATTGATACACTGTATGACATTACCACTCACCCACTAAAATTTGGATGAGGGCGTGAGACTGTGTAGGGGGCATCGATGTACACGCGCGCGTGAGTGTGTGTGTGTGTGTGTGTGTGCTGTACCACCATATTGGTGTATGAAAAGTGTGTGTGTACGGGAGATACCCAATAAAGTATGTGAGTGATTGTGTGAATGCATATTAATGTACGACTGTGGATAGTGGGTACTATGTGCACATGTGCTATGTAAACATTTATATGTGAGTTCATATGAATGCAAAAAGAGCATGTTTGAATACTTGCAGAGTGTGCCAATACATGTATGTGGTGTGTATATACAGTATGTTTTCTTTATCATTATTTTGCTGCTACAATTTCTGAGGAACCAGAACAAACAAACATACCAAAGATGCAACAATCAACAAACCTTGAACCATACAGTGAGTGAGTATAGGTGTGAGCGTGTATGCATGCATCAGCTCTCCTACCAGTAGCTTCCTCTGGTAGGCTATGATCTTCTTCCAGAAGGCAGACTCCTGCAGGTCCGGTTCACTGGAGGTGTGATGCTGTCTGACTTTCTGCTTGGCTTTCTCGTCCTTCTGCTGCTTGGCCTGTTTCTCTCCGCCCTCGCCCCTGAAACCGCCATACACAAACACATGAGAGTAGAGCCCGACTTATATATCAATCTGACCGATATATCGGTCATTCTTAGCAATTATGCAGCCGATGTGTCCCGGTTTTTCACCACTTTCAACCTTTCCGTCCCCATATTTTGGGCAATGTCACTCTTGATGGAAATGTTTAAAAGTTTTCAAAACTATTAAAAATAATAGCAAACCTACAAGCTCACAACACCTTGTAGATTAGCTGTTTTGGAAAATGTGCCAATAGGGCTTAAGTGTTTAAATAAAATCATAGTTAAATGTTCTCAAATAGAAACTTTAATCAAATCTAAGTTTTCTTTTTATTGATTCGAAAATGAGAGTCTAGGACTCTCCAAAATCTAACTCAAAATTCTGCCATCGGTCGGGTTCTACACGAGAGCCTCTTTGTCACACGTTGCCAGCTGTGATCGCTATTATTGTCTTCGTTTATCGCACGGAGCAAAGGCATTTTAGAGAGAGGACACTAATTGGGATCATTTTGTGGCGAAACACCTGCATGCAGAACAGCATGATAATTTAAACTGTGTGCACGTACTCTGCTTTCTCAGGTTCACACTTTGTCTCTTCGGTGGTTTCCTTCTCCTCGGAGGTAGAGCTCTTCGACTGAAATAGAAGATGCATCATTAGTGAGGCACCGGTCGGGGGAATTTTGCCAAACACTTTGTTGTTCCACCGTACGTTATGTTGCAAGTGTCATGCGTGCCAGTAGGGTGGGGGTTAGGGGAAAGAGGGGAGGATGTAATCATCTATCTGCAGATTCAAGCCCACAAGCTGTGTGCCTGCCAGTCTCGTAGACAACAGCTGCATTATGGCGCCATTTATAACCGCAACGCTATGTTTGCCAGAGGATAGTCATTTGTCACAGTGTGGACTTTAGCTGTCTAAAAAAATAAAAATAAAAACTTAGCAAAGATTTTTACCAACAACAACTTGACAGGGCTTCGTCGTCAATATATTTGATAGCGAAAACAATATCTACATGTATATGCGCGTCGTGTGCTTGTAGAATAGTTTTGTGGCAGCCCCCGAACCCTGAGGAATGACATGAAGACAGGCGGCACTCTGCATCATGTTAATGTGCATCCATGATGAACACAGTCGCACACTGAGGACAGTAATGGCACCGCCAACTGGGAGAGCAATGGACTGGAGACACGAGAGGAGAGACGGAGAGACGGCGGCATGCTGAGGAGCAGAGGAAGGAGAGGGAGCGAGGAAAGAGTTGAGGTAGAGGAAGGAAGGATGCAGTGGGGACTGAAGAGAGGTAGAGAGAGAGAGAGAGAAGGGGGGGGCATGTAAGGGAGGAAGTTAAGTGTGACCAGACCATGGATTCACAGATCCAAGAGAAACAGAAATGGACTAAAGCTCCTCTCACACCGACGCATCGAGACGCATCGTATCACCTTTCGATCCGGGGCGGCATCGAACTAGGGCAGTGGCATATGCAGTCAATGTCATGAGATGTCTTTTACTGATAGACTTATGTTATTTTGTTCCAGTTAACTAATATGAAAACTTTCACAAAAATAATACAAACATGCACACTGGGAGTATGCGTGCAAAGTGTCACGCCGATTGGTCAAACGTTCCGGAGATTAGCTGCTCACAGAAACACGGATGGACAAACACAGACACACAGACACAGACACACGCACACGCACACGCACACACACACAGTCTTTGGCCGTCCGGCCTGGCGGAAACAATTAATATGAGAGAGAGCGAGCGAAGGATGCTGCGTGTGTGTGTGGGGTGGGGGTGATCCAATTGTAAATGAAGCGATGAGGAGTCTGTTCTAAAGTAATAGCCTATCTTGTGGCTTGTTCAACAAAAAACAATAAAAAAGCCACTCCAGTGCTTGGAGCCGGTCCATTCATCATGAGCACAGTGTAAGACAATAACAGCCAGAGCGGTTACCCACAGCTGTAGCAGAAGCTCACATTTCGCGACACAGTAGTTTTATTGTAGCTTATGGCACTTTTACTGTTTTGTTGCTGCACCAGTAGCTCTAAAGGCTAGATTAGATTAACAAAACAAAACAAGTGGATAACTCTCCTGCAACAACAAAGTGCCACAGTAATATCATTATAACTGTGAGTACAAGACAGGACAGGACAGGATGGAACAGAAGAGAACATATATTAGAAGATATTAAAAAAAGATGAGACAAAAATTAAACGCGGTCAATGACTCTGACTCTACCAGTTTAACCCATCCAATCCGGGAACGCATCTCTGTCATTTTAGATTTCTTTGGCTATTCAAAAATAGCAGCTGCGCTATGAGCTTGTACTGTATATCTGCTATTTTTGAACATTTGTGAAAATGTGTGCAAATCGTTGAATTTATATATTTTTTTAACCCATTGAGACCTGAAGCCGATTCTACATGTCTCCTAAATCTCAAAAGTTTTCTGAAAATGTATATTTCTATATCAGTGGTGCTCAATCTTTTTCATGCCAAGAACCCCCAAAATTATATGTATTTGGCCGCGGACCCCCATCAAAATATGTTGTTCCAGGGACCCCCAGAAGCAAAGATTTCAGTTAAAAATGTTTGTTTTAAAAATAAATATATTCAAATATTTTCACGATTTTTCAAAAATAGCCCAAAGTGTAAAATAATACTTTTTAGCTCAAATCTAAAAATGACACAGTTCCAGGTCTTAATGGGTTAAGTGAACATTTGTAACTCAAATCGTTACTTCTAGGTGTCACTGTAACAAAATATTGTATACAAATATTAAAAAAAATATATATTCAAAGATTTGCATTTCACAAATTTTCAAAAATACAAGCTCGTAGCTCACAGATGACACAGATGCGTTCCCGGTCTTAATGGGTTAATTGCGTGTACACCGAGCGACCGCGGTTTTGCATCTCACCTGGTGCCTCCGTCGGAGCTCAGGCGAGGGTGAGATAGCCGTGGCCGGGGTGGCCGGCGAGGCCGGGGGCGTCGGCGTGGGGGCCGTGGGGGCGTTGAGCATTTCGGTCAGGCTGGCGGTGGGGTTGTGCGGGGCGATCTTGTACTGGCCGCCCTCCACCTTCCTCAGGTCCAGCCCGAAGACGTCCGACAGGAGCTCCGTCTCGTCCGGGTTGATGGCCAGGTCGGCCAGGTCCTCCTCTGGGTTGGGACGTCCCGGGGCCCTCATCTTGTCGCCTTCGTCCACCTCGTCCCCGGTGGGGTCTGGCATGTTGGCCAGCAACTCTGACACCTTGAGACGGAGGAATAACATTTAAAAAAAAACTCCCATTCAAGTATTTTTTTCTCAGAAACCGTAAGGGCTAGAGTTACAAGACATTATTAAAAAATATATTATAGTCGGCCTCATGGTGGTGCTATAACAGCCCACTTTACGTTTTGGCCTATAACTCTTGAACCGCAGGTCGTAGAATAAAAATCTTTATTCCTTGGGTCATGACGCAACTCCCCATATAGGCCACGCCCATTTGCGTCAGGATAGATTTTCCGCCATTTTTAATTTTCTTCAAAACACACTTTTAGCTCCCCCTGCCACATATTTTGTCCAAATTTCACAAAAATCGGTACACATGATCTCTGGACCCATGCGATAAACATCTCCAAGCGGAATTTTGATAGTCTGTAAATGGCTTCCAAAGTTAGCGGGAGGGGCCTGTTTTACAAAAAGGCCAAAAATCACGAACGAAACGTCCGGTCAATCCCAAATCACATGTCAAGGGTGGTTAACTCAACAAATCCCCAAAAGCATTTCCACTTTGATCCATAGCCATAGGGACGCCACAAATGCTCGAAATGTAACCGTTTGATGCAAAAACCTTATTTTGGGGGGATCATTCCTCTCAAAATGAAACGCATAAATGATCTCAGGAGTGACGTGACAATGTAATTGGCGCAGCCTTCGACGGTATTCCTCCCAGCGTATTCCTCGAGTCCCGGCGGCAGCGACCCGCGACTCGCGTCGGCGCAACCACACTTTGCAATTGCCCTGAATTGCGACGCGTCTAGTAGTTTATTATTTCTCTTATTGACTTTAATTTTGTGATATTAATACCGCTTTTCATGCCAATGTATTGTACTAAAATTTCCTTTCATTTTTGGTAAATTAGTAATAGGATGGTATGAGTACTAGTGTCTGTAGTGTTTTGTAGTTGTTTGTTATGTGTTTGTATGTGTACCTTTTTGAAAAAAATCAATACAAATATTTTAATAATAATAATGAACTGAATAGATTTTATTACAGTTGGTTGTGCATTCCAAAATCAAGAACACTAGAAAATGTTAACTGTCCGAAAGGATTCTCACTGTATGTTGTTTTACAACTTCATCTGTCTGTACCCCTGGCAACTATCGATATTTTGCGTGCTGATAAATCTACATACAAGTAACTGCAGCTAAATTATGTAGACCTTTGAAATAAATAGGCTACTATCAAAATATGAATCAATATTTTCTCATATCAGTTATGAACATGCTTATTGTACAGTGTTATTCTAATTTGTAACATTTGCAATATAGCCACACCAGTGTTCTCTACCTTCATGGTCTTGGCTCCCTCAACCAGGCTGCCTCCCAGGAAGGTGTTGTATATGATTCGGCAGAAGCCTCTGGCCACGCTGAAGGCCACGTGGAGAAGCCCCACCAGGACCGACCAGTAGAAGCTGACCAGGGTCATCACCATATCTTTCACTGTCATCTTCTTCATCCTCTTTACCTGCTTTTTCAGGCTCTTCATTGACAGAACCTACAAAGAGGAAAGATGTGGAAAGCATTATGCAGCATATGCTGTAAACAAAGTTATTGTCATTTGAACAGTGCAAAGCTGCACTTATGTTTTAGACTGACTGGCAGGCTACCATTAATCTCCAACTTCCTCTCTGTGTTGGTGACTGAAATGTATAGAGCAACCTTCTTCTAAAGCAGTTCTCCTTCCTTCCACCCTTCACATCAAGGTTTTCTATGGAATACGGCTGTGGACTGTTATCATAGCTCCCATGGATTGTACTTGTGGACCCTGGGCTCCAGATCAAGGGTTTCCATGGAACGCGACTGTGGACTGCTATATTATACTATTATTATACTGTACCTGCTATGATTGTTATTGTTGTCATTATAGTTGTTCCTATTGTTGCTGCTGCTGTATGTATCACTGATTCTCTGTCTCTCTCCTCCCTCCCTCTCTTATCTCTTTTCCTCCGACATGGTCTAGGCAGTCGGCCGCCCACCCTATAGTCTGGTTCTGCCTGAGGTGTCTTCCCATTAGAGTTTTTTTCCATTGGCGTGGCAAAAAGTCTTGCTCAGGGTGGGGGGCCAACGGGTAGGACTGTCACGATTACAAATTTAAGTTGACGATTCATTGTCACTCAAATAATTGCGATTAACGATTTAATTGTGTTTTTGGCATTGAACACACTGGAACACATGAATAAAAACATTTTCTGTTTGCCTTTCATGCTTTGTAATCAAAAATTGCACAGGGCAGATGACAAATAACTTAAATATATCAAAAGAAATGATTGACATTTAATAATTTTAAAACATTTTTTTTTAATAATTGTAAAAATACCAGAAATAGCTGATCTACAAGCTTACAACGCGTCACAAAGTGAAGCGTTGTAAGCTTGTAGATCTGCTATTTCTGTTTTTTTTATATTTGAAAATGTGTGAAAATCTTTCAACATGGAAACGATTATGATGATTATGCAAAGATAATTGCGATTATCTCAAATAATTGCGATAATTGTGATAGGTCTACTAACGGGTCTCTGCTAGTCTTGAAGCAAGTTGTGATTCAGCACTATAATAAAACTTAATTGAATTGAACACTTTTCACCCGTCACCCCGTCCAGTCTACTGCATTTGTACCTTCATCAGCACCATAGTGTTGTATCTCAGAGCGAGCAGCGCCGTCCGGACTGTGGTGACGGAGAAGAAGCCCATCTCCGGGTTCTCCTCTTCCGGCCTCTCTCGTTCGCTCTCCTCCTTGACCGCCGAGCGCTCCCCGGCGTCCGACATCTGTGCCGCCAGCTGCATCTCGAAAATGGTGTCCTCGCAAAAGTTGACGAACAGCTCCATCTTTTCCTTCTCCCCGCCCTCATTCACAACGTCGAATATAAACTGACGCTTCGACTCTTTGACCTGCGGAAAGGTTGAGGGAGCAGTCAAGGTTAAATGCTAATGACAGAGCAGAACAAGTTTTGGAACGAGGTTGGGCAGGAAATACAAAGGATCGTGTTAATCAATATTGTACCAGAACCAAAATTCTTTCTGCTAAGCCTATCCAGTTGGACACAGAATAAAGCGCAATGAACACATGTTTATAGATATCTGTCTTTTACAAGCTAAAAGAGTAATAGCAATAACCTGGAAGAGGCTGGACAAACCAAGCATTGCACAGTGGTTCAAGGAATTGTCCTTATGTCAACCTCTGGAAAGAATTACGTATATTCTTAAGGATAAACAAGAGTTGTTTCAGGAGGTGTGGGGTCGTTTTATACAATATGTAAAAGATTATAATCTGTCACATTTTTTTTTTTTTTTTACTTTGTTTATTGGGTTTTTACATAGCAGTTTTCAGCATTAAATGCATATAGCAGGATACAGAAAAGCTTTTTAAAGCAACCAATAAAATAAAAAAGCTCAATACGGATTCCATTATCAATCTGTCACATTTAATGGAAGAACCTGGAGAGGAGTAGTGCCGATGCTGTTGTTATAGTCATTGTCATTGTGTATGGTCCTTTTGTTGTCGTTATTTTGTGTGATTGTCTTGTAATATTTATTAATGTAATTGTTTTTGTTTTCTGTAAATGTAATGTAATGTTGAAGGGTGCAGTATTATGTGGAGTCGACTCATCTCTGGACACACAGTTGTAAACCAACCTACAGCATCAGCCTATTAGTAACTTTAACACAGAAAGTATACACCTACTGTAAGCCGGAGCCTTGCCTCCTAAATGATAATTTCACTGAGACAAATATATCAATTTCTTCCCGGGTATTTACTGGATGATGCTTTGTGAATCCCACAAGTTATCAGGACATTAAGAAGAACATTTAAGATTCATTTCTCCATCAATAAGTCCGTGACAGTCACTTAATCATCACCACATGAAGGGAAGGACTTACTAAGATACCCCCTAAGATACAAGATCTTAAAATGACAACCGATGAAATTCCACGCATTCATTCAACCTTTTACCTGTGGTTTCTCCCATTGCGTTCTACTGGACTCGCTGATCTCAAAGTAGACCCTCTCGATGCGCTTGGCACTGCCCATGATCTCGATTCTGCCCAGATAGGGCTGGAAGTAGTTGAGCACGCTATCGGCCAGCTCCAAGAAGGTCTGCAGTCGTGTGTCATGAGGCATGTGCTCCGACAGGTTGGTCAGAAGAACCGCCACATTGAATCCAATGTCCTTTAGAATCACAGGTTCACAAGTTAAAGAAATATCAATTTGGTACATTCCATGATTTGAAGAGGGATTATGCAAATCAGTGGTTCTCAACCTTTTCGGAATCAGGGCCCACTTGTGTCTAAAGTGTTTGCGGCCCACCCATATTTAACACATTGGGTGCCAGGTTTTTTTAAAAACAGAGTACACTGAGTGCCAGGATTTTTAACCATTTTTTAGGAGCCGAGATACAGGCTTTTGAAGTCATAAGTTAACCAGAAAGTGGATTGGAGTCAAAATCTTCGGAAAATGATATCTCCTGGTGCTTAGAAGGTAAAAAACATTTTTTTTTTTTTTAAATATTTTTTTTCAAAAAACGTATATATACGGTTTTGGCACTCCGTGGTTGTATTGCAAAAAACGTATATATACGGTTTTGGCACCCAATGTGTTAAGTGGTCATATGGGTGGGCCACGTGCATTTTCAGAGCATGCTTATTCGTGTTCCGGGCTTGGATCAACAGAACTAAAATTAAGTTTCTATTTATCGGTATCACAATGAAAACTATTTTTTTTTATGTTTAAATTATCATTAAAATCTTAGTGTTTTGTCAATTAGTTGGGGGCCCACTTGCTATATCTTCGCTGCCCATCACAGGTTGAGAACCACCGATGTAAATTATTCTCCAAGGGACCCATGGTTTTAACATTACCTTGGCTGGCTCGTGGAATCGCTCGACAAACTCCACATAGTCCAGCAGTTCATTCTCGTCGGTTTCAGCGCAGGAGAGCAGGAACTCTGTCTCAGACTGGGTGTAGTGCTTGTGACTCTCCATGGCCTTGTGGAAGTCCCTCTTTGAGATGACACCTGTGTGAATTCAACATGTTATCATTCAATCATTCCATCACTTCAGGACAGGTATCACGTCGTCGCTGTTGGGTGGAAACCTTGTTTGTCCAAACGTGTTACTTTTCATAAAATGGCAAAAATAATGATCTGTGTTTCAATGGATCCAACGCTGTTATTATTTAGTCACAAGCTCTTATTAATACTTTTTCATTGGTTAAATATTTGTAAAAGCCACAGACACACTTTCATCAATTTTCAATTCAAATATTTTTCAAAAAAATGCAGATCTACAAGCTCACAACAGTTTGTATCGTGAAGTGTCGTGAGCTTGTGGGTCGGCTATTTTTGCTATTTTGTGTGACACTGTTGTATGACTAAGTATTGCATTCATTCATGAAAAAAATATGGAGATACAAGGTTTCTTGCACGACAGCGACAATATTTTCAGTTCCTTTGCATGAGTTGGGAGCTCCTTGCCTTTTGCATCTGGGTCATATTCCTTGAAGGCGTCCGAGGACGTGAGGTCTTTGAGTTTGAGGAACATGTCGAAGAACTTGAGGATCATCTCCACATTGTTGGAGGACTCCACCAGCATGTCCACCATCTGTTTGCCAATAGTCCCGTTTACCACATTACCTGGACAGACAAGAACATACAGTGAAGTGTTTTAATGGCCATCTTATCCAGAGCTGTGTTAGAGCAGGTTTCTTGCTTAAGGCATATCATTTGTATATTGGACATTGTTTCTTGATATACAGTAGGATAATGGTCTCGCGTAGCCAGACGATCAGAGATCTCTGACTACTAATATAGTAGGTTTGGTGACAAGTTCAATGTATGGGTTAAAACTGGCTGTAAACAATGCTGAGATTAAAAATAAAAATAAATCACAGAACCAATGCAAAGACTTAAGTCTGTTCCTTCAAATATAGTATCAGGATAGTTTTTCAAAGCACAGAGTGTAAGTTTGTTAAAATGTTCTCCTCGGTATGAGCCCATTCATTGAATTTAGATTTCCCCAGACGCATCAGCTAGGCAGAGATCTCTGATCATCTTGGTATTTTTAAAATCAAGTCTACCTGTTATCAGATTCCCCCCCCCCCTTGTTTCTTTCTCTATCTAAACTATTCTCGATTTTTTAAACTGCAGAACAGGTGTAAAACACACTCTTTTACACCTGTAAACTTGTGACGCGACAATAACGGTGAAGTTGAAGTTAAGGACACTGTATAAGGACAAGTGGGGTTATGTGAGAGCATTTGTAGCTGTTCATCTCTCAACTCAAGCGCGATTACATTCCTGATCCATGTTCCTTTTGTAAGACAGCACAGACCACGTGACATTAGTGCAAAGAATTCAGACTGAGCTCTATAATTATGTGTCCTCATGGATATGTATTCTTAGAGGCATCATTTGCATTACAAATAGACATAATGATGCCTTATTATACAAGCCTGGCAGTATAGTCCTTAAATTCCGCCAGGACCAATTAAAGGAGATTATCACAATAATTATAATGATTTTCTTTTTCCTACAGGTTCTGTACTTTTTTTTCGACGCATGAGGACAGAAGCCAGATCCAAGCGCCAGTTGTATTGCTATCGTAAATAAGTCTTCAAATTTGTTTTAACCATCTAGAATACCAAGGACAATTCAGATATTGCCATTGTCCATTAAGGAAAAATATATATAATGCATATTAAAAAATATACAGTACAATTAGAAACAGGTTCTTGGGGGTATCTAACCTTTGCAGTCCAAATAACATTGACTATGGAAGCTGTGGCAAGCTCCACCCATGCCTAACCAGAAACAAAAATACAATTGTAATGTGCTTTACGCCACTGGTTCTCAAAGTGGGGCCCCGGGATCCACAAGGGTCATTGAGGACATTCCAGGGGGTCCCCAGCTAAATGAATGATAGTTAGGAACCAAATGGACCTGTAATGTACACTCCCATTCAATCCAGGAACGCATCCGTGTCATTTTCGATTTCTTTGGCTATTAAAAATGAGCAGATATACAAGCTCACAGAGTGCCGCGCTATGAGCTTGTAGATCTGCATTTTTTTTTTATCGTGACTTTTTTGCAAATCTTTGAATATATATATTTTTAAGCAAACATTTGTAACTCAAATCTCTGCTATTAGGGGTCCCTGGAACTAAATATTTTGAGATGGGTGGTCTGCTGCCAAATACATATACTTTTGGGGTTCCTTGACATGAAAAAGTTTGAGAACTACTGATATAGCAACATACGTTTTTTTTTTAAACTGTTAGGATTTAGAAGACATTTGTAGAATCGGCCTCAGGTCTGAACGGGTTAAATGCACACAGGGATGTACAGTGTAGATTGGGGTACCAGAGATAAAAGTCATATCAACTGGCCGGTCCATGAAATGAAAAAGACGTACCCTCCAGCATAGACAGCAGCATCACCACCATGTCCTTCTGCAGGTCCATCAACTCTTTCAGTAACTCTATCTGACTGGAGTCCTGAATGGAAACCCAAAGGTCAAAGTCAGAGAAAACAAATAAAACGAATACCATCTATAGCAAGTCTGCCTCTTTGCAACCTGAATCCTATAGGTTCTATTGTGTGAAGAGCACATGTGCTAATCTGACACTTTCAACGTGCTCTGTGACATGTTTTATGGAGGCTGGCAGAGAGCTTTTTATGTATTTGTTTCCCAAACAATACTCAGGACCCATTTTTATGTGTCGCGAGTAAATATCCCCTTTTTACCTCTCTTTAAAAAAAGCATTATTTTTTGCAAAACATTTTCTACATGAAAAAGAAATAAAACATTTTTCAAAAGAATTTCATACATTTCAATTTCATGAATAAAAGAAAAAATAAACTTGGGGGAATAGTGAAAATAGACGCATTGGCTATTTTAACTATTAAATAGGGTTTATTTAATAGTGAAAATATTTTTGGGGGTCCCGAGCTAAGAAAGTTTGGGAACCACTGATTTATAGTAAGCCAAGGCAAGGCAAGTTAATTTATAGAACACATTTTAACAAAGCAATTCAAAGTACATTACTCAAAACATGAAGAGCATTAGGCGCGCATGGGGAGGTGTCAGATGATGATCATGGGTTTATACCTGTCCAAGACAAGAACCTATATGTGTTTCTCACTGAATAGTTTTATTATATTATATCTCACAGTATGTTTTTAATTATATTATTATTTATCTTTTTTGCTTTAATATTATCATTACGTTAGAATGTTAGCAACATGTTTGCAGAACAAGTTCCAACAACATTTGCTGCTTGTACTTTTATAATGTCTCTGTCGGGTGTAAACCTCATATGTCCAAAACAAAAATAGCAAAAGTAGCAGATCTACAAGCCCAAAACTGAGCTTGTGAATCTGCAAAATTGTAATGCTTTTGTGTGACGCTGTAGCATGATCAAGTAGGGCATTAATTTACAAAAACAAAAACCCCAAAAGTTAATATGTGTTTATAGAATATGGAGATAAGAGGTTTCTGCCCGACGGCAACGATAAGTTAGTGACAAATACACCTTCTTGACTATTAATTGATCACGTCCTTCTCACAAGAACGATTCAGACATCACACAGGTCTTTTTTTTTCTAACTCTGCTAAACTCACCTGAGACAGTTTCATCTGCATGTGAGCGAAGACGTGCAAGAAACCCACCACAGCATCCCACAGACGACTGTGTGCCAAGCTCTGCTGGTTGCCAGTGCACGGGCCCTATACGACATCACATGCAACAATCACAGTTACTAGCAGTGGTGGAAAAAGTACTCACATTTTTTACTTAAGTAAAAGTATCAATACTGCAATGTGGAAATAATCTGGTACAATTAAAATTCCGGAATTCAAAATGTACTTAAGTAAAAAAAAAAGCATTAAAATGTACCAAAAGTAGAAAGTGCTCATTATGCATAATGTCCCATTTTACGTTTTCAAATGTATACAAATATTTTGAAAATAGCAGATCTACGACGCATTGTGAGCTTGTAGAGCATCTATTTTCAAATGGCCGAAATGTATATAGGGCTGAAATGGTTAATGTATGTTTTGTAATAATAATCAAAATCTACAAAGTAACTAGTAGCTAGTAAGTTTTCTAATAATTGGAGTATTTGCAGTATTTTTTTTTTTTACTTAATTACAGTACTTGAGTAAATGTTACTTTACACCACTGGTTACCAGATTAGAGGTGGAATAGTTCATCAAACAAATAGATTTAAGTCTATATTAAAATTGGCAAAAATATATTTAAATAGCAAAGTGGGCCAAGTGGTAAATCAGACTAATTAAATTAGTCTACTGTGATTTGTTGATTCGTAAATATAAAGAATATAACATTAAAGAAAATACAAATAAAAACTTTTTAAAGAACACATTTTGAGATTATTCGATGAATCTGAAAAGTAATCAATTGAATAATCGCTAAAGGAAATAATCAATAGTTGCAGCCATTTGTGATACGGTAATCATTGCTGGTTCACTCAACAGAGACCTGAGGGGAAACGCGATCAATTCATTTTGTCATTGATTGCACTTGTTTGACTCATCCAGAACTCAAATCAATACACTGTGAGAGGAGAGAAACAGCCACAACAACCAGCACACATGCCCCAACTGCAAGAAGATACAACAAAATGTTAAGTGATGGAGCTGTCTGTGTCTCTGGTCATCTCTCAAGTCGTCGATATTAATGCATTTTAAAAAGATTTCATTCTGGGCTTCACAGATTGGTCTGGGAGAAATGTTGTAAAGAGCAAAGTTGTAAAAAAAAAATCCAGTTCCTTAGAGGGAATACATGTACAAATCAAATCAAACTTTATTTATAAAGCACATTTAACACATTGACTGCCATCGGCTAATCTCAGAACGTCCATCGTAGTGCCAAGCAATTTCTTACCTTTTTTGTTTTTTTGATTCCGTCATAGGCCCCGCTAAATCCGTTTAAAATCCGCGTTCATTTGGTTCGACACAAACACGGGACCCGACCGAACAAAACGCTGAAAACCGTGCGGCGATCCGACACTGCATTCTGGAGAACGAGAGGAAAACGCTAAAATGGTGGATGCGGTGAGAAAAACAACAAGCCAGAGATAATGGCGTCCAAAGTTGACCGCTAGACAGGAAACGGAGGCGGGAGAAAAACCGGAAACAGTATTATTTCGTTTCCGGTCCGCCCACTTCGAGACCGGAAGTGCAAAAAAAATCCGGAATCTGCACCTGCACGATTTAACATGGGAAAACTACGGGACTACGGGCTACGGGAACGGCAGTTAACGGTTGGATTTAACGGCCCGTAGGACTACGGGCCTGGCAGTGGATGTGTTAAGAAGCTGACCAAAGTGCAGTACAAGGTTGAGACAAACAAAGCATCAACAAGCGCCCATCGGCGCACAGACAAATATGTACATTGTAAAAACACATTAGAGGATCAAGCGCAATTAAAAGCCAAAGAGAATAGGTGGGTTTTAAGTAGGGATCTGAAAACCTCAATGGACTGGGCAGATCGGATGGGGAGAGGCAGGTTGTTCCAGAGCCTGGGGGCGGCAGCAGCAAAGGCGCGGCCACCCCTGGTCTTTTTACTAGTCTTTGGAACGACCAGTAATCACTGATCAGCAGACCTCAGAGCCCTGGCTGGGGTGTATGGTTCCAGGAGCTCAGCGAGGTACAGCGGAGCTAGCCCGTTTTGAGATTTAAAATCAAATAAAAGGACCTTAAAATCCAATCTAAAATTGACAGGGAGCCAGTGAAGTGAGGCCAGGACAGGACTGATGTGCTCACGTCTTTTTGTGCCAGTGAGAAGGCGAGCCACAGCATTTTGGACCAGCTGTAGGCGCCTGAGGAATGACCGCTCTAAGCCGGTGTACAGGGAATTGCAGTAATTGAGTCGTGAGAAAATAAAGGCATTAATTGCTATTTCTAATTGTTGTCGGGGGAGATAGCCCTTAACCTTGGCAAGAAGTCGGAGTTGGAAGACAATACAAATAACCAGTGCACAACCTCATAGTCAGGGTTTACAGAGTTACAAGCCAATCCTGTATGCGTAATTTATGCTCCGTCATACGAGTGTCGCAGACCGAAAATAGCCGATCTATAAGCTCACAACATGTCGCTTTCGCGATGCCATGTGAGCCTAAAGATCGGACATTTTCGGTTCTCGCCGCCACCGTAAAATGAAATTAGTTGTGTGCCTTATCT